>NC_141541.1:5505961-6106346 GCF_021556685.1 Rattus norvegicus | reverse complement strand
TTTACTGAACTGAAAAACTGTTTCCATGTGAATTCAGGTAGTTCCCATTAGCAGGCTCTAGTATTATGTGTACTGTTAGTTCCCAAAGACCGCAATAGTAATAAGTGGACTGTTCAGGAAAAGGTAAATTTTCACGAATGGAATCAAAATTCTAGGCGAATTCAGTGCGTTCCCAATGGATCATGCTTGTATGATTGTAATTTTCAAGATATTGCAACATTTTAACGAACAGAATCTAAGTATCATGGTGAATTCAGTTGGTTCCCAGTAGGATTCGCATGTAATAAGGGTACTTTTCAAGATACAGCAACATTCTAACGAAACGGAACACTGTTTCTTTGTGAATTCAGGTAGTTCCCATTAGCAGGCTCTAGTAATATGTGTACTGTTAGTCCCAATATGCCGCAATTGTAATAAGTGGACTGTTCAGGATAAGGTAAATTTTCACGAATGGAATTAAAAATTTCTAGGCGAATTCTGTGAGTTCCAAATGGGACATACTTGTATGAGTCAGCTTTTCAAGGTATAGCAACATTATAACGAACGGAATCTAAGTATCATGGTGAATTCAGTAGCTTCCTGTTAGGATACACATGTAATAAGGGTACTATTCAAGATACAGCAACATTTTAACAAACCGAAACACTGTTTCTTTGTTAATTTAGGTAGTTCCCATTAGCAGGCTCTAGTAATATGTGTACTGTTGAAGATTAATCAAAATTTCGCGAGCTGAATCTAAGTAATCTATTTCCAAGTAGGCCGCAATACTTATAAGTGGACTTTTCGGGATATAGAAAAATTTTCACGAATGGAATCAAAATTTCTACGCGAATTCACTGAGTTCGCAAAGGGACATGCTTGTACGAGTGTACTTTTCAAGATATAGCAACATTTTAACGAACTGAATGTAAGTATCATGGTGAATTCAGCAGGTTCCCAATATGATTCACATGTAATAAGGTTACTATTCAAGAAACAGCAACATTTTAACGAACCAAAACCCTGTTTCTTTGTTACTTTAGGTAGTTCCCATTAGCAGGCTCTAGTAATATGTGTACTGTTGAAGATTAATCAAAATTTCGCGAGCTGAATCTAAGTAACTTGTTTAATTCACTTATTTCCAAATAGGCTGCAATGCATATAAGTGGACTTTTCGGGATATAATAAAATTTTCACAAATGGAATCAAAATTTCTAAGCGAATTCACTGAGTTCGCAAAGGCATATGCTTGTACGAGTGTACTTTTCAAGATATAGCAACATTTTAACGAACTGAATGTAAGTATCATGGTGAATTCAGCAGGTTCCCAATATGATTCGCATGTAATAAGGATACTATTCAAGATAGAGCAACATTTTAACGCACTGGAACACTGTTCATTTGTTAATTCATTTAGTTCCCATTAGCTGGCTCTACTAATATGTGTAGTGTTAAAGATTTATCAAAATTTAGCGAGCCGAATGTAAGCAAATTGGTGATTTCATTTAGTTCCCAATAGGCAGAAATAGTATTATGTGGACTTCTCAGGATATAGAAAAGTTTTCACGACTGAACTAAAAATTTCTAGGAGAATACAGTGAGTTCCCAGTGGGACATGCTTGTATGAATGTACTCTTCAATAAATAGCAACATTTTCATGGACCGTATCTAAGTATCATGGTGAATTCAGGAGGTTCCCAATAGGATTCTCAGGTAATTAGGATACATACAGCAACATTTTCCGAACTGAAACACTGTTACTTTGTGAATTCAAGTAGTTCACATTAGCAGGCTCTAGTATTATGTGTACTGTTAGTTCCCAAAGACCGCAAAAGTAATAAGTGGACTGTTCAGGAAAAGGTAAATTTTCACGAATGGAATCAAAATTCTAGGCGAATTCAGTGCGTTCCCAATGGGTCATGCTTGTATGATTGTAATTTTCAATATTGCAACATTTTAACGAACAGAATCTAAGTATCATGGTGAATTCAGTAGGTTCCCAATAGGATTCGCATGTAATAAGGGTACTTTTCAAGATACAGCAACATTTTAACGAAACGGAACACTGTTGTTTTGTGAATTCAGGTAGTTCCCATTAGCAGGCTCTAGTAATATGTGTACTGTTAGTCCCAATATGCCGCAATTGTAATAAGTGGACTGTTCAGGATAAGGTAAATTTTCACGAAAGGAATCAAAATTTCTAGGCGAATTATGTGAGTTCCAAATGGGACATACTTGTATGAGTCAGCTTTTCAAGATATAGCAACATTATAACGAACAGAATCTAAGTATCATGGTGAAATCAGTAGGTTCCCGTTAGGATACACATGTAATAAGGGTACTATTCAAGATACAGCAACATTTTAACGAACCGAAACACTGTTTCTTTGTGAATTTAGGTAGTTCCCATTAGCAGGCTCTAGTAATATGTGTGCTATTGAAGTTTAATCAAAATTTCGCGAGCTGAATCTAAGAAACTTGGTTAATTCACTTATATCCCAATAGGCCGCAATACTCATAAGTGGACTTTTCGGGATATAGAAAATTTATCACAAATGGAATCACAATTTCTAAGCGAATTCACTGAGTTCGCAAAGGGACATGCTTGTACGAGTGTACTTTAAAGATTTATCAAAATTTCGCTAATCGAATCTAAGTAACTTGGTGAATTCAGTTAGTCCCCAATAGGACACAATAGTAATAAGTGGACTGTTCGGAATATAGAAAAATTTTCACGAATGGAATCAAAATATCTAGGCGAATTCAGTGAGTTCCAAATGGGTCATGCTTGTAGGAGTGAGCTTTTCAAGATACAGCAACATTTTAACGAACGGAATCTAAGTATCATGGTGAATTAAGTAGGTTCCCGTTAGGATACACATGTAATAAGGGTACTATTCAAGATACAGCAACATTTTAACGAACCGAACACTCTTTCTTTGTTTATTTAGGTAGTTCCCATTAGCAGGCTCTAGTAATATGTCTACTGTTGAAGATTAATCAAAATTTCGCGAGCTGAATCTAAGTAACATGGTTAATTCATTTATTTCCAAATAGGCCGCAATATTTATAAGTTGACTTTTAGGGATATAGAAAAATTTTCACAAATGGAATCAAAATTTCTAAGCGAATTCACTGAGTTCCCAAAAGGACAGGCTTGTACGAGTGTACTTTTCAAGATATAGCAACATTTTAACGAACTGAATGTAAGTATCATGGTGAATTCAGCAGGTTCCCAATATGATTCACATGTAATAAGGGTACTATTCAAGAATCAGCAACATTTTAACGAACCAAACACTGTCTCTTTGTTACTTTTGGTAGTTCCCATTAGCAGGCTCTAGTAATATGTGTACTGTTGAATATTAATCAAAATTTCGCGAGCTGAATCTAAGTAACTTGGTTAATTCATTTATTTCCAAATAGGACGCAATACTTATAAGTTGACTTTTCGGGATATAGAAAAATTTTCACAAATGGAATCAAAATTTCTAAGCGAATTCACTGAGTTCCCAAAAGGACATGCTTGTACGAGTGTACTTTTCAAGATATAGCAACATTTTAACGAACTGAATGTAAGTATCATGGTGAATTCAGCAGGTTCCCAATATGATTCACATGTAATAAGGGTACTATTCAAGAAACAGCAACATTTTAACGAACCAAAACACTGTCTCTTTGTTACTTTAGGTAGTTCCCATTAGCAGGCTCTAGTAATATGTGTACTGTTGAAGATTAATCAAAATTTCGCGAGCTGAATCTAAGTAACTTGGTTAATTCACTTATTTCCAAATAGGCCGCAATACTTATAAGTGGACTTCTCGGGATATAGAAAAATTTTCACAAATGGAATCAAAATTTCTAAGCGAATTCACTGAGTTCGCAAAGGGACATGCTTGTACGAGTGTACTTTTCAAAATATAGCAACATTTTAACCAACTCATTGTAAGTATCATGTTGAATTCAGCAGGTTCCCAATATGATTCGCATGTAATAAGGATACTATTCAAGATAGAGCAACATTTTAACGTACTGAAACACTGTTTATTTGTTAATTCATTAGCAGGCTCTACTACTATGTGTAGTGTTAAAGATTTATCAAAATTTAGCGAGCCGAATGTAAGTAAATGGTGAATTCATTTAGTTCCCAATAGGCAGCAACAGCATTATGTGGACTTCTCGGGATATAGAAAAGTTTTCACGACTGAACTAAAAATTTCTAGGAGAATACAGTGAGTTCCCAATGGGACATGCTTGTATGAGTGTACTCTTCAATAAATAGCAACATTTTCATGGACCGTATCTAAGTATCATGGTGAATTCAAGAGGTTCCCAATAGGATTCGCATGTAATAAGGATACATACAGCAACATTTTACTGAACTGAAAAACTGTTTCCATGTGAATTCAGGTAGTTCCCATTAGCAGGCTCTAGTATTATGTGTACTGTTAGTTCCCAAAGACCGCAATAGTAATAAGTGGACTGTTCAGGAAAAGGTAAATTTTCACGAATGGAATCAAAATTCTAGTCGAATTCAGTGCGTTCCCAATGGATCATGCTTGTATGATTGTAATTTTCAAGATATTGCAACATTTTAACGAACAGAATCTAAGTATCATGGTGAATTCAGTAGGTTCCCAGTAGGATTCGCATGTAATAAGGGTACTTTTCAAGATACAGCAACATTCTAACGAAACGGAACACTGTTTCTTTGTGAATTCAGGTAGTTCCCATTAGCAGGCTCTAGTAATATGTGTACTGTTAGTCCCAATATGCCGCAATTGTAATAAGTGGACTGTTCAGGATAAGGTAAATTTTCACGAATGGAATTAAAAATTTCTAGGCGAATTCTGTGAGTTCCAAATGGGACATACTTGTATGAGTCAGCTTTTCAAGGTATAGCAACATTATAACGAACGGAATCTAAGTATCATGGTGAATTCAGTAGCTTCCTGTTAGGATACACATGTAATAAGGGTACTATTCAAGATACAGCAACATTTTAACAAACCGAAACACTGTTTCTTTGTTAATTTAGGTAGTTCCCATTAGCAGGCTCTAGTAATATGTGTACTGTTGAAGATTAATCAAAATTTCGCGAGCTGAATCTAAGTAATCTATTTCCAAGTAGGCCGCAATACTTATAAGTGGACTTTTCGGGATATAGAAAAATTTTCACGAATGGAATCAAAATTTCTACGCGAATTCACTGAGTTCGCAAAGGGACATGCTTGTACGAGTGTACTTTTCAAGATATAGCAACATTTTAACGAACTGAATGTAAGTATCATGGTGAATTCAGCAGGTTCCCAATATGATTCACATGTAATAAGGTTACTATTCAAGAAACAGCAACATTTTAACGAACCAAAACCCTGTTTCTTTGTTACTTTAGGTAGTTCCCATTAGCAGGCTCTAGTAATATGTGTACTGTTGAAGATTAATCAAAATTTCGCGAGCTGAATCTAAGTAACTTGTTTAATTCACTTATTTCCAAATAGGCTGCAATGCATATAAGTGGACTTTTCGGGATATAATAAAATTTTCACAAATGGAATCAAAATTTCTAAGCGAATTCACTGAGTTCGCAAAGGCATATGCTTGTACGAGTGTACTTTTCAAGATATAGCAACATTTTAACGAACTGAATGTAAGTATCATGGTGAATTCAGCAGGTTCCCAATATGATTCGCATGTAATAAGGATACTATTCAAGATAGAGCAACATTTTAACGCACTGGAACACTGTTCATTTGTTAATTCATTTAGTTCCCATTAGCTGGCTCTACTAATATGTGTAGTGTTAAAGATTTATCAAAATTTAGCGAGCCGAATGTAAGCAAATTGGTGATTTCATTTAGTTCCCAATAGGCAGAAATAGTATTATGTGGACTTCTCAGGATATAGAAAAGTTTTCACGACTGAACTAAAAATTTCTAGGAGAATACAGTGAGTTCCCAGTGGGACATGCTTGTATGAATGTACTCTTCAATAAATAGCAACATTTTCATGGACCGTATCTAAGTATCATGGTGAATTCAGGAGGTTCCCAATAGGATTCTCAGGTAATTAGGATACATACAGCAACATTTTCCGAACTGAAACACTGTTACTTTGTGAATTCAAGTAGTTCACATTAGCAGGCTCTAGTATTATGTGTACTGTTAGTTCCCAAAGACCGCAAAAGTAATAAGTGGACTGTTCAGGAAAAGGTAAATTTTCACGAATGGAATCAAAATTCTAGGCGAATTCAGTGCGTTCCCAATGGGTCATGCTTGTATGATTGTAATTTTCAATATTGCAACATTTTAACGAACAGAATCTAAGTATCATGGTGAATTCAGTAGGTTCCCAATAGGATTCGCATGTAATTAGGGTACTTTTCAAGATACAGCAACATTTTAACGAAACGGAACACTGTTGTTTTGTGAATTCAGGTAGTTCCCATTAGCAGGCTCTAGTAATATGTGTACTGTTAGTCCCAATATGCCGCAATTGTAATAAGTGGACTGTTCAGGATAAGGTAAATTTTCACGAAAGGAATCAAAATTTCTAGGCGAATTATGTGAGTTCCAAATGGGACATACTTGTATGAGTCAGCTTTTCAAGATATAGCAACATTATAACGAACAGAATCTAAGTATCATGGTGAAATCAGTAGGTTCCCGTTACGATACACATGTAATAAGGGTACTATTCAAGATACAGCAACATTTTAACGAACCGAAACACTGTTTCTTTGTGAATTTAGGTAGTTCCCATTAGCAGGCTCTAGTAATATGTGTGCTATTGAAGTTTAATCAAAATTTCGCGAGCTGAATCTAAGAAACTTGGTTAATTCACTTATATCCCAATAGGCCGCAATACTCATAAGTGGACTTTTCGGGATATAGAAAATTTATCACAAATGGAATCACAATTTCTAAGCGAATTCACTGAGTTCGCAAAGGGACATGCTTGTACGAGTGTACTTTAAAGATTTATCAAAATTTCGCTAATCGAATCTAAGTAACTTGGTGAATTCAGTTAGTCCCCAATAGGACAAAATAGTAATAAGTGGACTGTTCGGAATATAGAAAAATTTTCACGAATGGAATCAAAATATCTAGGCGAATTCAGTGAGTTCCAAATGGGTCATGCTTGTAGGAGTGAGCTTTTCAAGATACAGCAACATTTTAACGAACGGAATCTAAGTATCATGGTGAATTAAGTAGGTTCCCGTTAGGATACACATGTAATAAGGGTACTATTCAAGATACAGCAACATTTTATCGAACCGAACACTCTTTCTTTGTTTATTTAGGTAGTTCCCATTAGCAGGCTCTAGTAATATGTCTACTGTTGAAGATTAATCAAAATTTCGCGAGCTGAATCTAAGTAACATGGTTAATTCATTTATTTCCAAATAGGCCGCAATATTTATAAGTTGACTTTTAGGGATATAGAAAAATTTTCACAAATGGAATCAAAATTTCTAAGCGAATTCACTGAGTTCCCAAAAGGACATGCTTGTACGAGTGTACTTTTCAAGATATAGCAACATTTTAACGAACTGAATGTAAGTATCATGGTGAATTCAGCAGGTTCCCAATATGATTCACATGTAATAAGGGTACTATTCAAGAATCAGCAACATTTTAACGAACCAAACACTGTCTCTTTGTTACTTTTGGTAGTTCCCATTAGCAGGCTCTAGTAATATGTGTACTGTTGAATATTAATCAAAATTTCGCGAGCAAAATCTAAGTAACTTGGTTAATTCATTTATTTCCAAATAGGCCGCAATACTTATAAGTTGACTTTTCGGGATATAGAAAAATTTTCACAAATGGAATCAAAATTTCTAAGCGAATTCACTGAGTTCCCAAAAGGACATGCTTGTACAAGTGTACTTTTCAAGATATAGCAACATTTTAACGAACTGAATGTAAGTATCATGGTGAATTCAGCAGGTTCCCAATATGATTCACATGTAATAAGGGTACTATTCAAGAAACAGCAACATTTTAACGAACCAAAACACTGTCTCTTTGTTACTTTAGGTAGTTCCCATTAGCAGGCTCTAGTAATATGTGTACTGTTGAAGATTAATCAAAATTTCGCGAGCTGAATCTAAGTAACTTGGTTAATTCACTTATTTCCAAATAGGCCGCAATACTTATAAGTGGACTTCTCGGGATATAGAAAAATTTTCACAAATGGAATCAAAATTTCTAAGCGAATTCACTGAGTTCACAAAGGGACATGCTTTTATGAGTGTACTTTTCAAAATATAGCAACATTTTAACCAACTCATTGTAAGTATCATGGTGAATTCAGCAGGTTCCCAATATGATTCGCATGTAATAAGGATACTATTCAAGATAGAGCAACATTTTAACGTAGTGAAAACTGTTTATTTGTTAATTCATTAGCAGGCTCTACTACTCTGTGTAGTGTTAAAGAATTATCAAAATTTAGTGAGCCGAATGTAAGTAAATTGGTGAATTCATTTAGTTCCCAATAGGCAGCAATAGTATTATGTGGACTTCTCGGGATATAGAAAAGTTTTCACGACTGAACTAAAAATTTCTAGGAGAATACAGTGAGTTCCCAATGGGACATGCTTGTATGAGTGTACTCTTCAATAAATAGCAACATTTTCATGGACCGTATCTAAGTATCATGGTGAATTCAGGAGGTTCCCAATAGGATTCGCATGTAATAAGGATACATACAGCAACATTTTACCGAACTGAAACACTGTTTCTTTGTGAATTCAAGTAGTTCGCATTAGCAGGCTGTAGTATTATGTGTACTGTTAGTTCCCAAAGAGCGCAATAGTAATAAGTGGACTGTTCAGTAAAAGGTAAATTTTCACGAATGGAATCAAAATTCTAGGCGAATTCAGTGCGTTCCCAATGGATCATGCTTGTATGATTGCAATTTTCAAGATATTGCAACATTTTAACGAACAGAATCTAAGTATCATGGTGAATTCAGTAGGTTCCCAATAGGATTCGCATGTAATAAGGGTACTTTTCAAGATACAGCAACATTCTAACGAAACGGAACACTGTTGTTTTGTGAATTCAGGTAGTTCCCATTAGCAAGCTCTAGTAATATGTGTACTGTTAGTCCCAATATGCCGCAATTGTAATAAGTGGACTGTTCAGGATAAGGTAAATTATCACGAATGGAATCAAAATTTCTAGGCGAATTCTGTGAGTTCCAAATG
The DNA here is from genome assembly GCF_021556685.1 of Rattus norvegicus. Taxonomy (NCBI): domain Eukaryota; kingdom Metazoa; phylum Chordata; class Mammalia; order Rodentia; family Muridae; genus Rattus; species Rattus norvegicus. The sequence continues at coordinate 6,097,150 of NC_141541.1, read as the reverse complement.
GGACATACTTGTATGAGTCAGCTTTTCAAGATATAGCAACATTATAACGAACGGAATCTAAGTATCATGGTGAAATCAGTAGGTTCCCGTTAGGATACACATGTAATAAGGGTACTATTCAAGATACAGCAACATTTTAACGAACCGAAACACTGTTTGTTTGTTAATTTAGGTAGTTCCCATTAGCAGGCTCTAGTAATATGTGTACTGTTGAAGATTAATCAAAATTTCGCGAGCTGAATCTAAGTAATCTATTTCCAAGTAGGCCGCAATACTTATAAGTGGTCTTTTCGGGATATAGAAAAATTTTCACGAATGGAATCAAAATTTCTAAGCGAATTCACTGAGTTCGCAAAGGGACATGCATGTACAAGTGTACTTTAAAGATTTATCAAAATTTCGCTAATCGAATCTAAGTAACTTGGTGAATTCAGTTAGTCCCCAATAGGACACAATAGTAATAAGTGGACTGTTCGGAATAAAGAAAAATTTTCACGAATGGAATCAAAATATCTAGGCGAATTCAGTGAGTTCCAAATGGGTCATGCTCGTAGGAGTGAGCTTTTCAAGATACAGCAACATTTTAACGAACGGAATCTAAGTATCATGGTGAATTCAGTAGGTTCCCGTTAGGATACACATGTAATAAGGGTACTATTCAAGATACAGCAACATTTTAACGAACCGAAACACTGTTTCTTTGTTTATTTAGGTAGTTCCCATTAGCAGGCTCTAGTAATATGTGTACTGTTGAAGATTAATCAAAATTTCGCGAGCTGAATCTAAGTAACTTGGTTAATTCATTTATTTCCAATTAGGCCGCAATACTTATAAGTTGACTTTTCGGGATATAGAAAAATTTTCACAAATGGAATAAAAATTTCTAAGCGAATTCACTGAGTTCCCAAAAGGACATGCTTGTACGAGTGTACTTTTCAAGATATAGCAACATTTTAACGAACTGAATGTAAGTATCATGGTGAATTCAGCAGGTTCCCAATATGATTCACATGTAATAAGGGTACTATTCAAGAATCAGCAACATTTTAACGAACCAAAACACTGTCTCTTTGTTACTTTTGGTAGTTCCTATTAGCAGGCTCTAGTAATATGTGTACTGTTGAATATTAATCAAAATTTCGCGAGCTGAATCTAAGTAACTTGGTTAATTCACTTATTTCCAAATAGGCCGCAATACTTATAAGTGGACTTCTCGGGATATAGAAAAATTTTCACAAATGGAATCAAAATTTCTAAGCGAATTCATTGAGTTCGCAAAGGGACATGCTTGTATGAGTGTACTTTTCAAAATATAGCAATATTTTAACCAACTCATTGTAAGTATCATGGTGAATTCAGCAGGTTCCCAATATGATTCGCATGTAATAAGGATACTATTCAAGATAGAGCAACATTTTAACGTACTGAAACACTGTTTATTTGTTAATTCATTAGCAGGCTCTACTACTCTGTGTAGTGTTAAAGAATTATCAAAATTTAGTGAGCCGAATGTAAGTAAATTGGTGAATTCATTTAGTTCCCAATAGGCAGCAATAGTATTATGTGGACTTCTCGGGATATAGAAAAGTTTTCACGACTGAACTAAAAATTTCTAGGAGAATACAGTGAGTTCCCAATGGGACATGCTTGTATGAGTGTACTCTTCAATAAATAGCAACATTTTCATGAACCGTATCTAAGTATCATGGTGAATTCAGGAGGTTCCCAATAGGATTCGCATGTAATAAGGATACATACAGCAACATTTTACCGAACTGAAACACTGTTTCTTTGTGAATTCAGGTAGTTCCCATTAGCAGGCTCTAGTATTATGTGTACTGTTAGTTCCCAAAGAGCGCAATAGTAATAAGTGGACTGTTCATGAAAAGGTAAATTTTCACGAATGGAATCAAAATTCTAGGCGAATTCAGTGCGTTCCCAATGGATCATGCTTGTATGATTGTAATTTTCAAGATATTGTAACATTTTAACGAACAGAATCTAAGTATCATGGTGAATTCAGTAGGTTCCCAGTAGGATTCGCATGTAATAAGGGTACTTTTCAAGATACAGCAACATTCTAACGAAACGGAACACTGTTTCTTTGTGAATTCAGGTAGTTCCCATTAGAAGGCTCTAGTAATATGTGTACTGTTAGTCCCAATATGCCGCAATTGTAATAAGTGGACTGTTCAGGATAAGGTAAATTTTCACGAATGGAATCAAAATTTCTAGGCGAATTCTGTGAGTTCCAAATGGGACATACTTGTATGAGTCAGCTTTTCAAGATATAGCAACAATATAACGAACGGAATCTAAGTATCATGGTGAAATCAGTAGGTTCCCGTTAGTATACACATGTAATAACGGTACTATTCAAGATACAGCAACATTTTAACGAACCGAAACACTGTTTGTTTATTTAGGTAGTTCCCATTAGCAGGCTCTAGTAATATGTGTACTGTTGAAGATTAATCAAAATTTCGCGAGCTGAATCTAAGTAACTTGGTTAATTCATTTATTTCCAAATAGGGCGCAATACTTATAAGTTGACTTTTCGGGATATAGAAAAATTTTCACAAATGGAATCAAAATTTCTAAGCGAATTCACTGACTTCCCAAAGGGACATGCTTGTACGAGTGTACTTTTCAAGATATAGCAACATTTTAACGAACTGAATGTAAGTATCATGGTGAATTCAGCAGGTTCCCAATATGATTCACATGTAATAAGGGTACTATTCAAGATACAGCAACATTTTAACGAACCGAAACACTGTTTGTTTGTTAATTTAGGTAGTTCCCATTAGCAGGCTCTAGTAATATGTGTACTGTTGAAGATTAATCAAAATTTCGCGAGCTGAATCTAAGTAACTTGGTTAATTCATTTATTTCCAAATCGGCCGCAATACTTATAAGTTGACTTTTCGGGATATAGAAAAATTTTCACAAATGGAATCAAAATTTCTAAGCGAATTCCCTGAGTTCCCAAAGGGACCTGCTTGTACGAGTGTACTTTTCAAAATATAGCAACATTTTAACCAACTCATTGTAAGTATCATGGTGAATTCAGCAGGTTCCCAATATGATTCGCATGTAATAAGTATACTATTCAAGTTAGAGCAACATTTTAACGTACTGAAACACTGTTTATTTGTTAATTCATTAGCAGGCTCTACTACTATGTGTAGTGTTAAAGATTTATCAAAATTAGTGAGCCGAATGTAAGTAAATTGGTGAATTCATTTAGTTCCCAATAGGCAGCAATAGTATTATGTAGACTTCTCGGGATTAGAAAAGTTTTCACGACTGAACTAAAAATTTCTAGGAGAATACAGTGAGTCTCCAATGGGACATGTTTGTATGAGTGTACTCTTCAATAAATAGCAACATTTTCATGGACCGTATCTAAGTATCATGGTGAATTCAGGAGGTTCCCAATAGGATTCGCATGTAATAAGGATACATACAGCAACATTTTACCGAACTGAAACACTGTTTCTTTGTGAATTCAGGTAGTTCCCATTAGCAGGCTCTAGTATTATGTGTACTGTTAGTTTCCCAAAGACCGCAATAGTAATAAGTGGACTGTTCATGAAAAGGTAAATTTTCACGAATGGAATCAAAATTCTAGGCGAATTCAGTGCGTTCCCAATGGATCATGCTTGTATGATTGTAATTTTCAAGATATTGCAACATTTTAACGAACAGAATCTAAGTATCATGGTGAATTCAGTAGGTTCCCAGTAGGATTCGCATGTAATAAGGGTACTTTTCAAGATACAGCATCATTCTAACGAAACGGAACACTGTTGTTTTGTGAATTCAGGTAGTTCCCATTAGCAAGCTCTAGTAATATGTGTACTGTTAGTCCCAATATGCCGCAATTGTAATAAGTGGACTGTTCAGGATAAGGTAAATTTTCACGAATGGAATCAAAATTTCTAGGCGAATTCTGTGAGTTCCAAATGGGACATACTTGTATGAGTCAGCTTTTCAAGATATAGCAACATTATAACGAACGGAATCTAAGTATCATGGTGAAATCAGTAGGTTCCCGTTAGGATACACATGTAATAAGGGTACTATTCAAGATACAGCAACATTTTAACGAACCGAAACAGTGTTTCTTTGTTAATTTAGGTAGTTCCCATTAGCAGGCTCTAGTAATATGTGTACTGTTGAAGATTAATCAAAATTTCACGAGCTGAATCTAAGTAATCTATTTCCAAGTAGGCCGCAATACTTATAAGTGGACTTTTCAGGATATAGAAAAATTTTCACAAATGGAATCAAAATTTCTAAGCGAATTCACTGAGTTCGCAAAGGGACATGCTTGTACGAGTGTACTTTTCAAGATATAGCAACATTTTAACGAACTGAATGTAAGTATCATGGTGAATTCAGCAGGTTCTCAATATGATTCGCATGTAATAAGGATACTATTCAAGATAGAGCAACATTTTAACGCACTGAAACACTGTTCATTTGTTAATTCATGTAGTTCCCATTAGCAGGCTCTACTAATATGTGTAGTGTTAAAGATTTACCAAAATGTAGCGATCCAAATGTAAGTAAATTGGTGAATTCAGTTAGTTCCCAATAGGCAGCAAATAGTAATAAGTGGACTTTTCGGGGTATAGAAAAATTTTCACGATTGAAATAAAAATTTCTAGTAGAATACAATGAGTTCCCCATTGGACATGCTTGTATGAGTGTACTCTTCAAGATATAGCAACATATTCTTGGACCATATCTAAGTATCATATTGAATTCAGGAGGTTCCCAATAGGATTCGCATGTAATAAGGGTACTATCCAAGATACAGCAACATTTGAACGAACCGAAACACTGTTTCTTTTTTAATTCAGGTAGTTCCCATTAGCAGGCTCTAGTAATATGTGTACTCTTAAAGATTTATCAAAATTTCGTGAGCCGACTCTAAGTAACTTGGTGAATTCACTTACTTCCTATTAGGCCGCAATAGTAATAAGTGGTCTTTCGGAATATAGAAAATTTTTCATGACTATAATCAAAATTTCTACGCGAATTAATTGAGTTCGCAATGGGACATGCTTGTATAAGTGTCCCTTTCAAAATATAGCATCATTATTGGGAACCGTATCTAAGTATCATGGTGAATTCAGCAGGGCCCCAATTTGATTCGCATGGAATAAGTGTACTATTTGAGATACAGCATAATTTTAATGAACGTAAACACTCTTTTTTTGTTAATTCAGGTAATTCCCATTAGCAGGCTCTAATAATATTGTACTTTAATGATCTATCAAAATTTCCCTATCCGAATCTAAGTAACTTGGTGAATTCAGTTAGTCCCCAATAGGACACTATAGTAATAAGTGGACTGTTCGGAATATAGAAAAATTTTCACGAATGGAATCAAAATATCTAGGCGAATTCAGTGAGTTCCAAATGGGTCATGCTTGTAGGAGTGAGCTTTTCAAGATACAGCAACATTTTAACAAACGGAATCTTAGTATGATGGTGAATTCAGTAGGTTCTCGTTAGTATTCACATGTAATAAGGGTACTATTCAAGAAACAGCAACATTTTAACGAACCGAAACACTGTTTCTTTGTTAATTTAGGTAGTTCCCATTAGCAGGCTCTAGTAATATGTGTACTGTTGAAGATTAATCAAAATTTCACGAGCTGAATCTAAGTAACTTGGTTAATTCACTTATTTCCAAATAGGCCGCAATACTTATAAGTGGACTTTTCGGGATATAGAAAAATTTTCACAAATGGAATCAAAATTTCTAAGCGAATTCACTGAGTTCGCAAAGGGACATGCTTGTACGAGTGTACTTTTCAAGATATAGCAACATTTTAACGAACTGAATGTAAGTATCATGGTGAATTCAGCATGTTCCCAATATGATTCACATGTAATAAGGATACTATTCAAGATAGAGCAACATTTTAACGCACTGAAACACTGTTTATTTGTTAATTCATTAGCAAGCTCTACTACTATGTGTACTGTTAAAGATTTATCAAAATTTAGCGAGCCGAATGTAAGTAAATTGGTGAATTCATTTAGTTCCCAATAGGCAGCAATAGTATTATGTGGACTTCTCGGGATATAGAAAAGTTTTCATGACTGGACTAAAAATTTCTAGGAGAATACAGTGAGTTCCCAGTGGGACGTGCTTGTATGAGTGTACTCTTCAAGATATAGCAACATTTTCATCGGCCATATCTAAGTATCATGGTGAATTCAGAAGGTTCCCAATAGGATTCGCATGTAATAAGGGTACTATCCAAGATACAGAAACATTTGAACGAACCGAAACACTGTTTCTTTTTTAATTCAGGTCGTTCCCATTAGCAGGCTCTAGTAATATGTGTACTGTTAAAAATTTATCAAAATTTCGTGAGCCGATTCTAAGTAACTTGGTGAATTCACTTACTTCCTAATAGGCCGCAATAGTAATAAGTGGTCTTTTCGGAATATAGAAAAATTTTCACGACTGGAATCAAAATTTCTACGCGAAATCATTGAGTTCGCAAGGGTACATGCTTGTATGAGTGTACTCTTCAAGATATAGCAACATATTCAGGAACCGAGTGTAAGTATCATCGTGAATTCAGTAGGTTCCCAATGGTATTCACACGCAAAATGGTACTATTTGAGATACAGCATAATTTTAATGCACTTAAACACTGTTTCCTTTTTAATTCATGTAGTTCCCATTAGCAGGCTCTAGTAATATGTGTAATTTTAAAGATCTATCAAAATTTCGCTTTCCGACTGTAAGTAACCTGGTGAATTCAGTTAGTTCCCAATAGGCCGCAATAGTAATAAGTGGACTGTTCGGAATATAAAAAATTTTCACCAACGGAATCAAACTTTCTAGGCGAATTCAGTAAGGTCCCAATGGGACATGCTTTTTATGTGTGCTTTTCAAGATATAACAATATTTTAACGAACGGAATCTAAGTATCATGGTGAATTCAGTAGGTTCCGTTTAGGATTCACATGTAAATAGGGAATTTTTCAAGATAGAGCAAAATTTTACAGTACTGAAACACTGTTTCATTGTGAATTCTGGTAGTTCCCATTAGCAGGCTCTAGTAATATGTGTACTGATAGGTCCCAATAGGCCGCAATAGTAATAAGTGGATTGTTCAGGATAAGTTAAATTTTCACGAATGGAATCAAAATTTCTAGGCGAATTCTGTGAGGTCCCAATGGGACATGCTTGTATGAATGTGCTTTTCAATATATAACAACATTTTAACGAACGGAATCTAAGTATCATGGTTCCCAATAGGATTTGCATGTAATAATTGTGCTTTTCAAGATACAGCAACATTTTAACGAACCGAAACACTGTTTGTTAATTCAAGTAGTTCCCATTAGCAGGCTCTAGTAATACGTGTACTTTTAAAGATTTATCAAAATTTCGCTATCAGAATCTTAGTACCTTGGTGAATTCAGTTAGTTTCCAAAAGCCCGCAATACCAATAAGTGGTCTTTTTGGGATAAGGAAAATTTTAACCATAGCATCAAAATTTCTCGGCGAATTCAGTGAATTCCTCGTGGGACATGCTTGTCTGAGTGTGCTTTTCAAGATATAGCAACATTTTAACGAACCGAATCGAAGGAGCATGGTGAATTCATTAGGGTCCCAGTACGATTTGTATGTAATAAGGGTATTATTAAAGGTACAGCAAAATTTTAACGAACTGAAACATTGTCTCTTTGTTAATGCAGGTAGTTCCCATTAGTAATATGTGTACTGTTAAGATTCATCAAAATTTCTCGAGCTGAATCTAAGTAACTTGGTGAATTCACTTACTTCCTAATAGGCCGCAATAGTAATAAGAGGTCTTTTCGGAATATAGAAAAATTTTCACGACTGGAATCAAAATTTCTACGCGAATTCATTGAGTTCGCAATGGGACATGTTTGTATGAGTGTCCTCTTCCAGATATAGCAGCATTTTTGGGAACCGTATCTAAGTATCATGGTGAATTCAGTAGGTTCCCAATGGGATTCGCATAGAATAAGTGTACTATTTGAGAGGCAGCATAATTTTAATGAACTTAAACACTCTTTCTTTGTTAATTCAGGTAATTCCCATTAGCAGGTTCTAGTAATACGTGTACTTTTAAAGATTTATCAAAATTTCGCTCTCAGAATCTAAGTACCTTGGTGAATTCAGTTAGTCCCCAGTAGGCCGCAGTATTAGTAATTGGACTGTTCGGGATATAGAAAAATTTTCACAAACGGAATCAAAAGTTCTAGGCGAATTCAGTAAGGTCCCAACGGGACATGCTTGGATGAGTGTACTCTTCAAGATATAGCAACATTTTCTTGGACCATATCTAAGTATCATGGTGAATTCAGGAGGTTACCAATAGGAGTCGCATGTAAAAAGCTTGTTATTCAAGACAGAGCAACGTTTTAACGAACTGAAACACTGTTTATTTGTTAATTCATGTAGTTCCCATTAACAGGCTCTAGTAATATGTGTAGTGTTAAAGATTTATCAAAATACGCGAACTGAATCTAAGTAACCTGGTGAATTCACTTACTTCCTAATAGGCCGCAATAGTAATAAGTGGTCTTTTCGGAATATAGAAAAATTTTCACGACTGGAATCAAAATTTCTACGCGAATTCATTGAGTTCACAAGGGGACATGCTTGTATGAGTGTACTCTTCAAGATATAGGAACCGTATATTCAGGAACCGTATCTAAGTATCATCGTGAATTCAGTAGGTGCCCAATAGGATTCGCATGTAATAAGGGGACTATTCAAGATACAGCAATATTTTAACGAACTGAAACACTGTTTTTTTGTGAAATAATGTTGTTCCCATTAGCAGGCTCTAGTAATATGTGTACTTTTCGTGATATATCAAAATTTTGCGAGCCAAATCTAAGTAACTTGGTGAATTCGGTTAGTTCCCAATAGGCAGCAATAGTAAGCATTAACTGTTCGGGATATAGAAAAATTTTCACGAACGGAATCAAAATTTCTAGGCGAATTAAGTCAGTTCCCAAAGGGACATGCTTGTATGAGTGTGCTTTTCAAGATAGCAACATTTTAACGAACGGAATCTAAATATAATGGTGAATTCAGTAGGTTCCCAATAGGATTCGCATGTAATAAGGGTATTATTCAACATACAGCAACATTTTAACGAACTTAATCACTGTTTCTTTGTGAATTCGGGTAGTTCCCATTACCAGGCTCTACTAATATGTGTACTTTTAAAGATTTATCATAATTCCGTGAGCCGAATCTAAGAAACTTGGTGAATTCGGTTACTTAACAATAGGCCAAAATAGTAATATGTGGACTGTTCGGGATATAAAAAAATTTTCACGAATGGAATCAACATTTCTAGGCGGTTCAGTGAGTTCCCAATGGGACATGCTTGTATGCATGTACTTTTAATTATATCGAAGCATTTTAACAAACTGAGTCTAAGTATCATGTTGAATTCAGAATGCTCCCAATAGGATTCGCAAGTAATAAGGGGACTATTCAAGATACAGCCATATTATAACGAAATAAACACTTTTTTTGTGAATTCAGGTAGTTCCATTTACCAGGCTCTAGTAATATGTGTACTTTTCGTGATATATCAAAATTCGCGAGCCGAGTGTAAGTAACTTGGTGATTTCAGTTAGATCCCAATAGGCCGCAAAAGTAATAAGTGTACTTTTCGGGATATAGATACATTTTCACGAATGGGATCAAAATTTCTAGGCGAATTTAATGAGTTCCCAATGGGACATGCCTGCATGAGTGTATTCTTCAAGATATACCACTATTAGAACCCACGCTATCTAAGTATCATGGTGTATTCAGTAGGTTCCCAATAGGATTCGCATGCAATAAGGGTATTATTCAAGATACAGCAACTTTTTAACGAACTGAAACACTGTTTATTTGTGAAATATGGTAGTTCCCATTAGCAGGCTCTAGTAATATGTGTACATTTAATGATTTCTCAAAATTTTGCTAGGCGAAGCTAAGTACCTTGTTGAATTCAGCTAGGTCCCAATAGGCCGAAATAGTAATAAGTGGACTTTTCGGGATGTAGAAAAATGTTCACGAATGGAATCAAAATATCTAGGCGAATTCAGTGAGTTCCCAATGGATCATGCTTGTATGCGTGTACTTTTAATTATATCAAAATTTCGCTAGCCGAATCTAAGTAACTTGGTGAATTCAGTTAGTTCCCAGTAGGCCGCAATAGTAATAAGTGGACTGTTCGGGATATAGAAAATTTTTCTCGAATGGAATCAAAATTTCTAGGCGAATTAAGTGAATTCCCCATTGGACATGTTTGTATGAGTGTGCTTTTCAAGATATAACAGCATTTTAAGAAACGGAATCAAAGTAGCATGGTGAATTCAGTAGGTGCACAATAGGATTCGCATGTAATAAGGGGACTATTCAAGATACAGCAATATTTTAACGAACTGAAACACTATTTTTTTTTGTGAATTCAGGTAGTTCCCTTTAGCATGCTCTAGTATTATGTGTACTTTTAGTGATATATCAAAATTTCGCAAGCCGAGTCTAAGTAACTTGGAGAATTCGGTGAGTTCCCAATAGGCAGCAATAGTAATCAGTGACTGTTCGGGATATAGAAAAATTTTCACGAATGGAATCAACATTTCTAGGCGGTTCAGTGAGTTCCCAATGGGACATGCTTGTAAGCATGTACTTTTAATTATATCGCAGCATTTTAACAAACGGAGTCTAAGTATCATGTTGAATTCAGAATGCTCCCAATAGGATTCGCATGTAATAAGGGTACTATTCAAGATACAGCAAAACTTTAACGAACTGAAACACTGTTTCTTTGTGAATTCAGGTAGTTCCCATTAGAAGGCTGTAGCAATATGTGTACTTTTCACGATTTCTCAAAATTTCGCGAGTCGAATCTAAGGAACTAGGTGAATTCTTTAGTTCCCAGTATGTCGCAATAGTAGTAGGTGGGCTTATCGGGTTATAGAAAAATTTTGACGAATGGACTCAAAATTTCTAGGCAAATTCAGTGAGTTCCCTATGGGACATGCTTGTATGAGTGTACTCTTCAAGATATACCAACAATTTAACGAAAGGAATCTAAAGTATCACGGTGAATTCAGTAGGTTCACAATAGGATTCGCATTTAATAAAAGTACTATTCAAGATACAGCAACATTTTAGCGAACTGAAACACTGTTTCTTTGTGAAATACGGTAGTTCCCATTACCAGGCTCTAGTAATATGTGTACTTTGTAAGATGTATCAAATTTCGTCAGCGGAATCTAAGTAACTTGGTGAATTCAGTTCGTTCCCAACGCCACAATAGTAATAAGTGGACTTTTCAGGATATAGAAAAATTTTCACCTATGGAATCAAAATCTACGCGAATTCAGTGTGTTCCCAATGGGACATGCTTATATGAGTGTACTCTTCAAGATATACCAACATTTTAACGAACGGAATCTAAGTATCTAAAAAAAATCTACGCGAATTCAATGAGGTCCCAATGTGACATGCTTGTATGCGTGTACTTTTAAATATAAACAGCATTTTAACGAACGGAATCGAAGTATCATGTTGAATTCAGAATATTCCTAATAGGATTCGCATGTATAAAGGGTACAATTCAAGATACAGCAACATTTTAATGAAGTGAAACACTGTTTATTGGTGAAATAAGGTCGTTCCCATTAGCAGCCTCTAGTAAAATGTGTACTTTTCAACATATATCAAAATTTCGCTAGCCGAATCTAAGTAACTTGGTATATTCAGTTAGTTGCAAATAGGCCGCAATAGTAATAAGTGGACTTTTCGGGATATAGAAATATTTTCACGAATGGAATCTAAATTTCTAGGCGAATTCAGTGAGTTCCCAATGGGACATGCTTGTATGAGTGTGTTTTTAAAGATATAGCAACATTTTAACAGAAGGAATCTAAGTATCACGGTGAAGTCAGTAGGTGCCCAATTGGATTCGCATGTAATAAGGGTACTATTCAAGATAGAGCAACATTTTAACGTGCTCAAACACTGTTTCTTTGTGAATTCAGGGAGTTCCCATTAGCAGGCTCTAGTAATATGTATACTTTTAAAGATTTCTGAAAATCCGCAATCCGAATCTAAGTAGCTTGGTGAATTCAATTAGTTCCCAATAAGCCACAATAGTAATAATTGGACTTTTGGGACATAGAAAAATGTTCACGAAAGGAATCAAAATATCTAGGCGAATTCAGTGAGTTACCAATGGGACATGCTTGTATGAGTGTACTCTTCAAGATATACCAACATTTTAACGAAAGGAATCTAAGTATCTTGGTGAATTCAGTAGGTTCCCAATAGGTTTCGCATGTAATAAGGGTACTATTCAAGGTATAGCAATATTTTAACCAACTGAAACAGTGTTTTTTTTTAATTCAGGTAGTTCCCTTTAGCAGGCTCTAGTAATATGTGTACTTTTCGGGATATATCAAACTTTAGCTACCCGAATCTAACTTGGTAAATTAAGTTAGTTCCCAATAAGCCGCAAAAGTAATAAGTATATAGTAATGTGTGTACTTTTCAAGATTTCTCAAAATTTCGTGAGTAGAATCTAAGAAACTAGGTGAATTCTTTTAGTTTCCAGTATGTCGCCATAGTAGTAGGTGGGCTTATCAGGATATAGAAAAATTTTGACGAATGGACTCAAAATTTCTAGGCAAATTCAGTGAGTTCCCCATGGGACATGTTTGTATGAGTGTACTTTTCAAGATATAGCAGCATATTAAGGAACGGAATCTAAGTATCATGGTGAATTCCGTAGGTGCCCAATAGAATTCACATGTAATAAGGGGACTATTCAAGATACAGCAACATTTTAACGAACTGAAACACTGTTTATTTGTGAAATAAGGCTCTAGTAATATGTGTACTTTTCAAGATATATCAAAATTTCGCGAGCCGAGTCTAAGTAACTTGGTGAATTCAGTTAGTTCCCAATAGGCCGCAATAGTAATGAGTGGTATTTTCGGGATATAGAAAAATTTTCACGAATGGAATCAAAATTTCTAGGCGAATTCAGTGAGTTCCCAATGGGACATGCTTGCATGAGTGTGTTTTTAAAGATATAGCAACATTTTAACAGACGGAACCTAAGTTCACGGTGAATTCAGTAGGTTCCCAATAGGATTCGCATGTAATAAGGGTACTTTTCAAGACACAGCAACATTTTAACGTGCTCAAACACTGTTTCTTTGTGAATTCAGATAGTTCCCATTAGCAGGCACTAGTAATAAGTATACTTTTAAAGATTTCTCAAAATTCGCGATCCGAATGTAAGTAACTTGGTGAATTCAGTTAGTTCCCAATAGGCCGCAATAGTAATAAGTGGACTTTTCAGGATATAGAAATATGTTCACGAAAGGAATCAAAATTTCTAGGCGAATTCTGTGAGATCCCAATGGGACATGCTTGTATGAATGTACTCTTCAAGATATACCAACATTTTAACGAACGGAATGTAAGTATCATGGTGAATTTAGTAGGTTCCCAATAGAATTCTCATGTAATAAAGGTATTATTCAAGATACAGCAACATTTTAACGAACTGAAACACTATTTGTAATATAAGGTAGTTCCCATTAGCAGGCTCTAGTAATATGTGTACTTTTAAAGATTTCTCAAAATTTCGCGAGCCGAATTTAAGTAACTAGGTGAATTCTTTTGGTTTCCAGTATGTCGCAATAGTAGTAAGTGGACTTATCGGGTTATAGAAAAATTGTGACGAATGGTATCAAAATTTCTAGGCGAATTCAGTGAGTTCCCCATGGGACATGCCTGTATGAGTGTACTCTTCATTATATACCACTTTTATAACGAACGGTTTCTAAGTATCATGGTGAATTCAGTAGGTTCCCAATAGGATTCGTATGTAATAAGGGTACTATTCAAGATACAGCAACATTTTAACGAACTGAAACACTGTTTCTTTTTGAACTGAGGTAGTTCCCATTAGCAGGCTCTAGTAACACGTGTACTTTTAAAGATTTCTCAAATTTCGCGATCCAAATCTAAGTACCTTGGTGAATTCAGTTAGTTCCCAGTAGGCCACAATAGTAATAATTGGACTTTTCGGAATATGAAAAAATCTTCATGAATGGAATCCAACTTTCTAGGCGAATTCAGTGAGTTCCCAGTAGGAAATGCTTCTATGAGTGTACTCTTCAGGATAAACCAACATTTAAAGAAAGGAATCTAAGTATCATTGTGAATTCAGTAGGTTCCCATTTTGATTCGCATGTAATAAAAATACTATTCAAGATACAGCAACACTTTAACGAACTGAAACAGTATGTGTGAAATAAGGTAGTTCCCATTAGCAGGCTCTAGTAATATGTTTACTTTTTTTTATTAACTTGAGTATTTCTTATATACATTTCAAGTGTTATTCCCTTTCCCGGTTTCTGGGCAAACATCCTCCTCCCCCCTCCCCTTCCTTATGGGTGTTCCCCTCCCCCCATTGCCGCCCTCCCCCCATAGTCTAGTTCACTGGGGGTTCAGACTTATCAGGACCCAGGGCTTCCCCTTCCACTGGTGCTCTTACTAGGATATTCATTGCTACCTATGAGGTCAGAGTCCAGGGTCAGTCCATGTATAGTCTTTGGGTAGTGGCTTAGTCCATGGAAGCTCTGGTTGTTTGATATTGTTGTACTTTTGGGGTCTCGAGCCCCTTCATGCTCTTTCAGTTCTTTCTCTGATTCCTTCAACGGGGGACTTATTCTCAATTCAGTGGTTTGCTGCTGGCATTCGCCTCTGTATTTGCTGTATTCTGGCTGTGTCTCTCAGGAGCGATCTACATCCGGCTCCTGTCGGTCTGCACTTCTTTGCTTCATCCATCTTGTCTAATTGGGTGGCTGTATATGTATGGGTCACATGTGGGGCAGATTCTGAATGGGTGTTCCTTCAGTCTCTGTTTTAATCTTTGCCTCTCCCTTCCCTGCCAAGGGTATTCTTTTTCCTCATTTAAAGAAGGAGTGAAGCATTCACATTTTGATCATCCGTCTTGAGTTTCGTTTTTTCTAGGGATCTAGGGTAATTCAAGCATTTGGGCTAAAAGCCACTTATCAATGAGTGCATACCATGTATGTCTTTCTGTGATTGGGTTAGCTCACTCAGGATGATATTTTCCAGTTCCAACCATTTGCCTACGAATTTCATAAACTCGTTGTTTTTGATAGCTGAGTAATATTCCATTGTGTAGATGTACCACATTTTCTGTATCCATTCCTCTGTTGAAGGGCAACTGGGTTCTTTCCAGCGTCTGGCTATTATAAATAAGGCTGCGATGAACATAGTGGAGCACGTGTCTCTTTTATATGTTGAGGCATCCTTTGGGTATATGCCCAAGAGAGGTATAGCTGGATCCTCAGGCAGTTCAATGTCCAATTTTCTGAGGAACCTCCAGACTGATTTCCAGAATGGTTTTACCAGTCTGCAATCCCACCAACAATGGAGGAGTGTTCCTCTTTCTCCACATCGTTGCCAGCATCTGCTGTCACCTGAGTTTTTGATCTTAGCCATTCTCACTGGTGTGAGGTGAAATATCAGGGTTGTTTTGATTTGCATTTCCCTTATGACTAAAGATGTTGAACATTTCTTTAGGTGTTTCTCAGCCATTTGGCATTCCTCAGCTGTAAATTCTTTGTTTAGCTCTGAACCCCATTTTTTAATAGGGTTATTTGTTTCCCTGCGGTTTAACTTCTTGAGTTCTTTGTATATTTTGGATATAAGGCCTCTATCTGTTGTAGGATTGGTAAAGATCTTTTCCCAATCTCTTGGTTGCCGTTTTGTCCTAACCACCGTGTCCTTTGCCTTACAGAAGCTTTGCAGTTTTATGAGATCCCATTTGTCGATTCTTGATCTTAGAGCATAAGCCATTGGTGTTTTGTGTAGGAAATTTTTTCCAGTGCCCATGTGTTCCAGATGCTTCCCTAGTTTTTCTTCTATTAGTTTGAGTGTGTCTGCTTTGATGTGGAGGTCCTTGATGCACTTGGACTTAAGCTTTGTACAGGGTGATAAGGATGGATCGATCTGCATTCTTCTACATGTTGCCCTCCAGTTGAACCAGCACCATTTGCTGAAAATGCTATCTTTTTTCCATTGGATGGTTTTGGCTCCTTTGTCAAAAATCAAGTGACCATAGGTGTGTGGGTTCATTTCTGGGTCTTCAATTCTATTCCATTGGTCTATCTGTCTGTCTCTGTACCAATACCATGCAGTTTTTATCACTATTGCTCTGTAATACTGCTTGAGTTCAGGGATAGTGATTCCCCCTGAAGTCCTTTTATTGTTGAGGATAGCTTTAGCTATCCTGGGTTTTTTGTTATTCCAGATGAATTTGCAAATTGTTCTGTCTAACTCTTTGAAGAATTGGATTGGTATTTTGATGGGGATTGCATTGAATCTGTAGATTGCTTTTGGTAAAATGGCCATTTTTACTATATTAATCCTGCCAATCCATGAGCATGGGAGATCTTTCCATCTTCTGAGGTCTTCTTCAATTTCTTTCCTCAGTGTCTTTAAGTTCTTATTGTACAGATCTTTTACTTGTTTGGTTAAAGGCACACCGAGGTACTTTATATTATTTGGGTCTATTATGAAGGGTGTCGTTTCCCTAATTTCTTTCTCGGCTTGTTTCTCTTTTGTATAGAGGAAGGCAACTGATTTATTTGAGTTAATTTTATACCCAGCCACTTTGCTGAAGTTGTTTATCAGCTTTAGTAATTCTCTGGTGGAACTTTTGGGATCACTTAAATATACTATCATGTCATCTGCAAATAGTGATATTTTGACTTCTTCTTTTCCGATCTGTATCCCCTTGATCTCCTTTTGTTGTCTGATTGCTCTGGCTAGAACTTCAAGAACTATATTGAATAAGTAGGGAGAGAGTGGGCAGCCTTGTCTAGTCCCGGATTTTAGTGGGATTGCTTCAAGTTTCTCTCCATTTAGTTTAATGTTAGCAACTGGTTTGCTGTATATGGCTTTTACTATGTTTAGGTATGGGCCTTGAATTCCTATTCTTTCCAGGAATTTTTATCATGAAGGGGTGTTGAATTTTGTCAAATGCTTTCTCAGCATATAATGAAACGATCATGTGGTTCTGTTCTTTCAGTTTGTTTATATGATGGATCACGTTGATGGTTTTCCGTATATTAAACCATCCCTGCATGCCTGGGATGAAGCCTACTTGATCATGGTGGATGATTGTTTTGATGTGCTCTTGGATTCGGTTTGCCAGAATTTTATTGATTATTTTTGCGTCGATATTCATAAGGGAAATTGGTCTGAAGTTCTCTTTCTTTGTTGTGTCTTTGTGTGGTTTAGGTATAAGAGTAATTGTGGCTTCGTAGAAGGAATTCGGTAGTGCTCCATCTGTTTCAATTTTGTGGAATAGTTTGGATAATATTGGTATGAGGTCTTCTATGAAGGTCTGATAGAATTCTGCACTAAACCTATCTGGACCTGGGCTCTTTTTGGTTGGGAGACCTTTAATGACTGCTTCTATTTCCTTAGGAGTTATGGGGTTGTTTAACTGGTTTATCTGTTCCTGATTTAACTTCGATACCTGGTATCTGCCTAGGAAATTGTCCATTTCCTGAAGATTTTCAAGTTTTGTTGAATATAGGTTTTTATAGTAAGATCTGATGATTTTCTTAATTTCCTCTGAATCTGTAGTTATGTCTCCCTTTTCATTTCTGATTTTGTTAATTTGGACGCACTCTCTGTGTCCTCTCGTTAGTCTGGCTAAGGGTTTATCTATCTTGTTGATTTTCTCAAAGAACCAAGTTTTGGTTCTGTTGATTCTTTCTATGGTCCTTTATGTTTCTACTTGGTTGATTTCAGCTCTGATTTTGATTATATCCTTCCTTCTACTCCTCCTGGGTGTATTTGCTTCTTTTCGTTCTAGAGCTTTTAGGTGTGCTGTCAAGCTGCTGACATATGCTCTTTCCTGTTTCTTTCTGCAGGCACTCAGCGCTATGAGTTTTCCACTTCGCACAGCTTTCATTGTGTCCCATAAGTTTGGGTATGTTGTATCTTCATTTTCATTAAATTCTTAAAAGTTTTTAATTTCTTTCTTTATTTCTTCCTTGACCAGGTTATCATTGAGTAGTGCATTGTTCAATTTTCACGTATATGTGGGCATTCTTCCCTTATTGTTATTGAAGACCAGTTTTAGGCCGTGGTGGTCCGATAGCACGCATGGGATTATTTCTATCTTTCTGTACCTGTTGAGGCCTGTTTTTTGACCAATTTTATGGTCAATTTTGGAGAAAGTGCCATGAGGAGCTGAGAAGAAGGTATATCCTTTTGCTTTAGGATAGAATGTTCTATAAATATCCGTTAAGTCCATTTGGCTCATGACTTCTCTTAGTCTGTCGACATCACTGTTTAATTTGTGTTTCCATGATCTGTCCATTGATGAGAGTGGGGTGTTGAAATCTCCCACTATTATTGTGTGAGGTGCAATGTGTGTTTTGAGCTTTAGTAAGGTTTCTTTTATGTATGTAGGTGCCCTTGTATTTGGGGCATAGATATTTAGGATTGAGAGTTCATCTTGGTGGATTTTTCCTTTGATGAATATGAAGTGTCCTTCCTTATCTTTTTTGATGACTTTTAGTTGGAAATTGATTTTATTTGATATTAGAGTGGCTACTCCAGCTTGCTTCTTCTGACCATTTGCTTGGAAAGTTGTTTTCCAGCCTTTCACTCTGAGGTAGTGTCTGTCTTTGTCTCTGAGGTGTGTTTCCTGTAGGCAGCAGAATGCAGGGTCCTCGTTGCGTATCCAGTTTGTTAATCTATGTCTTTTTATTGGGGAGTTGAGGCCATTGATATTGAGAGATATTAAGGAATAGTGATTATTGGTTCCCGTTATATTCATATTTGGATGTGAGGTTATGTTTGTGTGCTTTCATTCTCTTTGTTTTGTTGCCAAGACGATTAGTTTCTTGCTTCTTCTAGGGTATAGCTTGCCTCCTTATGTTGGGCTTTACCATTTATTATCCTTTGTAGTGCTGGATTTGTAGAAAGATATTGTGTAAATTTGGTTTTGTCATGGAATATCTTGGTTTCTCAATCAATGTTAATTGAGAGTTTTGCTGGATACAGTAACCTGGGTTGGCATTTGTGTTCTCTTAGGGTCTGTATGACATCAGTCCAGGATCTTCTGGCCTTCATAGTTTCTGGCGAGAAGTCTGGTGTGATTCTGATAGGTCTGCCTTTATATGTTACTTGACCTTTTTCCCTTACTGCTTTTAATATTCTTTCTTTATTTTGTGCGTTTGGTGTTTTGACAATTATGTGACGGGAGGTGTTTTTTTTCTGGTCCAATCTATTTGGAGTTCTGTAGGCTTCTTGTATGTCTATGGGTATCTCTTTTTTTAGGTTAGGGAAGTTTTCTTCTATGATTTTGTTGAAGATATTTACTGGTCCTTTGAGCTGGGAGTCTTCACTCTCTTCTACAACTATTATCCTTAGGTTTGATCTTCTCATTGAGTCCTGGATTTCCTGTATGTTTTGGACCAGTAGCTTTTTCCACTTTACATTATCTTTGACAGTTGAGTCAATGATTTCTATGGAAGCTTCTGCTCCTGAGATTCTCTCTTCCATCTCTTGTATTCTGTTGGTGAAGCTTGTATCTACAGCTCCTTGTCTCTTCTTTTGGTTTTCTATATCCAGGGTTGTTTCCATGTGTTCTTTCTTGATTGCTTCTATTTCCATTTTTAATTCCTTCAACTGTTTGATTGTGTTTTCCTGGAATTCTTTCAGGGATTTTTGTGTCTCCTCTCTATGGGCTTCTACTTGTTTATTTATGTTTTCCTGGAATTCTTTCAGGGATTTTTGTGTCTCCTCTCTATGGGCTTCTACTTGTTTATTTATGTTTTCCTGGAATTCTTTCAGGGATTTTTGAGATTCTTTCAGGCATTTTTTCGATTCCTCTCTGTAGGCTTCTACTTGTTCTCTAAGGGAGTTCTTCACGTCTTTCT
This sequence comes from Rattus norvegicus, assembly GCF_021556685.1. Taxonomy (NCBI): domain Eukaryota; kingdom Metazoa; phylum Chordata; class Mammalia; order Rodentia; family Muridae; genus Rattus; species Rattus norvegicus. Next base: position 6,077,110 of record NC_141541.1, on the reverse strand, counting down.
TGAAGTCCTCCAGCATCATGATCAAATATGATTTTGAAACTAGATCTTGCTTTTCTGGTGTGTTTGGATATTCCATGTTTGTTTTGATGGGAGAATTGGGCTCCGATGGTGCCATGTAGTCTTGGTTTCTGTTGCTTGGGTTCCTGCGCTTGCCGCTCGCCATCAGATTATCTCTAGTGTTACTTTGTTCTGCTATTTCTGACAGTGGCTAGACTGTTCTATAAGCCTGTGTGTCAGGAGTGCTGTAGACCTGTTTTCCTCTCTTTCAGTCAGTTATGGGGACAGAGTGTTCTGCTTTCCGGCGTGTAGTTTTTCCTCTCTACAGGTCTTCAGCTGTTCCTGTGGGCCTGTGTCTTGAGTTCACCAGGCAGCTTTCTTGCAGCAGAAAAGTTGGTCTTACCTGTGGTCCGGGGGCTCAAGTTCGCTCGTGGGGTGCTGCCCACGGGCTCTCTGCAGCGGCAGCAACCAGGAAGACCTGTCCCGCCCCTTCCGGGAGCTTCAGTGCACCAGGGTTCCAGATGGTCTTTGGCTTTTTCCTCTGGCGTCCGAGATGTGTGTGCAGAGAGCAGTCTCTTCTGGTTTCCCAGGCTTGTCTGCCTCTCTGAAGGTTCAGCTCTCCCTCCCACGGGATTTGGGTGCAGAGAACTGTTTATCCGGTCTGTTTCCTTCAGGGTCCGGCGGTGTCTCAGGCGCAGGGGTCCTGCCGCTCCCGGGCCCTCCCCCACGGGAGCCCAGAGGCCTTATACAGTTTCCTCTTGGGCCAGGGATGTGGGCAGGGGTGAGCAGTGTTGGTGGTCTCTTCCGCTCTGCAGCCTCAGGAGTGCCCACCTGACCAGGCGGTTGGGTCTCTCTCTCACAGGGTCTCTTTACTTTTCAAGATATATGAAAATATTGCGAGCCGAATCTACGTAACTTGGTGAATTCAGTTAGTTCCCAATAGGCCGCAATAGTAATAAGTGGACTTTTCGGGATATATAAAAACAATTTTCACAAACCGAATCAAAATTTCTAGGCTAATTCAGTGAGTTCCCAATGGGACATGCTTGTATGAGTGTGCTTTTCAAGATATAGCAACATTTTTACAAACGGTGAATTCAGTAGCCTCCCAATAGGGTTCGCATGTAATAAGGGTACTTTTCAAGATACAGCAACATTTTAACAAACTGAAACAGTGGGTTTTTTTTGTGAATTCAGATAGTTCCCATTAGCAGGCTGTAGTAATGTGTGTACTTTTAAAGATATATCAAAATTTTGCGAGCAGAATCTAAGTAACTTGGTGAATTCAGTTAGTTCCCAATAGACCGCAAAAGTAATAAGTGGCCTTTTTGGGATATAGAAACATTTTCACGAATGGAATCAAAATTTCTAGGCGAATTCAGTGAGTTCCCAATGAGACATGCCTGTATGAGTGTACTCTTCATTATATACCACTATTTGAACTCACGCTATCTAAGTATCATGGTGAATTCAGTAGGTTCCCAATAGTCTTCAAATGTAATAGGTGTACTGTTCAAAATACAGCAACATTTTAACGAACTGAAACACTTTCTTTGTGAATCGAGGTAGTTCACATTAGCTCGCTCTAGTAACGTGTACGTTTAAAGATTTCTCAAAATTTCACGAGGCAAATCTATGTAACTTGGTGAATTCGGTTAGTTCCCAATAGGCCGCAATAGTAATAAGTGGACTTTTCGGGTTATAGAAAAATGTTCACGAAAGGAATCAAAATATCTAGGCGAATTCAGTGAGTTCCCAATGCGACATGCTTGTATGCATGTACTTTTAAATATATAGCAGCATTTTAACAAATGAAATCTACGTATCATGTTGAATTCAGAATGTTCCCTATAGGATTCGCATGTAATAAGGGTACAATTCAAGATACAGCAACATTTTAACGAACTGAAACAGTGTTTAATTTGTTAAACAAGGTAGTTCCCATTAGCAGGCTGTAGCAATATGTGTAGTTTTCAAGATATATCATAATTCCGTATGCCGAATCTCGGCAACTAGGTGAATTCTTTTAGTTCCCAATATGACGCAATGGTAGTAAGTGGACTTATCGGGTTATAGAAAAATTTTGACGAATGGAATCAAAATTTCTAGGCGAATTCAGTGAGTTCCCAATGGGACATGCTAGTATGCGTGTACTTTTCAAGATAAACCAACATTTTAACGAACGGAATCTAAGTATCTTGGTGAATTCAGTAGGTTCCCCATAGGATTCTGATGTAATAAGGTCACTATTCAATATACAGCAACATTTTAACGTATTGAAACACTATTTATTTGTTAATTCAGGTAGTTCCCATTAGCAGGCTCTAGTAATGTGTAGTTTTCAAGATATATCAAAATTCTGCGAACCAAATCTAAGTAACTAGGTGAATTCTTTTAGTTCCCAGTATGCCACAATTGTAGTAAGTGAACTTATCGGGTTATAAAAAAATTTTCACAAATGGAATGAAAAATTCTAGGCGAATTGAGTGAGTTCCCAATGGGACATGCTTGTATGAGTGTGCTTTTCAAGATATACCAACATTTTAACGAACGGAATCTAAATATCATCATGAATTCCGTAGGTTCCCAATAGGATTCACATGGAATAAGGGTACTATTCAAGATACAGGAACATTTTTACGAACTGAAACACTCTATTTGTTAATTCAGGTAGTTCCCATTAGCAAGCTCTATTAATACGTGTACTTTTAAAGATTTATCAAAATTTCACGAGGCGAATCTATGTAACTTGGTGAATTCGGTTAGTTCCCAATAGGCCGCAATAGTAATAAGTGGACTTTTCAGGATATAGAAAAATTTTCAAGAATGGAATCAAAATTTGTAGCGAATTCAGTGAGTTCCCAATGCTTGTATGAGTGTCCTTTTCAAGATAAACCAACATTTTAACGAACGGAATGTAAGTATCATGGTGAATTCAGTAGGTTCCCAATAGGATTCGCATGTAATTAGCGTACTATTCAAGATACAGCAACATTTAACAAACTCAAACACTGTTTCTTTGTGAATTCAGGTAGTTCCCATTAGCAGGCTCTAGTAAAATGTGTACTTTTAAAGATTTTTAAAATTTCGTGAGCCGAATCTAAGTAACTTGGTGAATTCAGTTAGTTTCCAATATGCCGCAATAGTAACAATTGGTCTGTTCGGGATAGTGAAAAATTTTCACGAATGGAATCAAAATTTCTAGGCGTATTTAGTGAGTTCCCAATGGGACATGCTTGTATGAGTGTGCTTTTCAAGATATAGCACCAGTTTCACGAATCGAATCTAAGTATCATGGTGAATTCAGTAGGTTCCCAGTAGGGTACTCTTCACGATAAAGCAAAATTGTAACGAACTGAAACACAGTATCTATGTAAATTCAGGTAGATCCCACTAGCAGGCTCTAATATTAAGTGTACTTTTAAAGATTTATCAAAATTTTCACGAGCTGAATATCAGGTTCTTGTCGAATTCAGTTACTTCCCAATAGGCCGCGATACATACTAATAAGAGGACTTTTCGGGAAATAGAAAAATTTTATGGGATTAGGAAGGGATCATGCAGTAATATTTCCCATTGCCTCAGTGTGTGATGTATGCAAGTTACATTTTTGAGATATGTGTGCATATGCATATACACACATATATAAAATAACAATGAATTTAAACAGCAAGAAGATATCGTAGGGTTTTATGGAAGAAAGAAGAAGTGAAACAATATAATTATACTCTCAAAACTGAGGCAAGTGATCCATGCCACCAAACAGAACTGGTAAAACTGAGGCAGGTTCCACACCCTGAGAATCTCAGAATTGGATCCAGCCCCCTCTCAATTTCTGCCTGTCCTGGCAGATGAAACAACAACATTCCATTGAGAGGGCCATGCTAATTAATCTTTAAATGTCTGTTTTTCAAGGCTATTTGTTATTGAGAATTGATTGTATGCTCTTCCTTGGGGAAGATCACTTCTCCTACTTCCAGCATTCCTTATTTCTTTGTGTAGGCTTTTAACCTAGTCATACAGGCACCATTTACTCTGCATGACTATTGCTACTGTCCTTGTTCGCTTCATTTTTAGGTAATCATGTTAGTGAGACAAGGTTGGCATGGTATTTTCTTCTGGTCTCTGTGAGCACCAGAGACTCATGTAGTACACAAAACTCATAAAGGTAAATACTCATATATATATTTTTAGATTTTGTTGTTCAGTTTTTATTTCTTTTTCAAGCAGGATCTCTCTATGCAGTTCTGTCTGTGCTGTATTTACTGTGTACATTGGGCTAGCCTCAAAATCATAGACAACCTCATGCCTCTTCCTCCAAAGTATTGGAATTAGAGGTATCCACCACTATGATTGGCTCTGTAAAATAAAATTTAGATCAATATTTTTTTTAAAAAAAGTTCCTGAAATTGGGAAAGAAAAGGTGTTAGGGATGAGGGGTTGTAGGAGAAAGAATAGAGAAGGATTCAATAAAAACACATTATGTGAATATAGGAAATTGTCAAACAGTAAAAAAAAGTCTGCAATAAAACCTTCCATATTGGAAGTACAGTATATGGAAGAATATCGATGACTAGCTTGCCTCTCGTGGTTTATGTAGTATGCTTTTTTATACATAAGTGACCACATAGGGGCTCATCCCACATTACATTAATCAAGAAAATTGTCCATAACACACCATAAACCAGTCTGATGGAAGCAATTCCTCAGTTGTGTTTCATTATTTCCAGGTAACTCTAGTTGACAAAAATTTAACCAACAAGTGTGTCTTCAGTTCTATTCTTCTCAGAAAGTCACCTGCCTGTTTTACCAAGAAAGGAAAAAAGAGAAGAGAGGGAAGAGTGAAGCAAGAGAGGAAGGGAGGGAAGAATGAAGGAAGAGAAGCAGACAAAGAAGAAGAAAGTGAGGAAGGGAAGAAGGAATGGAGGTAAGAAGGAAGAAAGGAAGGAGGGAAGGAAGAATACAACCCTCATTATGATGCATGCTTATAATTCCAGCACTGAGGAAGGAAGCAGAGCTAAGCAGAGGGCATGAAATCTAACTAGCCAGCCTAGACCACTTGGCAAGCTCCAAGACTGGTGAAAGACCCTTTCTCAAAAAACCAATTTGAAGCTTATTCCAAAATATGTGATCATATGATTGTAGTGTAGTTTTATTGCAGGGCAAAGTTGAATCAGTTGGAACCAGTAAGGTCCTTCCCTGATTCCCCGGTGGCTCTATGATCTGATGTTACTGATGCTCTACCTTAGAAGAATGAGGATTGTATTTGCAGTATCCCTTTGTTTACAGCTCTGCTCCTTCCACTAAGCTGTGTGTGAGAGAAAATAGACTCTGCAAACACTGAGACAACGTGGTGTAAAGTGTCCCTTCCAAGGGTCATCTGCCTGGAGATCACAAAGAATAAAAAAACAAAGACATTTTCCTTGTGTGAAATAGAGCTTGTATCATCATCTCTTATCCCAAAAGACCTGCCACTATTGTGTTTGTCCTTAGTGACATCAGTCACTCCTCACAGATCAATGACAATTTCTATTTTTTTAATTCCTGAGTCTCTTTTGGCTGAGAGAAATGAATACACAAAATTAGTCTTTTATAGGTCATCATCACTTGTTCATCTGTAGATGAGGGTGTGGGATAGGAAATCAGAAACAGTACTCCTTACCATTAAGGATCTCACAGACCATCAGGAATAGCATAAAGACCATCTATAATATTTCATTTTTCCCATTGTTTTACTCTGTTGAAAGACCCCTGGAGCAGGGAGACCCTCACTCAAGTCTCAGGACGATGCGATCCCCCAAAGAACTCATGAAAGTCCGATCTTCATGAAGTCAACAAGAGGTTTATTGATAGGGATGACAGAAACCAGTGTAATGGGGTTGAGACTCGCATCCCACACAGGGGTAGAGGAGTTCGACCTGAAATGGTTGGAAGAAGGGGTATTTAAAGGAAAAACCATACTGTATCGCAAGGAAGAACCTCTCGTTTCTCATGATTGTTATCAAATCACAAAGAAAAGACCCTCCTGTTTCTCATCATTATTTGTTAAGATTTTAATCTAATTTTATGGTTAACCATTTCCTACTATTATGGTCATCTGTTATTATGGTTGCCTAGTTCCTGAAACAAAGTAACTGAACCAGCTGGTGCAATTACTCTTTCTGTGATCAGCTAGTTCCTGGAACAGGCAGTTCCAGGGCTGACTATTTTTTCTTTCTTTTGGTTTCAACTTTTGTCTAGGGCGGCATGTTAAACTTTTTCCTTTCACTGTCTTCCCCAACTGACCATAAGCTTCATAAGAAAATAGGCCTGTTATGCTCCTGTAGTCTTTCTCATTATTTACCAGATTAAAATATACATTAAATGACTGAATTCAGATGCCATGCGATCACCTCAACCATTTAGAGTCAAACAAGTTCCATAACAAACAATGGACCACATATTTTCAAAAAGTAATATAGTTGGGCATAGTGGTAGATGCCGGTGAGCTTAGCACTGAGGAAGCTAAAACAGGAGAACTGCTGTTAATCTGATGATAGTTTGTTCACATAGTAAATTCCAGACCAGTCTATGATACAAATGGAGATATTGTCTCAAATACAGATACACAGGATAAGGCAATAATAGCTTCTGTCAAGGAGGAAGAATTTACTCAACTTCTCCAAACCCCAAGATCTGGTGCTACTTTTCCCATGTGTTCCCAGCCTTCTAACATAGTAGCTGCCTTTTGTAGCATCCTGAACTCTGTCCATAGTGAAGGCTCACCAGTTTGACCTGTAGGCTAGGTTTTCGAGATGTTCCTGATACAGGAATGAATGCTGCAACCTGACTCAGTACAGAGGAAATACACATCATTGATCTTTCATCATCAACCACAGAAACTTCTGGGCCAGATAAGATGGTCGCTACACACTGGACATACAATAAGGAGTTAATATTAACTACATGGCCTGCAAACTCAAGGAGCAAAAATAATAAATGCTGTAATGCCTTCATTTTCCTTTGCTCTTGCACTTGGACTACCTTTCTGCTGTAATTAGATCACTAGAGACATGGTCAATGAATTCGAGATTGACTCAGGTTTCCTTAGCCGCTCTAGATGATCCTAAGGACTAAGACTGGCTGCTCCCTGTTAAATATGGACATGATTTTGGGCTAGAATGAGGATAGAGATTCTGGAGCTACTTCCTTCTAATAGGAGTTTACTCATGCCCATTGAAAGTGAGCCTATTAGCTCTAACGGGGAAAGTACTCTCTTTTGCTTTTTAAAAATCCTGGTAATGAGGATGAGGCTTGTGCTATACCCATGCTTAAGAGTGATTACTAGTATGCTGAAACCCTGGAATCCATTAGCACCACATAACTAGGCATGATGGTGTATAGTTATAATTCCCACAGTCTGGAAAGAAGTAGAAAAATCAAAAGTTCAAGGTTGGGGCTAGAGAGATGGTTCAGCTGTAAAACAGACTTTGAGCTCTTTCTTGGAACCTGGGATCAATTTCCAACACCCTGGTTGTTGCTCACAGACTTCTATAGCTTTAGTTTCTGGAGACCATCTGGCTTCCATAAGTAATGCATTCACATGCACATATATAACCACACACACATACATGCAAATAAAAATAAAATATTTTAAAGGTTATGCCTGTAGTCATTAAAAATATATACATATGTATTTACAAAGAAGGCATAAGTTATTGCATGATTTTGTTTGCTGAATACTTGGTGAGTCTTTGAAGATGTTGTCAGAATGAATTAGTTGACAAGAAATGAGACTCCCTCAGAGTGAGAAATACCTTTCTGATGGAAACTGGAATAAAAAGAACCTCAAGAATTACTCAAGTTTGATTGGTTGCATTCACTTCTTGCCACTGAGTCTATATTTTCACTGTTCCTTCTGCTGCCACCGCCTCTGCTGGGACTGCTGCTGCTGCTAAAGCTAATGCTAATGCTAATGCTAATGCTAATGCTAATACTAGTGATGCTGCTGTCACTGATGATGATGCAATAGATGATGATTTGATGATGATCTCTGACTCTAATATTTTTGTGTTTCCACCATGAATTGAAGACCAACAACTCCACAGAATTCTCTAGTCTCTCAGCACCAGATTGGATGGCTGAGGTATCTTGCTTCATGAACCAACAGCATCTCTAGGCTGCAGACTGCCATTTTTGGATGACCTAAGCTATATCAGGCAAGTCATTTTAGTAAGATAGATAGATAGATAGATATTTTTACATAATGAACCCAAAGAAACAAACAGGTTCTTGGGATTAAAAGGTAAGCATGTGGCCAAATGTGCAACCTCCCAGTCCAGATATTAAAATGTTTTTATCTTCTTTTTATACTAAGTCGCTAAGATATGGATTCTATTTCACACATATGATTCAGTTCACTTCATATGCTAATTTTCACTGGCGATATGTGATCTATATTTGAATTTTATAAAACTTTCTTTCAAATGCATATTCAATACACAGTCACAAACTGTCCTGAACAAGCAGAAATGTTTTCTAAAATAGAAACTAGTAGCAATGAAAATCATTTTTTTCTCTAGCCAATGTATTCATGTGACAAAAAAGATTTATTTTTAATCAAAGATTTGGCAGTTCTTATGGCTTACCACTTCAACTTAAGTATCTACCTCACTCTTCCCTTCATTCATCCTTCCTCCCTTTCTTCCTGTCTGCCTTCCTTTCTTCCTGTTTGTTTCATAACAATGTCAAACTATGTAAGCCATGCTACCTGAGAACTTGATTGTCCTGATTCAACCTCCACTATCTAATACACACCTTCATCCTTATTTTTAAAGATGCCTATGGTTTCATTAGCCTTTTCTCCTCAGATTCCAAATTGTTTCTGCACTCCTACCACCCTATTGTTGAGATGAGTGATATGACCACATCTCATTCCTCCTGTACACTCGTCTCAGCTGAGGTTTCAGCTCACATTGATGATCGAAATCCATAAAAGAAGAGAGGAGGAGGAAAAGGTATATCACATAGAGAAGTCCTGGAAACAGGTGCCACTAAAAGAGAAAGGGTGCTGGAGTTCAGTGAGCAGGGAACATGAGCCAATATGAGTTGCAACCTGAACAAAGGTGAGTAGAGTCACTGAGGTGAACAGGTGTGAATGTGATGCTCAGAATGCTGTAAGAACAAGAATAACAAACTCCCACATTAGAGCATATTCTGCTCCTGAGATCAGTAAAACTGCTTGATGTTAATTAGCTTGCTGTGTGAAACTATGTACTACAATCCAAGCTTCTTTAAAATATGTAGATAAGTTGACCCATCAATTTCAAATTCAAGCATTTGTTGAGATATGTAACGCAATCAAATGCAGTGTGGAAGCTATGGTTCATGTGGCTTCATAATTACATGTCAATCAATTTCAGAAATAAATGTTTAAGTAATTATCAACTATACTGATTTAAACATTACATACTATATGAATATACTAGCAGATATAACCCATAATAATGTATAATTAAATTTCAACTTTAAATGGAGATGATTTCAAGACAGGGTTTCTCTACATAGACACTGCTGCTCTGGATGGAACTCACTCAGCAGAACAGGTCGTTCTTGAATTCACAGCTATCAGCCCCCTTCTAACTCACCTATCTTGTGTGTGATTAAAAGCATGCATCAGCAACCCTCAGGTAAATTGAGTAATATATTAATATATTCCCATTGAGGGAGGTCACAACGCACTTCAATCTGCAGAACCAACATGATGGAAGAAAAAGACCAACAAGTTATCCTCTGACTATGTACAATGGCATAAGTGTACCGATACAAAAATAAATAACAATGTTTCCTAGGGTTTAAGTACTTAGTTTAACTGTTTTGTGCCCCATTCTAGGGATTTATACAGGTAATGTTGAAGAACCACACTTGGAATCACAAGTGAAGTTGTTCATATTTTGAGTGCCTTTGGAAAGTACATCTTGGGCCTTGACTACTCTGAAGACATGTGACCTTGAGTGATGCTATGTAAGAGAAAGTTGTGTGTTAGATTGTGTGGACAAAAGCACAGTGCAACACTTGACCTGATATACCCAGTCCCCTAATATTAGACATAGTTCTTTGCTCCTGGACCTCTCATATGAATAGTTAATAATTGAGAATTGTAATCCTCAGGACATTTCCATATTTAAATGTACTAGTTCTAGGCTATGATTTTATAAGACTAGGAACTCAGGTCATTGCTATTTTGGTGGTGAGTTGGTCTATACACACTGACTGAGGAGAGAAAGAATACAGCATTCAATAGACTTTTGGCAAAAATCAATTCTAGAAAAAATAATAACAGCTTTTAAAACTGTATAAACTGTCTAAAGAACTATATCCAACCAAAGGGGAAATTCTTCTCTAACCAGACACCAGGTCTGTTACTGAATCTCTACTAGGATTTCTGAATTCTAGGAAAATAGCCATTGTTTTCTGTTCACATAATTCCACAATCAAAGACTGGGGGTTCATTTGCCAGTGACTTTTCCAAAGGTCCAAAGACCTCCCAGGTTAGAATCATTTTACATAAAGACATTGGACTGTTTATTCTGCCTCACTAATCAAATTGTATAAGGAAAGGAAATTTTGCAGCTGCATAGGAATTATGTAGACTGTCAGACTTACCCTCTGCCTCCATCTCTCATTTCCTAAATTAAGGTCTCTCTTCCTGCTGCTAAGCCCATGGAAATCATCACTTGCCAAGGACTCTTCACCTCCCAACAGTACCTATTTTCTCCTCTCAGCGCCTGTTTCTACTTTCCCAGCTGTGAGACAAGGCTACGGACCAGCCTAAATTTGGAGAGGGGATCTTAGAAAGGCGTATTTGGAAGAAGTAAAAAGAATGACTCAAAGTCACATATGTCTATTATCTGTTAGCCTGTGCTTTGCTGCTCATTGGTCTCCTGTAAGATAGCCCCCAATTAAATATTTTCCTTTTAAGTAATGCCTTGGCCATGGTGTCTAAATATTCACAGCAGTAAAAACCTAACTAAGGCAGTGGCCTTAACTGCTTGATTCTTAGATATGGAAAACCAGTACATTTTTTAAAACATGGCAATGGATTAAGAGATCCATTTGCCTTGGTAAGCACAGACAATAAGCTAACTGGAAGGAATCTAACTCTGAGATTACAATTCCCAAACACTCCTTTGCCTAACCTCTGTTCTGTCTCAGACTGACATTGAATTCAAGGATTTGTTTGTCTTTGTAAGCAAAAAGAATAAACTCTAGCTTGGTGGGATCTTACTCTTTCATCATCACTCCCTATATTTCTTTATCTCCTTCATTAATGTATTTCTGGCAAGCTGTCTCATAGGGCAGCTCTGTTCTGTTAGGTCCATGAAGTCCCTCATATAATTCAAATTGTGTCCTCATATTTTACTTAGATGATAAATCCTATTTATATATTTTGAACTCATCTTTTTATGGTTCTTTCCTTCAGCCTTAAGGGCTGTCTTGAAGGTCACAGAATTTATCATTTTTATTAAGGACATAGAAAACTTCCTCCCATCCCAGATTCATACTATTTCTAAATATCATAAACTCCTTATCATTGGCAGGGGGAACATTCCATGATAAAGTTTGGAGGGGGAATCCTTCACACAGGAGGAATATAAAGTAAATTATGTACATTACTATCCAAACAAGTCTCACATCTAGCAATTGTTAACACTCATGGAGGCTCATGCACTGCTGGCTCTGATCCAGGGGTAGGAACCATGTCCCTCAGAGGAATGTGCTCCCTGTTAACATTAAAGACTTCAGACAATCGGAGACACAATGAGTTCAGGAGGCAAAATTGTGTCACTAATGTCTAAGTAAAGTGGTAAAGGCTGGGACCTTCAAGCTGTGGAAAATAATTCTAATAATGAATTTGAAAATATGTGATTTTTCAACTACGAAAAAAAATGATGCAATATGGATTGTTGTAAAGGAGGATTCATGGTTCTAAAGAAAAGTGGCAGCTGTACTGTAAGGCAGCTTGTTAGAATGATGGGAAGGAAAGAAATAGAGATTTAGGACTGATAATTGCAAGGCAAGATCCCAACAAGGTAACACATTTTTTTTATCTATTTGTTTATGCTTATAAATGTAGACAGATTAATGAGTTCAGAATTCACCTGGGACAAATAATTTGCAATATTAAAAAAGAACAACAACAAAAGGAACTTTCTGTCTTTTTTCTAAAAGTCAAGGGGCTAAGATCATGGAATGCTGATTCATGGGATGATCAAGAGGGAACCTGGAGTAAAACAGTGCATATGTAAATATAGACTGGGCTTTCAGTCTGCATGGAATGAGCTAGCAAAAAGTGATAGAAGCTCTTAAGAATTCTTTTCTCTACCAAGTGCTGACTTCTCTGGAAATCTATGGTGATTGAACTCTGGTCTTCAAGAATTTCCATTACAAAGGATTTCTGATTTTATTCAGAAAATCCATGGATAGGGAACACAACTCTTTCAGAATTTTTCCTAGCTATTTTAGAATTTTAAAATGCAAAGATTATTTTGAAAGTGAAACAGCTCTTTTAAAATGTTTTCTAGCAGCTATGAAGGGAAGGCTGTCTTAAAAGTGAACAAGTTCTTTTACAATGTGTTCTGGCTTTTTGATTTGAATGGAAAAGCCAAGAATCAATTTTAGAATTTTTATAACAGAACTTTGGAGTAAGTCAGAAAGTCCAAGAATTTTTTATACAAGTTTTTCTGATTTTGCTCTGAAAATCCATGAGCTATCTAGAGATCACTTAGAACTTTTACTAGCTTGAACTCACATTGAACTTCCAGTCATTCATTTTTTTCTGTTTCAACACATCCCTCCCTCAGTAACTCAGACCTAGCCAAGGCTGGTCCTTGGCAACTCAGTAAGATAGAAATGACATACTCTACATGTCTTGCAAGGTTCTTAGAAAAAATTTTATTCATGTCCCCAAATTCAGTACCTACATATGTTAATTCTTTTTTTCTCCATCTTTATTTATTTATTTTTTTTTATTAACTTGAGTATTTCTTATATACATTTCGAGTGTTATTCCCTTTCCCGGTTTCCGGGCAAACATCCCCCTCCCCCCTCCCCTTCCTTATGGGTGTTCCCCTCCCAACCCTCCCACCATTGCCGCCCTCCCCCCCATAGACTAGTTTACTGGGGGTTCAGTCTTAGCAGGACCCAGGGCTTCCCCTTCCACTGGTGCTCTTACTAGGATATTCATTGCTACCTATGGGGTCAGAGTCCAGGGTCAGTCCATGTATAGTCTTTAGGTAGTGGCTTAGTCCCTGGAAGCTCTGGTTGCTTGGCATTGTTGTACTTTTGGGGTCTCGAGCCCCTTCAAGCTCTTCCAGTTCTTTCTCTGATTCCTTCAATAGGGGACCTATTCTCAGTTCAGTGGTTTGCTGCTGGCATTCGCCTCTGTATTTGCTGTATTCTGGCTGTGTCTCTCAGGAGCGATCTACATCCGGCTCCTGTCGGTCTGCACTTCTTTGCTTCATCCATCTAGTCCAATTGGGTGGCTGTATATGTATGGGCCAAATGTGGGACAGGCTCTGAATGGGTGTTCCTTCAGTCTCTGTTTTAATCTTTGCCTCTCCCTTCCCTGCCAAGGGTATTCTTTTTCCTCATTTAAAGAAGGAGTGAAGCATTCACATTTTGATCATCCGTCTTGAGTTTCGTTTGTTCTAGGGATCTAGGGTAATTCAAGCATTTGGGCTAATAGCCACTTATCAATGAGTGCATACCATGTATGTCTTTCTGTGATTGGGTTAGTTCACTCAGGATGATATTTTCCAGTTCCAACCATTTGCCTACGAATTTCATAAACTCGTTGTTTTTGATAGCTGAGTAGTATTCCATTGTGTAGATGTACCACATTTTCTGTATCCATTCCTCTGTTGAAGGGCATCTGGGTTCTTTCCATTTTCTGGCTATTATAAATAAGGCTGCGATGAACATAGTGGAGCACGTGTCTCTTTTATATGTTGAGGCATCTTTTGGGTATATGCCCAAGAGAGGTATAGCTGGATCCTCAGGCAGTTCAATGTCCAATTTTCTGAGGAACCTCCAGACTGATTTCCAGAATGGTTTTACCAGTCTGCAATCCCACCAACAATGGAGGAGTGTTCCTCTTTCTCCACAACCTCGCCAGCATCTGCTGTCACCTGAGTTTTTGATCTTAGCCAATCGCACTGGTGTGAGGTGAAATCTCAGGGTTGTTTTGATTTGCATTTCCCTTATGACTAAAGATGTTGAACATTTCTTTAGGTGTTTCTCAGCCATTCGGCATTCCTCAGCTGTGAATTCTTTGTTTAGCTCTGAACCCCATTTTTTAATAGGGTTATTTGTTTCCCTGCGGTCTAACTTCTTGAGTTCTTTGTATATTTTGGATATAAGGCCTCTATCTGTTGTAGGGTTGGTAAAGATCTTTTCCCAATCTGTTGGTTGCCGTTTTGTCCTAACCACAGTGTCCTTTGCCTTACAGAAGCTTTGCAGTTTTATGAGATCCCATTTGTCAATTCTTGATCTTAGAGCATAAGCCATTGGTGTTTTGTTCAGGAAATTTTTTCCAGTGCCCATGTGTTCCAGATGCTTCCCTAGTTTTTCTTCTATTAGTTTGAGTGTGTCTGGTTTGATGTGGAGGTCCTTGATCCACTTCGACTTAAGCTTTGTACAGGGTGATAAGCATGGATCGATCTGCATTCTTCTACATGTTGCCCTCCAGTTGAACCAGCACCATTTGCTGAAAATGCTATCTTTTTTCCATTGGATGGTTTTGGCTCCTTTGTCAAAAATCAAGTGACCATAGGTGTGTGGGTTCATTTCTGGGTCTTCAATTCTATTCCATTGGTCTATCTGTCTGTCTCTGTACCAATACCATGCAGTTTTTATCACTATTGCTCTGTAATACTGCTTGAGTTCAGGGATAGTGATTCCCCCTGAAGTCCTTTTATTGTTGAGGATAGCTTTAGCTATCCTGGGTTTTTTGTTATTCCAGATGAATTTGCAAATTGTTCTGTCTAACTCTTTGAAGAATTGGATTGGTATTTTGATGGGGATTGCATTGAATCTGTAGATTGCTTTTGGTAAAATGGCCATTTTTACTATATTAATCCTGCCAATCCATGAGCATGGGAGATCTTTCCATCTTCTGAGGTCTTCTTCAATTTCTTTCTTCAGTGTCTTGAAGTTCTTATTGTACAGATCTTTTACTTGCTTGGTTAAAGTCACACCGAGGTACTTTATATTATTTGGGTCTATTATGAAGGGTGTCGTTTCCCTAATTTCTTTCTCGGCTTGTTTCTCTTTTGTATAGAGGAAGGCAACTGATTTATTTGAGTTAATTTTATACCCAGCCACTTTGCTGAAGTTGTTTATCAGCTTTAGTAGTTCTCTGGTGGAACTTTTGAGATCACTTAAATATACTATCATATCATCTGCAAATAGTGATATTTTGACTTCTTCTTTTCCGATCTGTATCCCTTTGATCTCCTTTTGTTGTCTGATTGCTCTGGCTAGAACTTCAAGAACTATATTGAATAAGTAGGGAGAGAGTGGGCAGCCTTGTCTAGTCCCTGATTTTAGTGGGATTGCTTCAAGTTTCTCTCCATTTAGTTTAATGTTAGCAACTGGTTTGCTGTATATGGCTTTTACTATGTTTAGGTATGGGCCTTGAATTCCTATTCTTTCCAGGACTTTTATCATGAAGGGGTGTTGAATTTTGTCAAATGCTTTCTCAGCATCTAATGAAATAATCAGGTGGTTTTGTTCTTTCAGTTTGTTTATATAATGGATCACGTTGATGGTTTTCCGTTTATTAAACCATCCCTGCATGCCTGGGATGAAGCCTACTTGATCATGGTGGATGATTGTTTTGATGTGCTCTTGAATTCGGTTTGCCAGAATTTTATTGAGTATTTTTGCGTCGATATTCATAAGGGAAATTGGTCTGAAGTTCTCTTTCTTTGTTGTGTCTTTGTGTGGTTTAGGTATAAGAGTAATTGTAGATTCGTAGAAGGAATTCGGTAGGGCTCCATCTGTTTCAATTTTGTGGAATAGTTTGGATAATATTGGTATGAGGTCTTCTATGAAGG
This sequence comes from Rattus norvegicus, assembly GCF_021556685.1. Classification (NCBI taxonomy): domain Eukaryota; kingdom Metazoa; phylum Chordata; class Mammalia; order Rodentia; family Muridae; genus Rattus; species Rattus norvegicus. Next base: position 6,061,016 of record NC_141541.1, on the reverse strand, counting down.
TTTGATAGAATTCTGCACTAAACCCGTCTGGACCTGGGCTCTTTTTGGTTGGGAGACCTTTAATGACTGCTTCTATTTCCTTAGGAGTTATGGGGTTGTTTAACTGGTTTATCTGTTCCTGATTTAACTTTGATACCTGGTATCTGTCTAGGAAATTGTCCATTTCCTGAAGATTTTCAAATTTTGTTGAATATAGGTTTTTATAGTAAGATCTGATGATTTTTTGAATTTCCTCTGAATCTGTAGTTATGTCTCCCTTTTCATTTCTGATTTTGTTAATTTGGACGCACTGTCTGTGTCCTCTCGTTAGTCTGGCTAAGGGTTTATCTATCTTGTTGATTTTCTCAAAGAACCAACTTTTGGTCCTGTTGATTCTTTCTATGGTCCTTTTTGTTTCTACTTGGTTGATTTCAGCTCTGAGTTTGATTATTTCCTGCCTTCTACTCCTCCTGGGTGTATTTGCTTCTTTTTGTTCTAGAGCTTTTAGGTGTGCTGTCAAGCTGCTGACATATGCTCTTTCCTGTTTCTTTCTGCAGGCACTCAGCGCTATGAGTTTTCCTCTTAGCACAGCTTTCATTGTGTCCCATAAGTTTGAGTATGTTGTATCTTCATTTTCATTAAATTCTAAAAAGTTTTTAATTTCTTTCTTTATTTCTTCCTTGACCAGGTTATCATTGAGTAGAGCATTGTTCAATTTCCACGTATATGTGGGCATTCTTCCCTTATTGTTATTGAAGACCAGTTTTAGGCCGTGGTGGTCCGATAGCACGCATGGGATTATTTCTATCTTTCTGTACCTGTTGAGGCCCGTTTTTTGACCAATTATATGGTCAATTTTGGAGAAAGTACCATGAGGAGCTGAGAAGAAGGTATATCCTTTTGCTTTAGGATAGAATGTTCTATAAATATCCGTTAAGTCCATTTGGCTCATGACTTCTCTTAGTCTGTCGACATCACTGTTTAATTTCTGTTTCCATGATCTGTCCATTGATGAGAGTGGGGTGTTGAAATCTCCCACTATTATTGTGTGAGGTGCAATGTGTGTTTTGAGCTTTAGTAAGGTTTCTTTTACGTATGTAGGTGCCCTTGTATTTGGGGCATAGATATTTAGGATTGAGAGTTCATCTTGGTGGATTTTTCCTTTGATGAATATGAAGTGTCCTTCCTTATCTTTTTTGATGACTTTTAGTTGGAAATTGATTTTATTTGATATTAGAATGGCTACTCCAGCTTGCTTCTTCTGACCATTTGCTTGGAAAGTTGTTTTCCAGCCTTTCACTCTGAGGTAGTGTCTGTCTTTGTCTCTGAGGTGTGTTTCCTGTAGGCAGCAGAATGCAGGGTCCTCGTTGCGTATCCAGTTTGTTAATCTATGTCTTTTTATTGGGGAGTTGAGGCCATTGATATTGAGAGATATTAAGGAATAGCGATTATTGCTTCCCTTTATATTCATATTTGGATGTGAGGTTATGTTTGTGTGCTTTCATTCTCTTTGTTTTGTTGCCAAGACGATTAGTTTCTTGCTTCTTCTAGGGTATAGCTTGCCTCCTTATGTTGGGCTTTACCATTTATTATCCTTTGTAGTGCTGGATTTGTAGAAAGATGTTGTGTAAATTTGGTTTTGTCATGGAATATCTTGGTTTCTCCATCAATGTTAATTGAGAGTTTTGCTGGATACAGTAACCTGGGCTGGCATTTGTGTTCTCTTAGGGTCTGTATGACATCAGTCCAGGATCTTCTGGCCTTCATAGTTTCTGGTGAGAAGTCTGGTGTGATTCTGATAGGTCTCCCTTTATATGTTACTTGACCTTTTTCCCTTACTGCTTTTAATATTCTTTCTTTATTTTGTGCCTTTGGTGTTTTGACAATTATGTGACGGGAGGTGTTTCTTTTCTGGTCCAATCTATTTGGAGTTCTGTAGGCTTCTTGTATGCCTATGGGTATCTCTTTTTTTAGGTTAGGGAAGTTTTCTTCTATGATTTTGTTGAAGATATTTACTGGTCCTTTGAGCTGGGAGTCTTCACTCTCTTCTATACCCATTATCCTTAGGTTTGATCTTCTCATTGAGTCCTGGATTTCCTGTATGTTTTGGACCAGTAGCTTTTTCCGCTTTACATTATCTTTGACAGTTGAGTCAATGATTTCTATGGAATCTTCTGCTCCTGAGATTCTCTCTTCCATCTCTTGTATTCTGTTGGTGAAGCTTGTATCTACAGCTCCTTGTCTCTTCTTTTGGTTTTCTATATCCAGGGTTGTTTCCATGTGTTCTTTCTTGATTGCTTCTATTTCCATTTTTAATTCCTTCATCTGTTTGATTGTGTTTTCCTGGAATTCTTTCAGGGATTTTTGCCATTCCTCTCTGTAGGCCTCTACTTGTTTATTAATGATTTCCTGTGTTTCCCTAAGTGTGTTCATGTCTTTCTTGAAGTCCTCCAGCATCATGATCAAATATGATTTTGAAACCAGATCTTGCTTTTCTGGTGTGTTTGGATATTCCATGTTTGTTTTGGCGGGAGAATTGGGCTCCGATGATGGCATGCAGTCTTGGTTTCTGTTGCTTGGGTTCCTGCGCTTGCCTCTCGCCATCAGATTATCTCTAGTGTTACTTTGTTCTGCTATTTCTGACAGTGGCTAGACTGTCCTATAAGCCTGTGTGACAGGAGTGCTGTAGACCTGTTTTCCTCTCTTTCAGTCAGTTATGGGGACAGAGTGTTCTGCTTTCGGGCGTGTAGTTTTTCCTCTCTACAGGTCTTCAGCTGTTCCCGTGGGCCTGTGTCTTGAGTTCACCAGGCAGCTTTCTTGCAGCAGAAAATTTGGTCTTACCTGTGGTCCCGAGGCTCAGGTTTGCTCGTGGGGTGCTGTCCAGGGGCTCTCTGCAGCGGCAGCAAACAGGAAGACCTGTGCCGCCCCTTCCGGGAGCTTCAGTGCACCAGGGTTCCAGATGGTCTTTGGCCTTTTCCTCTGGCGTCCGAGATGTGTGTGCAGGGAGCAGTCTCTTCTGGTTTCCCAGGCCTGTCCGCCTCTCTGAAGGTTTAGCTCTCCCTCCCACGGGATTTGGGTGCAGAGAACTGTTTATCCGGTCTGTTTCCTTCAGGGTCCGGCGGTGTCTCAGGCGCAGGGGTCCTGCCGATCCTGGGCCCTCCCCCACGGGAGCCCAGAGGCCTTATACAGTTTCCTCTTGGGCCAGGGATGTGGGCAGGGGTGAGCAGTGTTGGTGGTCTCTTCCGCTCTGCAGCCTCAGGAGTGCCCACCTGACCAGGCGGTTGGGTCTCTCTCTCACCGGGTCTGGGAGCAGAGAGCTGCTGCGGGCCGGGATCCGCGGGTGTGGGACTTCCGGTAAACCCAGAACGTGCCCGGTTCTAGAGAAATTCTGCTTCCGTGTGTCCCAAGCTCACCAGGCAGCTTTCTTGCAGCAGAAAATTTGGTCTTACCTGTGGTCCCGAGGCTCAAGTTCGCTCGTGGGGTGCTGCCCAGGGGCTCTCTGCAGCGGCAGCAACCAGGAAGACCTGTGCCGCCCCTTCCGGGAGCTTCAGTGCACCAGGGTTCCAGATGGTCTTTGGCTTTTTCCTCTGGCGTCCGAGATGTGTGTGCAGGGAGCAGTCTCTTCTGGTTTCCCAGGCCTGTCTGCCTCTCTGAAGGTTTAGCTCTCTCCATCTTTATTAAATTGGGTATTTCCTATTTACATTTCAATTGTAATTCCGTTTTCTGGTTTACAGGCCAACAACCCCCTAAGATCTCTCCCTCCCATTCTATATTGGTGTTCCCCTCCCCATTACCGCCCTCCCCACAACAATCATGTTCACTGGGGGTTCAGTCTTGACAGGACCAATGACTTCCCCTTTTACTGGTGCCCTTACTAAGGTATTCATTGATACCTATGCAGGTGGAGCCCAGGGTCAGTCCAAGTATGGTCTTTTGGTAGTGGCTTAGTTCCTGGAAGCTCGGGTTGGTTGGCATTGTTGTTCATATGGGGTCTCAAGCCCCTTCAAGCTCTTTCAGTCCTTTCTCTGAATCCTTCAGTGGGGGTCCTGTTCTTAGTTCCATGGTTTGCTGCTCACATTCACTTATATATTTGCAATATTCTGGTTGTGTCTCTCAGGAGAGATCTATATCCGGTTCCTGTCATCCTGCAGTTCTTTGCTTCATCCATCTTACCTAGTTTGGTGACTGTATATGTATGGGCCACATGTGGGGCAGGCTCTGAATGGGCGTTCCTTCAGTCTCTGTTCTAAACTTTGCCTCCCTATCTCCTCCCAAGGGTATTCTTGTTCCCCTTTAAAAGAAGGAGCGAACCATCAGCATTTTGGTCATCCTTCTTGAGTTTCATGTGTTCTGTGCATTTAGGGTAATTCGAGCATTTGGGCTAATATCAATGAGTGCATACCATGTATGTCTTTCTGTGATTGGGTTACCTCACTCAGGATGATATTTTCCATATGCTAATTCTTAGTGATCAATTTTTGACATTGACTCCTTTGTGAAATGCATACCAGAAATCTCAAATTCACCCATACATCCCACTATACACTACTTCATCTGAATATTTCTACTTGGGTATTGAGAAAAAACTGAGTGCTCAAGACCTATGAAGTCATTTTAAACTCAAAGCTGATGGATTTATTAAATAAAAGTTACATGTGGTCTCAGGCAAAGTAGTGTTAGTCTGTCCGGTTTTTGCATTGCTCTGGACCAGCCTATTCTAAAGTCATAGCCAAAATAGCACAGGTGGATGCAACTGTGCTAAAAGACAAATCAGACATTGAACACTATACAAATTTTTTATGACAGGGTAGACAGCAAGCACTTCTCAGTATTGCTTGACCTGCTCTGACAACCTGTATTCCTCACACCTTTTATATAAATAGATATAGATATAGATAGATAGATATATAGATAGATATAGGTAGATATATAATCATTTCCTTAGAAACTTTATGCATTGATTATACAACTTTTCCACATTTATGTTCTTCTAAAATATTCCTGGATTACATAGGAATGTTAAAAGAGAAATAAAAAACAGTATTGTAAGAACTGAAATTCAAACTTGACTTTCTACAAAACTTCAATATCTCTGACCTCTGATTTTTCCTTTCTTTCCTCTGTACTTTTTTTTGTATTTGGCATAATATCACTGTTCTTTTTCCTTGATTCTTAAAATACTATACAGCCTCTTGCTTAAGCAACAGTGGTCTATTCTTTGTTTTCACATAATATCAGAACAGTTCAGATCTGACAATTTGGTTCAGGAAGGCAGGCATTCCACTGAGGCAAAATATTTTGCTCCTGTGTGAGCTTTTCCATCTTCTTTGTAGCTGGCATTCTGTGCAACCTAAGTACGCTAGCAGTAAAAATGAATCTTTCATTTTTCCTATTACCTTCCACCTGACAGGCTCATTCCCAAACTTCTTCCCCATCTACTCATGGGATGCTGCTCTCTTAATGACATCACAGTTTGAATCATATTTTTGTAATCTTGTTTTGTATAATTAAACCAATTCCATAGTAGTTTCAAAGATTGATTCTATTCTTTTAAGAACTTCAATCGATTTTTTTTTATTTCAAGGTGCAGCTTACTCTTAGCATAGAGCTTATTGAAGAGCCTTGGGGAAAGGTAGGCAGAGTTGAGTGTTCTGTTTTTGTTTTGTTTTGTTTTTCTGTTCCTATGATACAACATCATGATCGGGTGGACTTATGCAAGAAAATTTTATTTTGACTTAAAATTTGAGATGGGTAAGAGTCCTTGTCCAGGATCTGGAGCTGTGTCTAAGTGACTGAGAACACTACCTGATCTTCCAGTGGACCCTAATACAATTTCTGATTCCTAAATGACAGCTCACAATTGTTTGTTGATCTTAATCTAGAGTAGCAAATGCTGTGTTTTGAATTCTCAGGACAATGTAGTCACATGGCACACAGACATACATGCAAGTATGTAAAATAGTAAGTGAAATATTTAAAAGATAATTAATCTGAGAAGACATAACAGCACACAGCAGGCATGGCTGCAGTGACAGGAACCTGAGAATTTATGTCTTAAATACCAAGCAGGAAATAGAAGAGAACAAACTGGAAAAGGCACGAGATTGAAAAGTCCCCAAGCCTTTACCCCAGTGGCACACTTCTGCCTCAAGGCCACCACTAAATAGGACCAACTGAGGATCGACTGCTTCACTATCTGAACCTATGGAATTTTTTGTTCAATTCACAAATACTAAGCTCTCCTGAAAATTTTCAGTGATTTTCCCCATTAGGATTGAGATGGAAGAAGGGAGTTGTCCTTGTGTGAGCCATGGAGAAAGGCCTTTCCTGGCTTTATGTTTTTTAAGTTAGAAATTTTAACTTTCATGAAATGAGCTCTTTACAGATGAACTCCAGCTTTGGATGTTGGATATTCTATCAAGTTTCATGAAAAACCTCTCATTTAGTATTGAGGCTAACATCCTGAATCCATCCATCAGTACTCACTGGGCCCATGAACATTATGGGGATCCAGTTCTCTTGTCGTGATGGGGCTCAGACAGCAGCGGCCCGCTACCTGCTAACCAATTTATATGTGCCAATCTCCATCATCTTCACTATACTAATGTGACATCTATTCACACACAGCTGAGAAGAGATATCATGGTTGATTTGCTTCATGTCACTTTTCTGGAACTGGAGTAACCTAGAAGCCTTGTGGAAGAGGTATACCTCATCAGTTTGTGTTTGAGTCTGAGTCTAGAGAGTATCAACTGAAAAGGGAGGTCCTGAATGTAAGAGGCTACATTCTCATTTGCTAAGCACCTCAGTAGAAGAAACAAATGAAAGAAAAAAAAAAGGATGACTCTAAGCTCTTAGCACAATAACCCAGCAATGTAGGCAACTTCCATGACTCATGTTGCAATAGAGGGTTTGCTGTGGAATTCTGAGAGACACAATCATAAAGAACATGTATCTGTTAAGATGGGGGCAGACAAAGAAGGATATAGGCAAAAATCAAGAAATGATCATGCTTCATCCAAACAACTAGAGCTGAGGGAATTAAGATCAACCACATTCCTATTCTTGTAATGCCCATAAGCTAGGAGTAATTTTTGGATTTCTAGTTATAATACATACTTAATAATATCAAATCTAGATATAATATATGTGTATAATATATACTGTATATAATGTATTATTAAATATATACATATAGTATTAAACTTAACACATTTTTTTAGCAAATGAATGTAATTAATAAAAATCCATTTTCAATGTCAGAAGTCAGGAGTCAGAAGCTGGTGAATTCTATGGATTCAAGTCTTGCTTGTTTTACTTTGCAAATTCCAGATTAGTCAGGTATACGAAATGACATCTGGGGTGGCCCCTGAAAATATCCCAAACCTTCTTTAACGTTGCATGTTGATTGAAAAGCAAAAAATTTACCCATTGATATTTATAGAAGAAACTCTAAATAGTCAGCTAGGATTAATTACTCAGTAAATGTTGTCACACAAATATGAGGGCCCAAGTATAATTGCCCAAAACCAAAATCAAAAATCTGTGCATATTTGCACAGATGTGTAATTCCAGTATTGGGAATCGGATAGAGAGAACAGAATCTCTGTGCTTTCGGCAAGTCACTCTAGAAAAATGATCAAGGTTCAGTGATGCCTCTGTTTTAAAATAAGGAAAAAGTGACAGCAGAATAGAACACTGTGAAAAGACTAATGACTGAAGTAAAATCTCCAGAATCGACAGTAGAAGAAGAGAGCCAAGTCCTGTAATTATTCTCTGAACCTGTTAATTGGTAATGCATGCAAAGTGCATGCAAGTACTTACACACACACACACACACACACACACACACACACACACAGAGCGAGAGAGCACACAAACACAATGATAACAATAATCTTTAATTAAATAGTAATGATTGTGATTGAGTAAGACACCTGCCACCAAATTTTGGCCTGTACATGTATTCGTCAACACACTTCAACACACACACACACACACACACACACACACACACACACACCTCAAACAAAAAATGATAACAATAATCTTTAATTAAATAGTAATGATTGTGATTAAGTAAGAAAACTGACATCAAAATTTGGCCTGTACATGTATTCCCCCACACATTTCAACACACGCACACATGCACCCATGTGCACACAAACACACATATGCACAGAAAACAAACCCAAACACAATGAAATATAAATGGTGAAGAGCCTCTCCAATCCAGGATTTAATGTTAGTAAAATGTTTTGATGCTAATTTTAATGATATAGCTATGAACTCCTGTTACATACATTAGATAATCTGTTGGAGACTTTTGCTTAATTATTAGGGTAGAAATGTCACAGTGGTTGTAATTTATTCTGAATGCTTCAATAAACTAGGTGAGGCAAAGAGTAATGATTGCTAATGATCATTAAGCTATAATAATGGACCTCTTCCTACTAGTAACAATACCATATGTATAAAAACCTATAATTAAAATTATGAAATTATTGTTTCTTTTTAATTTTTTACATTCCAAAACCAATCTGTCACCTGAGCTATGCCTGGCTTTCTTACCAAATTGTTTCTCAAAACCCCCTTCTCCTGTACCACAGTCACAGTCTTAGATAAGCCATCATCACAGACCACAACGCCAGAGAAATCAGTTTTGAAAGGTTTTACTTTATTTTTAGTTGTATTTATGTACCTGACTACAGGTGCCTATATGGAGCAGCAGAGATTATTGGATACCTTGGATCTGGAATTACAGATGTTTGAAAGCCACCTCATGTAAGTTGGTTTACCAAATTCATATCTACTGCAAGAAAACTCTAAATTGCTAATCCACATCAACATATCCAGTGTGAATCATTTCCTAGGGAGGGAAAACAAAACAAACCTCACCAAGTTAAATAAAGATTTTGTACAGCAGTGACACGGTACACCCCACAGCTCAGATATGGTGAGGTCAATTCTGTTGGCTGAATGGCATTCAGAATTACAATGAAAACCCAGCTCTGCACACATCTGTGAGGGAGTTTGTAGACTGGTTTATCTGAAATCAAAAGAGCTCATGCAAACAGGAGGTAGCATTCAGTAGGTTGGGATCCTAGGCTGAATAAAAAGGAAAAAGTGAACTGAGCACCAGTGTACATCTCCCTCTGCATCCTGACTGCAGGTGCATGTGAGCAACTGCTTCAAATTCCTGGCCATGATTCTCCACCATACTGGCCTAGGCCTGCAAACTGTGATCCAAAATAAACCCTTCCTTAAATTTATTCTTTTTTTTTCCAACAAAAGGACTTTTTTTTAAGCATTAAAAAATTCTTGAGATACTGAGAAAGTTACAATTCTGGGACTGTGCTTAATCAAAATTTTGGCAGATTGACTTTTGTCCAGTCACATTCCCACCATTTGGTTCAACAAAGTCATTATGCTCCACAGGCTATTTAGTCATGGAACCCCAGGACAGGAAACCACTGGCAATGAACCACTAAACTAAGTGTCCACAAAGATGACAATGACACTTCTCTTCATATCGACAAAAGATGCCAACAGACCAGCTGATTTTGCTAAATTTATGTTAGTATTTTCCTTTATTTTTTTTCTGTCTGAAATACATGTAAAAGTCACTATGATAGCTACTCATGTACCAAGAGATAAATGTACTTCCAGGTACATCAGCACCAACCATACAATCTGGAGATGTGACAGATAGTGGAGGATATTTAGGTGATCCAAAAGAGGCAGCCAACATGACAAAAAGGGTATGTGGCGGTTGTGGCCATGGTGAGCCATTGAATCTTATTCGTGGATTTTCTTAGTCCAACCCTGACCCTGACATTGTGAGTTGTGGAAGGGGAAATGATTTCTATTGAGAAGCTTTGAACTTCTGGGTTTTAATTTGAGAAGAACTGGAAGGAGCTTGCTTTTATTTTCATGGCCCTGAGTGCTCCCTTCTGTATTAGTAGCTACTGCACAGCTTTAGGAAGGTAAATCAGACAGATTTTGATATGCTCTGTATTCTTATCCAGTATAAACCAGAACAGAGCTTTCTCTTATAAAGTCAATTGAAATAGTATTAGTCCACTAAATACACCTGCCTTATGAGCCTACTGCAGAACATTTATCCCCAACTTTTCACCTTTTTTCCAGGAAGTTGTAGCATTATTTGGGTTTTTAGTTTTCTTAGCAGTTTTTCTTATAGCTATCTATTTTGTTTTATCTGTTTTCACAAAGGTCCCCATTTTTTAAAGCTCTCTTAAAGAAAGTACAGCTTTATCATAAGCTTTAAAGTGGTATTACCCAAAATTTGAATCATCACTCTGGTCAATATGATGCTGCAACAGCACTACATATTCCTGCTTTAAGACTGTCTTACCTCTCTGGTCAGACAACAGCCCTGCTTTCATTGCCAAGGTTAGCCAGGGTGTGGCCAAATATTTAGAGGTCAATTGGAAATTACATTGTATTTACAGACCTCAAAGTTCAGGACAGGTAGAGTAAATAAATAAAACTCTAAAAGAGACCCTGACCAAATTGACCATGGAGACTGGCACAGACTGGGTGGCACTCCTTCCCTCTTGCTCTCTTCAGAGCAAGAAATGTCCCTTCCAGATTCAGCCTTACCTACTTTGAGATCTTATATGGGGCCTCAGCTCCTCTGACTGTATTAGATGATGTTACTGAACCAACATGTCATAGTAATAATGATTTATATGCCAGGCTAAAAGACCTACAGGTGATACAGAAAGAAGTCTGCTCACAGCTGGCCACAGCCTATGCCACGGGGACCCCTGAGACATCTCATCAGTTCCAGATCGGAGACTGCAGCTACATACAATGACACGGAGCCCAGACATTCGAGCCTTGCTGGAAAGGACCATACTTGGTGGTGCTGACCACCCTGACAGCTGTCAAATGTCAGCCCTCATTGCACATCAGATAAGGGAATACATCAGAGATTTGACTGGGAGGTTGCTATAATGCTCACTTGAGGAGTGTGCTTTAGAAACAAGAATTTCATGTTTGCCCTGGGTTCCATCGGGATAGGTGTGGGGATAGGCTTGATTTCTATTGCAAATGATGTAACATTGCATATGTTAGTACTCCTAACACTTCTTGGGACTGTGCCTAAGGGATCACAACCTGTATAAGTTTAGAAGTTCTAAAAGACAGTCATGACCTTGGGATATAGGTTCAGATAGTGTCCAGATTGGAATCCTGAAGCTAAAGACTTAGTAAGACACAAAAGAGAGTTGAGAATTACTTAGGGCTATCTTAGGTGCAAGGGCAGCTACAAGGACATCTGCTGTTGCCCTGCAACACAAGGATTATGGAAAATTCAGAACTGCCATTGACTCAGATATAAAAAGAGTGAAAAAGACTTTTTAGCTGACCTCCAAGAACACCTAACCTCCCTCTCAGAGGTAGTCCTTCAGAATAGGAGAAGATTAGACCTGATATTCCTTAAAGAAGGAGTCTGTGTGCTACACTGAAAGAAGAATGTTGCTTCTATGTAGACCATTCAGGAGTAAATAAAGACTCCATGAATAAACTCAGAGAAAGGTTAGACAAAAGACAGAGAGACAGAGAAGCACATCAGGGATGGTTCGAGAGCTGGTTTAGTAGATCTCCTTGGATGACTACTCTGATATCTTCCCTTATGGGACCCTTCTTAGTTTTGCTTCTGCTTCTGATTATAGGTCCATGTGTGTTAAAGAAACTAGTTACCTTCATTAGAGAAACAGTGAGTACTGTTCAGATTTTGATGTTATGCCAACAGTATCATGCTTTAGGAGGACAAGAAAGCCAATATTATAAAGATACTAAAATTTAGTTCTATGATTAGAACTAGCCACTATAAGAAGTAGGGAATGAAAGAATAAAAAATGCAGCTAAGAAGTCAGAAGTTTAAAAAAGCCCTAAATACCTCAAATTCCAGACCCTGCCCTCTACTTGTACTAGCTGACCATAAAGTTAGATTAAAATCTTAGAGAACAATCTTGAGAAATAGGGAGTTTCTCCTTGTGATTTTTCACTGGTATTCTTGTGATTTTTCCAATGACACTACCCCTGCCCCCTTGGGTTGTGGTTTCTCCTTTTGGATACCCTTTCTCCCAGCCTCTCGGGGATGAACTCCACTGCTCCTGCGTGGGATATGAGTCTCGACCCCAGTGCACTGGTTCCTATCAATAAACCTCATGTTTATTACAGAAAAAAAAGACTGTCTTACCTCTGTCCGCCCCTGGGTCTCATAACTTGTGTTGTGTCAGGCATTTTGTCACAAAACCAAGAAAAGTAATTAATCATAAACTGCTGCTAAGCACTTCTAGTAATCACTTAGGTTCAAGGTAGGAAACATGTGAATCCATGGCCATTTCCCTGAGTCAAACACTTAGGTTTCTATTAATCCTTTCAGAAGAGTCTGCAAAGTGTGCATATTTTTTTACATCAGGTACAGAAAGTGACACTATTTCATCACCCTTTCAAAACAATGTTCTCAGATAGTCCCTCCAAATGATGCAAAGTTCTGCACAGCGATGTATTGTAGACCTTCAAACCTCCCAAGTATAAAAATACTGACAAAAAGGCTATTTAATATTTAAAAGCTTGAGCCTTTTAGATAGGGAAGACACCTAGTTTCCTTGGTAAACTGTCCAACTTCAGGTCTGCTGGTGAATCTCCACCAACTCATTTCTTCTCCCAGCCTTGCTCTCTTTGCCCAGAATACCACTGCTCCAATTATAGCCCAGCTGTGGGTGGCCAGACCTTTATGACAGCAAATCTGGTATAATTCTAGATTACCTTAGGCAGGTGAGGAAGAATAAATATTTACCAATTATAAGACCAGTGACAGGATATAGAAACAACAATACCAAGATCCTGTTCACATTTAACCCTCTGCAAGTACAAAATTAACACTGAGATATACAGAGGCACATATTCACACAATGTACCCCAAAAGTGGTACCATAGTAATGTTTAAGTGAGCTTCTGAGACCAGAGAGAGAAGAAAACAACTTATTCTCATCCCTTTGGTGAAAAGCAAATAAAAGCAGGGTAGATATTGGAAAGAACTGATAAAAAGTCCCAGTGTAATGACAATATAAATCTAACCATATCTGTAAGTTTGTCAATTTCTATGGGAAAAATATTACAATTTATACCCATTTAGCATCGTGAGAATCTATACTGCAATGTTTAACTTTCACTGATATTTGACAGCACTTGGAGTCCCCAAGGAGGATGGAGAGATATATGTATGAGGACATCTGCTGAGAGAATTAAATAACAGAGAAAGATGTGCCAGGAGTGCAAGCAGCACCATCCTATGTGCTAGGAGCCTAGGTACAATGAAAGGAGAAAAGGAAGAAGCTCTCATGAGGTCTGCATTTCGACCTGTTTCTTACTCAGATATGAAGTGAGTTGTGTCTAAGCCCATTGGATCAAGGAACTGTGAATGGAATCTTGAGAAACAATGACCCCAAAAAGACTTTGCTTTCATTTTGCTTTTTTTGTGAGATATTTGGTCATGAAAATATAAAAGGTAACTAATAAAGAGAACGTGAAGCTGAGGAGATAATTCAGACAACAAAATGTTTACCCTACAAGCATTAGGATCTGAGTTAGAATGCTAAGATCCAAGAAAAATCCAGGCAGGGCATATAGAGCTCTGAGGAAGCAGAGATAAGACTATCCACAATGTTCTAACCAGGAAGACTATCAAAAAGAAGGAGTTCCAGGACAGTAAAAGACCCTGTCTCAAAAAGAAGGGAGGATAACCCCTGAGAAATAAAACCCAAAATGAACTCTGACCAAGCACGCACACACACACACACACACACACACACACACACACACACACACGCTTGTCCATGCACACTAATACTCATGACTAGCATGAACAATATTTCTTTCACAGAGCTATAGTTGATGTAAAAACAACAGAGCATCCCCAATGTCAAAATAACTAGCAATTAGTGTGGGTTAAATATTAATTGTCTTTTTAAAATGTAGTGTATAAGTTTGAATCATTTGATTTTGATATATTTGTGTTTTGAACAGTACACACACACACACACACACACACACACACACACACACACACACACACAGAGTTCAAGGTTTTGGGCATAGTAGAAAGACACCCTTAGCTGTTTTGAGACAGGTTGTTTCATTGCTATGACAAGACACCTGACAACTGGAGTTTAAGGAAGGAAGGGTTATTCTAAGAATTTCGCAACTCAGGTTTAAGTTCAGTTTACATACCTCAACTAATCCTAGCTAGAAATTACAACATAGTGTGCCAAGGTATTTGCTTACAAGGTGATTATAGATCCCATCATATTATTGGTCATATTAAAAATCAGTACAGTGTCTCACTTTGGAGTCATTGCAGAATAATCTAGAGCTCTCATTTGTCTATGCAACTTAATTTTTAATAATGTCCAAGCATATCAACAGACTTACAAATTCTGGCTGCCCTCAAATGCTTTATGTAAACTAGATTGCCTAGAACTCAAGAATACTATTTTGTCTCTGCTTTCTAAGTGCTGAGACTAAAGGCTTACACCACCCCATCCAGTGCTGAAATTTTTCTAGCCAGCTGTTAAGAGAGTACTTGAGGACACTGTAAAAAACATCATGGAGCTGAGCTGAACTGGCAATCATTTTATTGTACCCATTATCAGCATTTTGTCCTCCAATCTGAGCAAACTTGAAGAACAAAAATAGCATAGGCCCTATTCACCCTTAGTCATTCTCTCAGGGGCATTGCCTGAGGTCCTCATGTCTATTGCTTATATTAAGATGTCTACATAATTCCTCTGAGAGCTGCTGTACTAAACAATAACATGGGAGAAACACCATAATGCTTAAGTGTATGTACTAATCTTGCTGAGGACCGAGTTCTGTTCCTAACACCTGTGTCAGATGTTTCATAACTACCTATAATTCCTGTTCCAGGGGACTCTGACACCTTAGGCCTCCACAAACTCCTAGCATACATGTATACATACATATATACATGAATATATACATGAATACATACATGCATACATACATACATACATACATACATACAGATAATTTTAATAAGGCTTTTTAAAAAAGGTTACTTAAATAGAGCAAATAAATCTAGGCATTTATAGCTGGAAAATGGTTTAAACAAAAAAAGTGTTGCATGGCACAAATGCATGAGGTCATAATGGTTACCTATACTCAAACTCCAAAACAGCCAAGACATTAGAAAACATGGTGAGATGTGCTTATTATCAGCACTGGAGAAGTGAAAACAAGACCATCCCTAAGGCTTTCTGACCAATTAACCTATCTAAAACAATTTACATCCAAATAAAAGTGAGACCTTATCTCAAAAATCAAGGTAGACCCAGAAGGAATGACTATGACTGTCCTCTGTCTTACACATACATGAGTATATGCCAACATGAACATGCTCAGTTATGCATGCACACACATTTAAAGGGCTAGAAACTGCAACTTGAACACCATGCAAATAAGTAGCCTAACCGAAATATAGCCACATGTGTTACGGCATCACTGGTGATGATCTCAAACCCTTAAGCTCTGTACTTCCCCTTTCAAGAAATAGATCTTGAAGGCTTCAGTTGTAGATCAATGGTGCAGCACTGGTTTGGCATGCCCAAGGTTCTTGGTTCAGCACTGTTAAAAAATTGTAAGACAAGAAGTAAGAGAAGTCACGGATAAATAAAGGTGAAAAGGGGAAAACTGAGGAGGAGAAAGAGAAGAAGGAAAAGGAGATAAGGAGAAAAAGATGATCTTGAACTGAAAATGAGTAGGGAAGTACTTGCCTTCCATAGACTGTTTCTAAATCTCTGAGTTTCATCCCATACATTAAAGATTAGGCCCTTGAGAACATATCTAGTTGTATTTCTGTGAAAAGACACCAGGACCATGGCACCTTTTATAAAGAGAAACATTTAATTGGGGTGGCTTATAGTTTAAGAGATTAGTCCATTATTATTACAGCAGATCACATGTGAGAGCTCTAGGATAACATGAGAGTTTTATATCTTGATCCTCAGGCAGCAGAAAGAGACTGTGCCATGCTTGAGCTTAAGAATCCTCAAAGCCTGCTCTCACAGTGACAGTCTCCCTCCAAAGGGAGGGCCAAACCCACTCCAAGAAGGCTGCATCTCCTAAATGTGCCACTCAGTATGCATCAAACACTCAAATACATGAGTCTATGTGTGCCTTAGGTATTTAAACAACCAAAGAGCATTTCCTTATAAAACAGATCCTCCATTGCATTGAAAACTGATCTACACTACATCTGCTTTACCCAATTTTTTTTTAATTTGATGGAAGTTGCCTTCTTTTTTTCTTCAGTTTATAACTAGAGGAGAGCAGTTGATATGTGGAGAGTATGTTCCTGAAGCTATCAAATATTCTCAATACTGTGAGAAAACACACAACAAGAGCAACACAATGTGACCCATCTCTACCACTCCTGAGGATATCTGAAGGAAAGTTTGTTAGTAGATACTTGTATACCCACAAACATTTCTGTAATTTTCAAAATTGCCATGTACAGAATCCATCTGCACAATTCCTCATTGATGAGCAAATCATCAAATCCTCAAACTGAAGCTACACTACTTTTCTTTCCATTGCTTGACAATTAGTGACCAAAGGTAGCTTAAGAAGTTAAGGGCTGGGGTTGGGGATTTAGCTCAGTGGTAGAGCGCTTGCCTAGGAAGTGCAAGGCCCTGGGTTCGGTCCCCAGCTCCGAAAAAAAAGAAAAGAAAAGAAAAGAAAAAGAAGTTAAGGGCTTATTTCAGCTAACAGCTTATAGTTCATTGTTGAGTGAAGTCAGGGCAAGAAATCAAGGCATAAACCTCAAGGCATAAAGGGAAGTTGTGAGCATAGAGATATGTTGCTTACTGACTGGTTGCCATGGCCTTCTCAGTTTGATTTTTATACACCCCAGAACCACTTGTTGAGAGGTGGCATCACTCACAGTGGACTGGACCATCTTACAAAAAAAAATTACCACATAGCCTTTCCTACAGGTCACTCTGATAGAGTCCTCCTTTATTTGTCATTGCTTTTTGTTGTTGCTTTTAAGACAGTGTCTCATTATATTGTTTTGGCTCTCCTAGAACTCACTATGTAGGCCAGCATGAACTGAAGATCACAAAGATCCTTATGCCATTGCCTCCCAAGTGCTAGATTAAAGGCTTGTGCCAACACAACCTGTTAGATGAATCCTCTTAAAATTGAGACCCCTTCTTCCCAGATGACTCTTGTTTTTATTAAGTTGGTAAAATCTATCAAACATGGATTTCCTTTTTCCTCCTTAAGATTTTAATGGCAAACTCTTTCCTCTTCATCATGATAGATAACTATTTTCCAGGCATAGCTCCTACCCTGTTCATCAGATCAGCTTTGCCTGCCCACTAGAGATCATCAGAGCCTGTGGATTATTGATATTCTCATGAGGAGAGTGAGAGAATCATTCCTGTCAGAGTCTAGGCTGTAAAGCAAAAATACTGTGGAAGGTTGTTCATGAGAAATCCATCTATTACTTTGGGTGAGCCACTGTGAAGACATTCCAAAGCAGCTGCTTTCTCATTCCCTCACACTCTTATCAGTAATGCTTTACCCATGTTCTATAAACTCAGTGATTGCCGTGCCCAACCTCGACCAGCAAGGAAGACACGACCAGAGGAGATCTTCTTCAAGCAGTTTACTCAGGAACCTTGATACAACCTTCTGACCCGGGGGAGCCCCTGCACCACACTTAAATAGCGAGCGCTGGCCAATCCTAGGAAGCCACATCGGTCATGCAGTTAGGCTGTCACTATTCGGAAGCTAGCAGGCCAGGCAGGCATAGCCAAATAAGGACTTCTTTACTACAAGGAGTGCTCACCGTTGGGAGAATGGAAGGCAGAAAGCAGCGCCAACTTTGAGGCACGGCACGGCACATCCCAGCTCCCTACAAGTGATCTCACTGGTTCCTCAGGAAGGACTCTATTGGAATCACATCTTGCTTTTTCATTAGGACTTTAAAGGGAAGTCATCTGCCCCAAGGTAATAAATTCATACATTAGTCCGAATGTATGTTCTTCCCCTCCAATCTGTGCCTGGGATGAGCATTGGTTGAGATCAGGGTCTAGAGAAGGGTAAATACAAGAGCAGTTAAGGGCAAAAAGGATCAGAAGTGGTACGTCATTTGTTATATAGGAGAAAAGACAGGGAGGAAGCACATTTTGATATGGCTTTTCTTCCTCTGACAACTTCTGTTTCTTTTAAGATTTATTTACACATAAAACTTCCTCAGAAATGTTATGCATTGATTACACAGCTTTTCAAAATACATTTTCTTGTTAAGTCTTCCTTGATTACCTAAGAATATTGAAAGAACAACAAGTCAAGCAAATAGCAATTTTAAGAAGTAAAAATTAACATTACGATAAAATCAATTTTCTTCCAACTCAATATCTTCTTTAAGGGGGGTATGATAAAGCCTTGCAGCTACAAAAAGATTAAAGAGGATAACTCTATTTGAATTTTATTGTGTTTCAATTGGACATAAAATTAATAGACTAAAAGTTATTTCCTATTAACTATTATATTGATCCTGACTTTCTACAGAATTTGAAACATTAATCCTTATTTATTTTTCCCTTTCCTTCCTCTATAGTTATTTTATGTTTGACATAAGACTACTGTCCTTTTCTGTTGATTCTTAAAATATGTTCAGACCCTTTGCTTAAGCAAGGGTAATGTACAAGTAAAGTTTTGAATTGACAAGTTTATTCAGAAATATAGGAAGTTTACGGAGCCAGGATGTTCCTCTGTGTCTTTGTTTTGAACACATTTTTCAAAATAATTCCTATCTTCACTACAATTCTGTAAAGAACAGAAGAACATCAGGGTTTCTAAAACTGCTGACTTTTGCTTTTAGGAAGGTACTAAGACTTGTCATAAACTTCATGATCAAAATCTCTTCCTATACACACAAGTTCCTTATTTATAAAGTTGTATGTTAAAAACCTAGGATTTCAGTTATAACTTGTCAGCTTCTAAAATTCCACTAAGTTTTGATCCTTTAATAACTCTTCTAAAATTCTCTTTATCATGATTACTAACAGCACTTATTAGTGTTCTGAATGTTAATTTAAGTAATAAGTTCTTAGGATAGACTGAAATTTCTACATAATTCATTTTTCCAAGGAATTCTCATTAATTACATTCTTTTTTAGCAGGTAGTGAGAGGTCTTTAACAGGAAGAAGCATAAGGTGTGCAGCAAATATCCATCAAGGGCAATGAAGTGTCAGTCCAGATTGTCGAAGCACCAAAACTTGTTAAACAGTGCCTTCAGGAAGCTTGGAATCACCACAACAGTTTCGAGGCTCAACTCCAAGAAAGAAACATCTGGAGAAGGAGTGAAGGGATTAAAGTAGCAAAAAAAAATTCCTTTTGTTTTTCAGACTTTTCAGTTAACTTTCCCTCAGAGATGCATGACCCTGATTGTTGGGTTTTGTTAAAAAAGCAAAATGTGCTGGCAATTGGATAATAGACACAGCAGCATCTAGTCGATAATAACAGGGTAGTCTAAGAAAACATGTCATTCCCAGGTCAAGATATTTCTTTTAAACATATGAACCCTCTCTGTGGTTTGACCAGATGTCGTTAAAATGTTGCTCAATCTTGAATAACAAGCTTATTACATGCGAATCCTATTGGGAACCTACTGAATTCATCATGATACTCAGATTCCGTTCCACAAAATGTTGCTCTATATTGAAAAGCAAACTCATACAAGCATGTCCCGTTGGGAAATCACTGAATTTGCCTAGAAATTTTGATTCCATTCCTGAAAATTTTTCTATATCCCGAACAGTCCACTTATTACTACTGCGGCCTATTGGGAACTAACCGAATTCACCATGTTACTCAGATTCGGCTCACCAAATTTTGATAAATCTTTAAAAGTACACATAGTACAAGAGCAGGCGACTGGGAACTAACTGAATTCACAAAGAAACAGTGTTTCAATTCGTTAAAACGTTGCTCAATCTTGAATAACAAGCTTATTACATGCGAATCCTATTGGGAACCTACAGAATTCACCATGATACTTAGATTCCGTTCCTTAAAATGTTGCTCTATTTTGAAAAGCAAACTCATACAAGCATGTCCCATTGGGAACTCACTGAATTCGCCTAGAAATTTTGATTCCATTCGTGAAAATTTTTCTATATCCCGAACAGTCCACTTATTACTACTGCGGCCTACTGGGAACTAACCGAATTCAACATGTTACTCAGATTCGGCGCACCAAATTTTGATAAATCTTTGAAAGTACACATAGTACAAGAGCAGGCTACTGGGAAATAACTGAATTCACAAAGAAGCAGTGTTTCAGTTCGTTAAAACGTTGCTCTACTTTAATAACAAGCTTATTACATGCGAATCCTATTGGGAACCTACTGAATTCACCATGATACTTAGAATCCGTTCCTTAAAATGTTGTTCTATATTGAAAAGCAAACTCATACAAGCATGTCCCATTGGGAAATCACTGAATTCGCCTAGAAATTTTGATTCCATTCCTGAAAATTTTTCTATATCCCGAACAGTCCACTTATTACTACTGCGGACTACTGGGAACTAACCGAATTCACCATGTTACTCAGATTCAGCTGACCAAATTTTGATAAATCTTTGAAAGTACACATAGTACAAGAGCAGGCTACTGGGAACTAACTGAATTCACCAAGAAGCAGTTTTTCAGTTCGTTAAAACTTTGCTCTATCTTGAATAACAAGCTTATTACATGCGAATCCTATTGGGAACCTACTGAATTCACCAGGATACTTAGATTCCATTCTTAAAATGTTGCTCTATTTTGAAAAGCAAACTCATACAAGCATGTCCCATTTGGAACTCACTGAATTCGCCTAGAAATTTTGATTCCATTCGAGAAAATTTTTCTATATCCCGAACAGTCCACTTATTACTACTGCGGCCTACTGGGAACTAACCGAATTCACCATGTTACTCAGATTCGGCTCACCAAATTTTGATAAATCTTTAAAAGTACACATAGTACAAGAGCAGGCTACTGGGAACTAAGTGAATTCACAAAGAAACAGTGTTTCAGTTCGTTAAAACGTTGCTCTATCTTGAATAACAAGCTTATTACATGCGAATCCTATTGGGAACCTACTGAATTCACCATGATACTTAGATACCGTTCTTTAAAATGTTGCTCTATTTTGAAAAGCAAACTCATACAAGCATGTTCCATTGGGAACTCACTGAATACGCCTAGAAATTTTGATTCCATTCGTGAAAATTTTTCTATATCCCGAACAGTCCACTTATTACTACTGCGGCCTACTGGGAACTAACCGAATTCACCATGTTACTCAGATTCGGCTCACCAAATTTTGATAAATCTTTAAAAGTACACATAATACAAGAGCAGGCTACTGGGAACTAACTGAATTCACAAAGAAACAGTGTTTCAGTTCGTTAAAACGTTGCTCTACTTTAATAACAAGCTTATTACATGCGAATCCTATTGGGAACCTACTGAATTCACCATGATACTTAGATTCCGTTCCTTAAAATGTTGCTCTATTTTGAAAAGCAAACTCACACAAGCATGTCCCATTGGGAACTCACTGAATTCGCCTAGAAATTTTGATTCCATTCGTGAAAATTTTTCTATATCCCGAACAGTCCACTTATTACTACTGCGGCCTACTGGGAACTAACCGAATTCACCATGTTACTCAGATTCGGCTCACCAAATTTTGATAAATCTTTAAAAGTACACATATTACAAGAGCAGGCTACTGGGAACTAACTGAATTCACAAAGAAACAGTGTTTCAGTTCGTTAAAACGTTGCTCTATCTTGAATAACAAGCTTATTACATGAGAATCCTACTGGGAACCTACTGAATTCACCAGGATACTTAGATTCCGTTCTTAAAATGTTGCTCTATTTTGAAAAGCAAACTCATACAAGCATGTCCCACTGGGAACTCACTGAATTCGCTAGAAATTTTGATTCCATTCGTGAAAATTTTTCTATATCCCGAACAGTCCACTTATTACTACTGCGGCCTACTGGGAACTAACCGAATTCACCATGTTACTCAGATTCGGCTCACCAAATTTTGATAAATCTTTGAAAGTACACATAGTACAAGAGCAGGCTACTGGGAACTAACTGAATTCACCAAGAAGCAGTTTTTCAGTTCGTTAAAACGTTGCTCTACTTTAATAACAAGCTTATTACATGCGAATCCTATTGGGAACCTACTGAATTCACCATGATACTTAGATTCCGTTCGTTAAAATGTTGCTCTATATTGAAAAGCAAACTCATACAAGCATGTCCCATTGGGAAATCACTGAATTCGCCTAGAAATTTTGATTCCATTCCTGAAAATTTTTCTATATCCCGAACAGTCCACTTATTACTACTGCGGACTACTGGGAAATAACTGAATTCACCATGTTACTCAGATTCAGCTGACCAAATTTTGATAAATCTTTGAAAGTACACATAGTACAAGAGCAGGCTACTGGGAACTAACTGAATTCACCAAGAAGCAGTTTTTCAGTTCGTTAAAACATTGCTCTATCTTGAATAACAAGCTTATTACCTGCGAATCCTATTGGGAACCTACTGAATTCACCAGGATACTTAGATTCCGTTCCTTAAAATGTTGCTCTATTTTGAAAAGCAAACTCATACAAGCATGTCCCATTTGGAACTCACTGAATTCGCCTAGAAATTTTGATTCCATTCGAGAAAATTTTACTATATCCCGAACAGTCCACTTATTACTACTGCGGCCTACTGGGAACTAACCGAATTCACCATGTTACTCAGATTCGGCTCACCAAATTTTGATAAATCTTTAAAAGTACACATAGTACAAGAGCAGGCTACTGGGAACTAAGTGAATTCACAAAGAAACAGTGTTTCAGTTCGTTAAAACTTTGCTCTATCTTGAATAACAAGCTTATTACATGCGAATCCTATTGGGAACCTACTGAATTCACCATGATACTTAGATTCCGTTCCTTAAAATGTTGCTCTATTTTGAAAAGCAAACTCATACAAGCATGTTCCATTGGGAACTCACTGAATACGCCTAGAAATTTTGATTCCATTCGTGAAAATTTTTCTATATCCCGAACAGTCCACTTATTACTACTGCAGCCTATTGGGAACTAACCGAATTCACCATGTTACTCAGATTCGGCTCACCAAATTTTGATAAATCTTTAAAAGTACACATAGTACAAGAGCAGGCTACTGGGAACTAACTGAATTCACAAAGAAACAGTGTTTCAGTTCGTTAAAACGTTGCTCTACTTTAATAACAAGCTTATTACATGCGAATCCTATTGGGAACCTACTGAATTCACCATGATGCTTAGATTCCGTTCCTTAAAATGTTGCTCTATTTTGAAAAGCAAACTCACACAAGCATGTCCCATTGGGAACCCACTGAATTCGCCTAGAAATTTTGATTCCATTCGTGAAAATTTTTCTATATCCCGAAAAGTCCACTTATTACTACTGCGGCCTGCTGGGAACTAACCGAATTCACCATGTTACTCAGATTCGGCTCACCAAATTTTGATAAATCTTTAAAAGTACACATATTACAAGAGCAGGCTACTGGGAACTAACTGAATTCACAAAGAAACAGTGTTTCAGTTCGTTAAAACGTTGCTCTATCTTGAATAACAAGCTTATTACATGAGAATCCTATTGGGAACCTACTGAATTCACCAGGATACTTAGATTCCGTTCTTAAAATGTTGCTCTATTTTGAAAAGCAAACTCATACAAGCATGTCCCACTGGGAACTCACTGAATTCGCTAGAAATTTTGATTCCATTTGTGAAAATTTTTCTATATCCCGAACAGTCCACTTATTACTACTGCGGCCTACTGGGAACTAACCGAATTCACCATGTTACTCAGATTCGGCTCACCAAATTTTGATAAATCTTTAAAAGTAGACATAGTCCAAGACAGGCTACTCGGAACTAACTGAATTCACAAAGAAACAGTGTTTCAGTTCGTTAAAACGTTGCTCTATCTTGAATAACAAGCTTATTACATGCGAATCCTATTGGGAACCTACTGAATTCACCATGATACTTAGATTCCGTTCTTAAAATGTTGCTCTATTTTGAAAAGCAAACTCATACAAGCATGTCCCACTGGGAACTCACTGAATTCGCTAGAAATTTTGATTCCATTCGTGAAAATTTTTCTATATCCCGAACAGTCCACTTATTACTACTGCGGCCTACTGGGAACTAACCGAATTCACCATGTTACTCAGATTCGGCTCACCAAATTTTGATAAATCTTTGAAAGTACACATAGTACAAGAGCAGGCTACTGGGAACTAACTGAATTCACCAAGAAGCAGTTTTTCAGTTCGTTAAAACGTTGCTCTACTTTAATAACAAGCTTATTACATGCGAATCCTATTGGGAACCTACTGAATTCACCATGATACTTAGATTCCGTTCCTTAAAATGTTGCTCTATATTGAAAAGCAAACTCATACAAGCATGTCCCATTGGGAAATCACTGAATTCGCCTAGAAATTTTGATTCCATTCCTGAAAATTTTTCTATATCCCGAACAGTCCACTTATTACTACTGCGGACTACTGGGAACTAACCGAATTCACCATGTTACTCAGATTCAGCTGACCAAATTTTGATAAATCTTTGAAAGTACACATAGTACAAGAGCAGGCTACTGGGAACTAACTGAATTCAACAAGAAGCAGTTTTTCAGTTCGTTAAAACATTGCTCTATCTTGAATAACAAGCTTATTACCTGCGAATCCTATTGGGAACCTACTGAATTCACCAGGATACTTAGATTCCATGCCTTAAAATGTTGCTCTATTTTGAAAAGCAAACTCATACAAGCATGTCCCATTTGGAACTCACTGAATTCGCCTAGAAATTTTGATTCCATTCGAGAAAATTTTTCTATATCCCGAACAGTCCACTTATTACTACTGCGGCCTACTGGGAACTAACCGAATTCACCATGTTACTCAGATTCGGCTCACCAAATTTGATAAATCTTTAAAAGTACACATAGTACAAGAGCAGGCTACTGGGAACTAACTGAATTCACAAAGAAACAGTGTTTCAGTTCGTTAAAACGTTGCTCTATCTTGAATAACAAGCTTATTACATGCGAATCCTATTGGGAACCTACTGAATTCACCATGATACTTAGATTCCGTTCCACAAAATGTTGTTCTATATTGATAAGCAAACTCATACAAGCATGTCCCATTGGGAACTCACTGAATTCGCCTAGAAATTTTGATTCCATTCGTGAAAATTTTTCTATATCCCGAACAGTCCACTTATTACTACTGCGGCCTACTGGGAACTAACCGAATTCACAATGTTACTCAGATTCGGCTCACCAAATTTTGATAAATCTTTAAAAGTACACATAGTACAAGGGCAGGCTACTGGGAACTAACTGAATACACAACGAAACAGTGTTTCAGTTCGTTAAAACGTTGCTCTCTCTTGAATAACAAGCTTATTACATGCGAATCCTATTGGGAACCTACTGAATTCACCATGATACTTAGATTACCTTCCTTAAAATGTTGCTCTATTTTGAAAAGCAAACTCATACATGCATGTCCCATTGGGAACTCACTGAATTCGCCTAGAAATTTTGATTCCACTCGAGAAAATTTTTCTATATCCCGAACAGTCCACTTATTAATACTGCGGCCTACTGGGAACTAACCGAATTCACCATGTTACTCAGATTCAGCTCACCAAATTTTGATAAATCTTTAAAGTACACATAGTACAAGAGCAGGCTACTGGGAACTAACTGAATTCACAAAGAAACAGTGTTTCAGTTCGTTAAAACGTTGCTCTATCTTGAATAACAAGCTTATTACATGTGAATCCTATTGGGAACCTACTGAATTCACCATGATACTTAGATTCCGTTACTTAAAATGTTGCTCTATTTTGAAAAGAAAACTCATACAAGCATGTCCCATTGGGAACTCACGGAGTTCGCCTAGAAATTTTGATTCCATTCGTGAATATTTTTCTATATCCCGAACAGTCCACTTATTACTACTGCGGCCTACTGGGAACTAACCGAATTCACCATGTTACTCAGATTCGGCTCACCAAATTTTGATAAATCTTTAAAAGTAGACATAGTCCAAGACAGGCTACTGGGAACTAACTGAATTCACAACGAAACAGTGTTTCAGTTCGTTAAAACGTTGCTCTATCTTGAATAACAAGCTTATTACATGCGAATCCTATTGGGAACCTACTGAGTTCACCATGATACTTAGATTCCGTTCGTTAAAATGGTGCTCTATTTTGAAAAGCAAACTCATACAAGCATGTCCCACTGGGAACTCACTGAATTCGCTAGAAATTTTGATTCCATTCGTGAAAATTTTTCTATATCCCGAACAGTCCACTTATTACTACTGCGGCCTACTGGGAACTAACCGAATTCACCATGTTACTCAGATTCGGCTCACCAAATTTTGATAAATCTTTGAAAGTACACATAGTACAAGAGCAGGCTACTGGGAACTAACTGAATTCACCAAGAAGCAGTTTTTCAGTTCTTTAAACGTTGCTCTACTTTAATAACAAGCTTATTACATGCGAATCCTATTGGGAACCTACTGAATTCACCATGATACTTAGATTCCGTTCCTTAAAATGTTGCTCTATATTGAAAAGCAAACTCATACAAGCATGTCCCATTGGGAAATCACTGAATTCGCCTAGAAATTTTGATTCCATTCCTGAAAATTTTTCTATATCCCGAACAGTCCACTTATTACTACTGCGGACTACTGGGAACTAACCGAATTCACCATGTTACTCAGATTCAGCTGACCAAATTTTGATAAATCTTTGAAAGTACACATAGTACAAGAGCAGGCTACTGGGAACTTACTGCATTCACCAAGAAGCAGTTTTTCAGTTCGTTAAAACATTGCTCTATCTTGAATAACAAGCTTATTACCTGCGAATCCTATTGGGAACCTACTGAATTCACCAGGATACTTAGATTCCATTCCTTAAAATGTTGCTCTATTTTGAAAAGCAAACTCATACAAGCATGTCGCATTTGGAACTCACTGAATTCGCCTAGAAATTTTGATTCCATTCGAGAAAATTTTTCTATATCCCGAACAGTCCACTTATTACTACTGCGGCCTACTGGGAACTAACCGAATTCACCATGTTACTCAGATTCGGCTCACCAAATTTTGATAAATCTTTAAAAGTACACATAGTACAAGAGCAGGCTACTGGGAACTAAGTGAATTCACAAAGAAACAGTGTTTCAGTTCGTTAAAACGTTGCTCTATCTTGAATAACAAGCTTATTACATGCGAATCCTATTGGGAACCTACTGAATTCACCATGATACTTAGATTCCGTTCCTTAAAATGTTGCTCTATTTTGAAAAGCAAACTCATACAAGCATGTTCCATTGGGAACTCACTGAATACGCCTAGAAATTTTGATTCCATTCGTGAAAATTTTTCTATATCCCGACCAGTCCACTTATTACTACTGCCGCCTACTGGAAACTAACCGAATTCACCATGTTACTCAGATCGGCTCAACAAATTTTGATAAATCTTTAAAGTACACATAGTAGAAGAGCAGGCTACTGGGAACTAACTGAATTCACAAAGAAACAGTGTTTCAGTTCGTTAAAACGTTGCTCTATCTTGAATAACAAGCTTATTACATGCGAATCCTATTGGGAACCTACTGAATTCACCATGATAATTAGATTCCGTTCCACAAAATGTTGATCTATATTGAAAAGCAAACTCATACAAGCATGTCCCATTGGGAACTCACTGAATTCGCCTAGGTATTTTGATTCCATTCGTGAAAATTTTTCTATATCCCGAACAGTCCACTTATTACTACTGCGGCCTACTGGGAACTAAACGAATTCACCAAGGTACTGAGATTCGGCTCACCAACTTTGATAAATCTTTAAAAGTACACATAGTACAAGAGCAGGCTACTGGGAACTAACTGAATTCACAAAGAAACAGTGTTTCAGTTCGTTAAAACGTTGCTCTATCTTGAATAACAAGCTTATTACATGCGAATCCTATTGGGAACCTACTGAATTAACCATGATTCTTAGATTCCGTTCCACAAAATGTTGCTCTATTTTGAAAAAAAAACTCATACAAGCATGTCCCATTGGGAACTCACTGAATTCGCCTAGAAATATTGATTCCATTCGTGAAAATTTTTCTATATCCCGAACAGTCCACTTATTATTACTGCGGCCTACTTGGAACTAAGCGAATTCACCATGTTACTCAGATTAGGCTCACCAAATTTTGATAAATCTTTAAAAGTACACATAGTACAAGAGCAGGCTACTGGGAACTAACTGAATTCACAAAGAAACAGTGTTTCAGTTCGTTAAAACGTTGCTCTATCTTGAATAACAAGCTTATTACATGCGAATCCTATTGGGAACCTACTGAATTCACCATGATACTTAGATTCCGTTCCACAAAATGTTGTTCTATATTGATAAGCAAACTCATACAAGCATGTCCCATTGGGAACTTACTGAATTTCCCTAGAAGTTTTGATTCCATTCGTGAAAATTTTTCTATATCCCGAACAGTCCACTTATTACTACTGCGGCCTACTGGGAACTAACCGAATTCACAATGTTACTCAGATTCGGCTCACCAAATTTTGATAAATCTTTAAAAGTACACATAGTACAAGGGCAGGCTACTGGGAACTAACTGAATACACAACTAAACAGTGTTTCAGTTCGTTTAAACGTTGCTCTGTCTTGAATAACAAGCTTATTACTTGCGAATCCTATTGGGAACCTACTGAATTCACCATGATACTTAGATTACCTTCCTTAAAATGTTGCTCTATTTTGAAAAGCAAACTCATACATGCATGTCCCATTGGGAACTCACTGAATTCGCCTAGAAATTTTGATTCCACTCGAGAAAATTTTTCTATATCCCGAACAGTCCACTTATTAATACTGCGGCCTACTGGGAGCTAACCGAATTCACCATGTTACTCAGATTCACCTCACCATATTTTGATAAATCTTTAAAGTACACATAGTACAAGAGCAGGCTACTGGGAACTAACTGAATTCACAAAGAAACAGTGTTTCAGTTCGTTAAAACTTTGCTCTATCTTGAATAACAAGCTTATTACATGCGAATTCTATTGGGAACCTACTGAATTAACCATGATTCTTAGATTCCGTTCCACAAAATGTTGCTCTATTTTGAAAAGCAAACTCATACAACCATGTCCCATTGGGAACTCACTGAATTCGCCTACAAATTTTGATTCCATTCGTGAAGATTTTTCTATATCCCGAACAGTCCACTTATTACTACTGCGGCCTACTGGGAACTAACTGAATTCACCATGTTACTCAGATTCGGCTCACCAAATTTTGATAAATCTTTAAAAGTACACATAGTACAAGAGCAGGCTACTGGGAACTAACTGAAATCACAAAGAAACAGTGTTTCAGTTCGTTAAAACGTTGCTCTATCTTTAATAACAAGCTTATTCTTGCGAATCCTATTGGGAACCTACTGAATTCACCATGATACTTAGATTCCGTTCCTTAAAATGTTGCTCTATTTTGAAAAGCAAACTCATACAAGCATGTCCCATTGGGAACTCACTGAATTCTCCTAGAAATTTTGATTCCATTCGTGAAAATTTTTCTATATCCTGAACAGTCCACTTATTACTACTGCGGCCTACTGGGAACTAACTGAATTCACCATGTTAATCAAATACGGCTCACCAAATTTTGATAAATCTTTAAAAGTACACATAGTACAAGAGCAGGCTACTGGGAACTAAGTCTATTCACAAAGAAACAGTGTTTCAGTTCGTTAAAACGTTGCTCTATCTTGAATAACAATCTTATTACCTGCGAATCCTATTGGGAACCTACTGAATTCACCAGGATACTTAGATTCCATTCCTTAAAATGTTGCTCTATTTTGAAAAGCAAACTCATACAAGCATGTCCCATTTGGAACTCACTGAATTCGCCTAGAAATTTTGATTCCATTCGAGAAAATTTTTCTATATCCCGAACAGTCCACTTATTACTACTGCGGCCTACTGGGAACTAAACGAATTCACCAAGGTACTGAGATTCGGCTCACCAACTTTGATAAATCTTTAAAAGTACACATAGTACAAGAGCAGGCTACTGGGAACTAACTGAATTCACAAAGAAACAGTGTTTCAGTTCGTTAAAACGTTGCTCTATCTTGAATAACAAGCTTATTACATGCGAATCCTATTGGGAACCTACTGAATTCACCATGATACTTAGATTCCGTTCCTTAAAATGTTGCTCTATTTTGAAAAGCAAACTCATACAAGCATGTTCCATTGGGAACTCACTGAATACGCCTAGAAATTTTGATTCCATTCGTGAAAATTTTTCTATATCCCGAACAGTCCACTTATTACTACTGCAGCCTATTGGGAACTAACCGAATTCACCATGTTACTCAGATTCGGCTCACCAAATTTTGATAAATCTTTAAAAGTACACATAGTACAAGAGCAGGCTACTGGGAACTAACTGACTTCACAAAGAAACAGTGTTTCAGTTCGTTAAAACGTTGCTCTACTTTAATAACAAGCTTATTACATGCGAATCCTATTGGGAACCTACTGAATTCACCATGATGCTTAGATTCCGTTCCTTAAAATGTTGCTCTATTTTGAAAAGCAAACTCACACAAGCATGTCCCATTGGGAACTCACTGAATTCGCCTAGAAATTTTGATTCCATTCGTGAAAATTTTTCTATATCCCGAAAAGTCCACTTATTACTACTGCGGCCTGCTGGGAACTAACCGAATTCACCATGTTACTCAGATTCGGCTCACCAAATTTTGATAAATCTTTAAAAGTACACATATTACAAGAGCAGGCTACTGGGAACTAACTGAATTCACAAAGAAACAGTGTTTCAGTTCGTTAAAACGTTGCTCTATCTTGAATAACAAGCTTATTACATGAGAATCCTATTGGGAACCTACTGAATTCACCAGGATACTTAGATTCCGTTCATAAAATGTTGCTCTATTTTGAAAAGCAAACTCATACAAGCATGTCCCACTGGGAACTCACTGAATTCGCTAGAAATTTTGATTCCATTCGTGAAAATTTTTCTATATCCCGAACAGTCCACTTATTACTACTGCGGCCTACTGGGAACTAACCGAATTCACCATGTTACTCAGATTCGGCTCACCAAATTTTGATAAATCTTTAAAAGTAGACATAGTCCAAGACTGGCTACTGGGAACTAACTGAATTCACCAAGAAGCAGTTTTTCAGTTCGTTAAAACATTGCTCTATCTTGAATAACAAGCTTATTACCTGCGAATCCTATTGGGAACCTACTGAATTCACCAGGATACTTAGATTCCATTCCTTAAAATGTTGCTCTATTTTGAAAAGCAAACTCATACAAGCATGTCCCATTTGGAACTCACTGAATTCGCCTAGAAATTTTGATTCCATTCGAGAAAATTTTTCTATATCCCGAACAGTCCACTTATTACTACTGCGGCCTACTGGGAACTAACCGAATTCACCATGTTACTCAGATTCGGCTCACCAAATTTTGATAAATCTTTAAAAGTACACATAGTACAAGAGCAGGCTACTGGGAACTAAGTGAATTCACAAAGAAACCGTGTTTCAGTTCGTTAAAACGTTGCTCTATCTTGAATAACAAGCTTATTACATGCGAATCCTATTGGGAACCTACTGAATTCACCATGATACTTAGATTCCGTTCCTTAAAATGTTGCTCTATTTTGAAAAGCAAAATCATACAAGCATGTTCCATTGGGAACTCACTGAATACGCCTAGAAATTTTGATTCCATTCGTGAAAATTTTTCTATATCCCGAACAGTCCACTTATTACTACTGCGGCCTACTGGGAACTAACCAAATTCACCAAATTACTCAGATTCGGCTCACCAATTTTGATAAATCTTTAAAAGTACACTTATTACAAGAGCAGGATAGTGGGAACTAACTGAATTCACAAAGAAACAGTGTTTCAGTTCGTTAAAACGTTGCTCTATCTTGAATAAGAGGCTTATTACATGCGAATCCTATTGGGAACCTACTGAATTCACCATGATACTTAGATTCCGTTCCTTAAAATATTGCTCTATTTTGAAAAGCAAACTCATACAAGCAGGTCCCATTGGGAACTCACTGAATTCGCCTAGAATTTTTGATTCCACTCGTGAAAATTTTTCTATATCCCGAACAGTCCACTTATTAATACTGCCGCCTACTGGAAACTAACCAAATTCACCATGTTTTTCAGATCGGCTCACCAAATTTTGATAAATCTTTAAAGTACACATAGTAGAAGAGCAGGCTACTGGGAACTAACTGAATTCACAAAGAAACAGTGTTTCAGTTCGTTAAAACGTTGCTCTATCTTGAATAACAAGCTTATTACATGCGAATCCTATTGGGAACCTACTGAATTCACCATGATATTTAGATTCCGTTCCACAAAATGTTGCTCTATATTGAAAAGCAAACTCATACAAGCATGTCCCATTGGGAACTCACTGAATTCGCCTAGAAATTTTGATTCCATTCGTGAAAATTTTTCTATATCCCGAACAGTCCACTTATTACTACTGCGGCCTACTGGGAACTAACCGAATTCACCATGTTACTCAGATTCGGCTCACCAAATTTTGATAAATCTTTAAAAGTACACATAGTACAAGAGCAGGCTACTGGGAACTAACTCAATTCACAAAGAAACAGTGTTTCAGTTCTTTAAAACGTTGCTCTATCATGAATAACAAGCTTATTACATGCGAATCCTATTGGGAACCTACAGAATTCACCATGATACTTAGATTCCGTTCCACAAAATGTTGCTCTCTATTGAAAAACAAACTCATACAAGCATGTCCCATTGGGAACTCACTGAATTCGCCTAGAAATTTTGATTCCATTCGTGAAAATTTTTCTATATCCCGAACAGTCCACTTATTACTACTGCGGCCTACTGGGAACAAACGAATTCACCAAGTTACTCAGATTCGGCTCACCATATTTTGATAAATCTTTAAAGTACACATAGTACAAGAGCAGGCTACTGGGAACTAACTGAATTCACAAAGAAACAGTGTTTCAGTTCGTTAAAACGTTGCTCTATCTTGAATAACAAGCTTATTTCATGGGTATCCTATTGGGAACCTACTGAATTCACCATGATACTTATATTCCGTTCCTTAAAATGTGGCTCTATTTTGAAAAGCAAACTCATACAAGCATGTCCCATTGGGAACTCACTGAATTCGCCTAGAAATTTTGATTCCATTCGTGAAAATTTTTCTATATCCCGAACAGTCCACTTATTACTACTGCGTCCTTCTGGGAACTAACCGCATTCACCAAGTTGATCAGATTCGGATCACCAAATTTTGATAAATCTTTAAAAGTACACGTATTACAAAGCAGGCTACTGGGAACTAACTGAATTCACAAAGAAACAGTGTTCCAGTTCGTTAAAACGTTGCTCTATCTTGAATAACAAGCTTATTACATGCGAATCCTATTGGGAACCTACTGAATTCACCATGATACTTAGATTCCGTTCCTTAAAATGTTGCTCTATTTTGAAAAGCAAACTCATACAAGCATGTCCCATTGGGAAGTCACTGAATTCGCCTAGAAATTTGATTCCATTCGTGAAAATTTTTCTATATCCCGAACAGTCCACTTATTGCTACTGCGGCCTACTGGGAATTAACCGAATTCACCATGTTACTCAGATTCGGCTCACCAAATTTTGATAAATCTCTAAAAGTACACATAGTACAAGAGCAGGCTACTGGGAACTAACTGAATTCACAAAGAAACAGTGTTCCAGTTCGTTAAAACGTTGCTCTATCTTGAATAACAAGCTTATTACATGCGAATCCTATTGGGAACCTACTGAATTCACCATGATACTTAGATTCCGTTCCTTAAAATGTTGCTCTATTTTGAAAAGCAAACTCATACAAGCATGTCCCATTGGGAAGTCACTGAATTCGCCTAGAAATTTGATTCCATTCGTGAAAATTTTTCTATATCCCGAACAGTCCACTTATTGCTACTGCGGCCTACTGGGAATTAACCGAATTCACCATGTTACTCAGATTCGGCTCACCAAATTTTGATAAATCTCTAAAAGTACACATAGTACAAGAGCAGGCTACTGGGAACTAACTGAATTCACAAAGAAACAGTGTTTCAGTTCGTTAAAACGTTGCTCTATCTTGAATAACAAGCTTATTACATGCGAATCCTATTGGGAACCTACTGAATTCACCATGATACTTAGATTCCTTTCTTTAAAATGTTGCTCTATTTTGAAAAGCACACTCATACAAGCATGTCCATGGGAACTCACTGAATTCGCCTAGAAATTTTGATTCCACTCGTGAAAATTTTTCTATATCCCGAACAGTCCACTTATTATTACTGCGGCCTACTGGGAACTAACCGAATTCACCAAGTTGATCAGATTCGGCTCACCAAATTTTGATAAATCTTTAAAAGTACACGTATTACAAGAGCAGGCTAGTGGGAACTAACTGAATTCACAAAGAAACAGTGTTTCAGTTCGTTAAAACGTTGCTCTATCTTGAATAACAAGCTTATTTCAAGGGAATCCTATTGGGAACCTACTGAATTCACCATGATACTTATATTCGGTTCCTTAAAATGTGGCTCTATTTTGAAAAGCAAACTCATACAAGCATGTCCCATTGGGAACTCACTGAATTCGCCTAGAAATTTTGATTCCATTCGTGAAAATTTTTCTATATCCTGAACAGTCCACTTATTACTACTGCGGCCTTCTGGGAACTAACCGAATTCAGCAAGTTGATCAGATTCGGATCACCAAATTTTGATAAATCTTTAAAAGTACACAGAGTACAAGGGCAGGCTACTGGGAACTAACTGAATACACAACGAAACAGTGTTTCAGTTCGTTAAAACGTTGCTCTATCTTGAATAACAAGCTTATTACATGCGAATCCTCTTGGGAACCTACTGAATTCACCATGATACTTAGATTCCGTTCTACAAAATGTTGCTCTATTTTGAAAAGCAAACTCATACATGCATG
Organism: Rattus norvegicus; assembly: GCF_021556685.1. Lineage (NCBI taxonomy): Eukaryota > Metazoa > Chordata > Mammalia > Rodentia > Muridae > Rattus > Rattus norvegicus. Next base: position 6,025,724 of record NC_141541.1, on the reverse strand, counting down.
TCCCATTGGGAACTCACTGAATTCGCCTAGAAATTTTGATTCCACTCGAGAAAATTTTTCTATATCCCGAACAGTCCACTTATTAATACTGCGGCCTACTGGGAACTAACCGAATTCACCATGTTACTCAGATTCAGCTCACCAAATTTTGATAAATCTTTAAAGTACACATAGTACAAGAGCAGGCTACTGGGAACTAACTGAATTCACAAAGAAACAGTGTTTCAGTTCGTTAAAACGTTGCTCTATCTTGAATAACAAGCTTATTACATGCGAATCCTATTGGGAACCTACTGAATTAACCATGATTCTTAGATTCCGTTCCACAAAATGTTGCTCTATTTTGAAAAGCAAACTCATACAACCATGTCCCATTGGGAACTCACTGAATTCGCCTACAAATTTTGATTCCATTCGTGAAAATTTTTCTATATCCCGAACAGTCCACTTATTACTACTGCGGCCTACTGGGAACTAACTGAATTCACCAAGTTACTAAGATTCGGCTCACCAAATTTTGATAAATCTTTAAAAGTACAAGTATTACAAGAGCAGGATAGTGGGAACTAACTGAATTCACAAAGAAACAGTGTTTCAGAACGTTAAAACTTTGCTCTATCTTGAATAACAAGCTTATTACATGTGAATCCTATTGGGAACCTACTGAATTCACCATGATACTTAGATTCCGTTACTTAAAATGTTGCTCTATTTTGAAAAGAAAACTCATACAAGCATGTCCCATTGGGAACTCACGGAGTTCGCCTAGAAATTTTGATTCCATTCGTGAATATATTTCTATATCCCGAACAGTCCACTTATTACTACTGCGGCCTACTGGGAACTAACCGAATTCACCATGTTACTCAGATTCGGCTCACCAAATTTTGATAAATCTTTAAAAGTACACATATTACAAGAGCAGGCTACTGGGAACTAACTGAATTCACAAAGAAACAGTGTTTCAGTTCGTTAAAACGTTGCTCTATCTTGAATAACAAGCTTATTACATGAGAATCCTATTGGGAACCTACTGAATTCACCAGGATACTTAGATTCCGTTCTTAAAATGTTGCTCTATTTTGAAAAGCAAACTCATACAAGCATGTCCCACTGGGAACTCACTGAATTCGCTAGAAATTTTGATTCCATTTGTGAAAATTTTTCTATATCCCGAACAGTCCACTTATTACTACTGCGGCCTACTGGGAACTAACCGAATTCACCATGTTACTCAGATTCGGCTCACCAAATTTTGATAAATCTTTGAAAGTACACATAGTACAAGAGCAGGCTACTGGGAACTTACTGAATTCACCAAGAAGCAGTTTTTCAGTTCTTTAAACGTTGCTCTACTTTAATAACAAGCTTATTACATGCGAATCCTATTGGGAACCTACTGAATTCACCATGATACTTAGATTCCGTTCCTTAAAATGTTGCTCTATATTGAAAAGCAAACTCATACAAGCATGTCCCATTGGGTAATCACTGAATTCGCCTAGAAATTTTGATTCCATTCCTGAAAATTTTTCTATATCCCGAACAGTCCACTTATTACTACTGCGGACTACTGGGAACTAACCGAATTCACCATGTTACTCAGATTCAGCTGACCAAATTTTGATAAATCTTTGAAAGTACACATAGTACAAGAGCAGGCTACTGGGAACTTACTGCATTCACCAAGAAGCAGTTTTTCAGTTCGTTAAAACATTGCTCTATCTTGAATAACAAGCTTATTACCTGCGAATCCTATTGGGAACCTACTGAATTCACCAGGATACTTAGATTCCATTCCTTAAAATGTTGCTCTATTTTGAAAAGCAAACTCATACAAGCATGTCCCATTTGGAACTCACTGAATTCGCCTAGAAATTTTGATTCCATTCGAGAAAATTTTTCTATATCCCGAACAGTCCACTTATTACTACTGCGGCCTACTGGGAACTAACCGAATTCACCATGTTACTCAGATTCGGCTCACCAAATTTTGATAAATCTTTAAAAGTACACATAGTACAAGAGCAGGCTACTGGGAACTAAGTGAATTCACAAAGAAACCGTGTTTCAGTTCGTTAAAACGTTGCTCTATCTTGAATAACAAGCTTATTACATGCGAATCCTATTGGGAACCTACTGAATTCACCATGATACTTAGATTCCGTTCCTTAAAATGTTGCTCTATTTTGAAAAGCAAACTCATACAAGCATGTTCCATTGGGAACTCACTGAATACGCCTAGAAATTTTGATTCCATTCGTGAAAATTTTTCTATATCCCGACCAGTCCACTTATTACTACTGCCGCCTACTGGAAACTAACCGAATTCACCATGTTACTCAGATCGGCTCACCAAATTTTGATAAATCTTTAAAGTACACATAGTAGAAGAGCAGGCTACTGGGAACTAACTGAATTCACAAAGAAACAGTGTTTCAGTTCGTTAAAACGTTGCTCTATCTTGAATAACAAGCTTATTACATGTGAATCCTATTGGGAACCTACTGAATTCACCATGATAATTAGATTCCGTTCCACAAAATGTTGATCTATATTGAAAAGCAAACTCATACAAGCATGTCCCATTGGGAACTCACTGAATTCGCCTAGGTATTTTGATTCCATTCGTGAAAATTTTTCTATATCCCGAACAGTCCACTTATTACTACTGCGGCCTACTGGGAACTAACTGAATTCACCATGTTACTCAGATTCGGCTCACCAAATTTTGATAAATCTTTAAAAGTACACATAGTACAAGAGCAGGCTACTGGGAACTAAGTGAATTCACAAAGAAACAGTGTTTCAGTTCGTTAAAACGTTGCTCTATCTTGAATAACAAGCTTATTTCATGCGAATCCTATTGGGAACCTACTGAATTCACCATGATACTTAGATTCCTTTCTTTAAAATGTTGCTCTATTTTGAAAAGCACACTCATACAAGCATGTCCATGGGAACTCACTGAATTCGCCTAGAAATTTTGATTCCACTCGTGAAAATTTTTCTATATCCCGAACAGTCCACTTATTATTACTGCGGCCTACTGGGAACTAACCGAATTCACCAAGTTGATCAGATTCGGCTCACCAAATTTTGATAAATCTTTAAAAGTACACGTATTACAAGAGCAGGCTAGTGGGAACTAACTGAATTCACAAAGAAACAGTGTTTCAGTTCGTTAAAACGTTGCTCTATCTTGAATAACAAGCTTATTTCAAGGGAATCCTATTGGGAACCTACTGAATTCACCATGATACTTTTATTCGGTTCCTTAAAATGTGGCTCTATTTTGAAAAGCAAACTCATACAAGCATGTCCCATTGGGAACTCACTGAATTCGCCGAGAAATTTTGATTCCATTCGTGAAAATTTTTCTATATCCTGAACAGTCCACTTATTACTACTGCGGCCTTCTGGGAACTAACCGAATTCACCTAGTTGATCAGATTCGGATCACCAAATTTTGATAAATCTTTAAAAGTACACAGAGTACAAGGGCAGGCTACTGGGAACTAACTGAATACACAACGAAACAGTGTTTCAGTTCCTTAAAACGTTGCTCTCTCTTGAATAACAAGCTTATTACATGCGAATCCTCTTGGGAACCTACTGAATTCACCATGATACTTAGATTCCGTTCTACAAAATGTTGCTCTATTTTGAAAAGCAAACTCATACATGCATGTCCCATTGGGAACTCACTGAATTCGCCTAGAAATTTTGATTCCACTCGAGAAAATTTTTCTATATCCCGAACAGTCCACTTATTAATACTGCGGCCTACTGGGAACTAACCGAATTCACCATGTTACTCAGATTCAGCTCACCAAATTTTGATAAAACTTTAAAGTACACATAGTACAAGAGCAGGCTACTGGGAACTAACTGAATTCACAAAGAAACAGTGTTTCAGTTCGTTAAAACGTTGCTCTATCTTGAATAACAAGCTTATTACATGCGAATCCTATTGGGAACCTACTGAATTAACCATGATTCTTAGATTCCGTTCCACAAAATGTTGCTCTATTTTGAAAAGCAAACTCATACAACCATGTCCCATTGGGAACTCACTGAATTCGCCTACAAATTTTGATTCCATTCGTGAAAATTTTTCTATATCCCGAACAGTCCACTTATTACTACTGCGGCCTACTGGGAACTAACTGAATTCACCAAGTTACTAAGATTCGGCTCACCAAATTTTGATAAATCTTTAAAAGTACAAGTATTACAAGAGCAGGATAGTGGGAACTAACTGAATTCACAAAGAAACAGTGTTTCAGAACGTTAAAACTTTGCTCTATCTTGAATAACAAGCTTATTACATGTGAATCCTATTGGGAACCTACTGAATTCACCATGATACTTAGATTCCGTTACTTAAAATGTTGCTCTATTTTGAAAAGAAAACTCATACAAGCATGTCCCATTGGGAACTCACGGAGTTCGCCTAGAAATTTTGATTCCATTCGTGAATATATTTCTATATCCCGAACAGTCCACTTATTACTACTGCGGCCTACTGGGAACTAACCGAATTCACCAAGTTACTCAGATTCGGCTCACCAAATTTTGATAAATCTTTAAAAGTAGACATAGTCCAAGACAGGCTACTGGGAACTAACTGAATTCACAACGAAACAGTGTTTCAGTTCGTTAAAACGTTGCTCTATCTTGAATAACAAGCTTATTACATGCGAATCCTATTGGGAACCTACTGAATTCACCATGATACTTAGATTCCGTTCCTTAAAATGTTGCTCTATATTGAAAAGCAAACTCATACAAGCATGTCCCATTGGGTAATCACTGAATTCGCCTAGAAATTTTGATTCCATTCCTGAAAATTTTTCTATATCCCGAACAGTCCACTTATTACTACTGCGGACTAATGGGAACTAACCGAATTCACCATGTTACTCAGATTCAGCTGACCAAATTTTGATAAATCTTTGAAAGTACACATAGTACAAGAGCAGGCTACTGGGAACTTACTGCATTCACCAAGAAGCAGTTTTTCAGTTCGTTAAAACATTGCTCTATCTTGAATAACAAGCTTATTACCTGCGAATCCTATTGGGAACCTACTGAATTCACCAGGATACTTAGATTCCATTCCTTAAAATGTTGCTCTATTTTGAAAAGCAAACTCATACAAGCATGTCCCATTTGGAACTCACTGAATTCGCCTAGAAATTTTGATTCCATTCGAGAAAATTTTTCTATATCCCGAACAGTCCACTTATTACTACTGCGGCCTACTGGGAACTAACCGAATTCACCATGTTACTCAGATTCGGCTCACCAAATTTTGATAAATCTTTAAAAGTACACATAGTACAAGAGCAGGCTACTGGGAACTAAGTGAATTCACAAAGAAACAGTGTTTCAGTTCGTTAAAACGTTGCTCTATCTTGAATAACAAGCTTATTACATGCGAATCCTATTGGGAACCTACTGAATTCACCATGATACTTAGATTCCGTTCCTTAAAATGTTGCTCTATTTTGAAAAGCAAACTCATACAAGCATGTTCCATTGGGAACTCACTGAATACGCCTAGAAATTTTGATTCCATTCGTGAAAATTTTTCTATATCCCGACCAGTCCACTTATTACTACTGCCGCCTACTGGAAACTAACCGAATTCACCATGTTACTCAGATCGGCTCACCAAATTTTGATAAATCTTTAAAGTACACATAGTAGAAGAGCAGGCTACTGGGAACTAACTGAATTCACAAAGAAACAGTGTTTCAGTTCGTTAAAACGTTGCTCTATCTTGAATAACAAGCTTATTACATGCGAATCCTATTGGGAACCTACTGAATTCACCATGATAATTAGATTCCGTTCCACAAAATGTTGATCTATATTGAAAAGCAAACTCATACAAGCATGTCCCATTGGGAACTCACTGAATTCGCCTAGGTATTTTGATTCCATTCGTGAAAATTTTTCTATATCCCGAACAGTCCACTTATTACTACTGCGGCCTACTGGGAACTAACTGAATTCACCAAGGTACTGAGATTCGGCTCACCAACTTTGATAAATCTTTAAAAGTACAAGTATTACAAGAGCAGGATAGTGGGAACTAACTGAATTCACAAAGAAACAGTGTTTCAGAACGTTAAAACGTTGCTCTATCTTGAATAACAAGCTTGTTACATGTGAATCCTATTGGGAACCTACTGAATTCACCATGATACTTAGATTCCGTTACTTAAAATGTTGCTCTATTTTGAAAAGAAAACTCATACAAGCATGTCCCATTGGGAACTCACGGAGTTCGCCTAGAAATTTTGATTCCATTCGTGAATATTTTTCTATATCCCGAACAGTCCACTTATTACTACTGCGGCCTACTGGGAACTAACCGAATTCACCATGTTACTCAGATTCGGCTCACCAAATTTTGATAAATCTTTAAAAGTAGACATAGTCCAAGACAGGCTACTGGGAACTAACTGAATTCACAACGAAACAGTGTTTCAGTTCGTTAAAACGTTGCTCTATCTTGAATAACAAGCTTATTACATGCGAATCCTATTGGGAACCTACTGAATTCACCATGATACTTAGATTCCGTTCCTTAAAATGGTGCTCTATTTTGAAAAGCAAACTCATACAAGCATGTCCCACTGGGAACTCACTGAATTCGCTAGAAATTTTGATTCCATTCGTGAAAATTTTTCTATATCCCGAACAGTCCACTTATTACTACTGCGGCCTACTGGGAACTAACCGAATTCACCATGTTACTCAGATTCGGCTCACCAAATTTTGATAAATCTTTGAAAGTACACATAGTACAAGAGCAGGCTACTGGGAACTTACTGAATTCACCAAGAAGCAGTTTTTCAGTTCTTTAAACGTTGCTCTACTTTAATAACAAGCTTATTACATGCGAATCCTATTGGGAACCTACTGAATTCACCATGATACTTAGATTCCGTTCCTTAAAATGTTGCTCTATATTGAAAAGCAAACTCATACAAGCATGTCCCATTGGGTAATCACTGAATTCGCCTAGAAATTTTGATTCCATTCCTGAAAATTTTTCTATATCCCGAACAGTCCACTTATTACTACTGCGGACTACTGGGAACTAACCGAATTCACCATGTTACTCAGATTCAGCTGACCAAATTTTGATAAATCTTTGAAAGTACACATAGTACAAGAGCAGGCTACTGGGAACTTACTGCATTCACCAAGAAGCAGTTTTTCAGTTCGTTAAAACATTGCTCTATCTTGAATAACAAGCTTATTACCTGCGAATCCTATTGGGAACCTACTGAATTCACCAGGATACTTAGATTCCATTCCTTAAAATGTTGCTCTATTTTGAAAAGCAAACTCATACAAGCATGTCCCATTTGGAACTCACTGAATTCGCCTAGAAATTTTGATTCCATTCGAGAAAATTTTTCTATATCCCGAACAGTCCACTTATTACTACTGCGGCCTACTGGGAACTAACCGAATTCACCATGTTACTCAGATTCGGCTCACCAAATTTTGATAAATCTTTAAAAGTACACATAGTACAAGAGCAGGCTACTGGGAACTAAGTGAATTCACAAAGAAACAGTGTTTCAGTTCGTTAAAACGTTGCTCTATCTTGAATAACAAGCTTATTACATGCGAATCCTATTGGGAACCTACTGAATTCACCATGATACTTAGATTCCGTTCCTTAAAATGTTGCTCTATTTTGAAAAGCAAACTCATACAAGCATGTTCCATTGGGAACTCACTGAATACGCCTAGAAATTTTGATTCCATTCGTGAAAATTTTTCTATATCCCGACCAGTCCACTTATTACTACTGCCGCCTACTGGAAACTAACCGAATTCACCATGTTACTCAGATCGGCTCACCAAATTTTGATAAATCTTTAAAGTACACATAGTAAAAGAGCAGGCTACTGGGAACTAACTGAATTCACAAAGAAACAGTGTTTCAGTTCGTTAAAACGTTGCTCTATCTTGAATAACAAGCTTATTACATGCGAATCCTATTGGGAACCTACTGAATTCACCATGATAATTAGATTCCGTTCCACAAAATGTTGATCTATATTGAAAAGCAAACTCATACAAGCATGTCCCATTGGGAACTCACTGAATTCGCCTAGGTATTTTGATTCCATTCGTGAAAATTTTTCTATATCCCGAACAGTCCACTTATTACTACTGCGGCCTACTGGGAACTAAACGAATTCACCAAGGTACTGAGATTCGGCTCACCAACTTTGATAAATCTTTAAAAGTACACATAGTACAAGAGCAGGCTACTGGGAACTAACTGAATTCACAAAGAAACAGTGTTTCAGTTCGTTAAAACGTTGCTCTATCTTGAATAACAAGCTTATTACATGCGAATCCTATTGGGAACCTACTGAATTAACCATGATACTTAGATTCCGTTCCTTAAAATGTTGCTCTATTTTGAAAAAAAAACTCATACAAGCATGTCCCATTGGGAACTCACTGAATTCGCCTAGAAATATTGATGCCATTCGTGAAAATTTTTCTATATCCCGAACAGTCCACTTATTATTACTGCGGCCTACTTGGAACTAAGCGAATTCACCATGTTACTCAGATTAGGCTCACCAAATTTTGATAAATCTTTAAAACTACACATAGTACAAGAGCAGGCTACTGGGAACTAACTGAATTCACAAAGAAACAGTGTTTCAGTTCGTTAAAACGTTGCTCTATCTTGAATAACAAGCTTATTACATGCGAATCCTATTGGGAACCTACTGAATTCACCATGATACTTAGATTCCGTTCCACAAAATGTTGTTCTATATTGATAAGCAAACTCATACAAGCATGTCCCATTGGGAACTCACTGAATTTCCCTAGAAGTTTTGATTCCATTCGTGAAAATTTTTCTATATCCCGAACAGTCCACTTATTACTACTGCGGCCTACTGGGAACTAACCGAATTCACAATGTTACTCAGATTCGGCTCACCAAATTTTGATAAATCTTTAAAAGTACACATAGTACAAGGGCAGGCTACTGGGAACTAACTGAATACACAACTAAACAGTGTTTCAGTTCGTTAAAACGTTGCTCTGTCTTGAATAACAAGCTTATTACTTGCGAATCCTATTGGGAACCTACTGAATTCACCATGATACTTAGATTACCTTCCTTAAAATGTTGCTCTATTTTGAAAAGCAAACTCATACATGCATGTCCCATTGGGAACTCACTGAATTCGCCTAGAAATTTTGATTCCACTCGAGAAAATTTATCTATATCCCGAACAGTCCACTTATTAATACTGCGGCCTACTGGGAGCTAACCGAATTCACCATGTTACTCAGATTCACCTCACCTTATTTTGATAAATCTTTAAAGTACACATAGTACAAGAGCAGGCTACTGGGAACTAACTGAATTCACAAAGAAACAGTGTTTCAGTTCGTTAAAACTTTGCTCTATCTTGAATAACAAGCTTATTACATGCGAATTCTATTGGGAACCTACTGAATTAACCATGATTCTTAGATTCCGTTCCACAAAATGTTGCTCTATTTTGAAAAGCAAACTCATACAACCATGTCCCATTGGGAACTCACTGAATTCGCCTACAAATTTTGATTCCATTCGTGAAGATTTTTCTATATCCCGAACAGTCCACTTATTACTACTGCGGCCTACTGGGAACTAACTGAATTCACCATGTTACTCAGATTCGGCTCACCAAATTTTGATAAATCTTTAAAAGTACACATAGTACAAGAGCAGGCTACTGGGAACTAACTGAAATCACAAATAAACAGTGTTTCAGTTCGTTAAAACGTTGCTCTATCTTTAATAACTAGCTTATTCTTGCGAATCCTATTGGGAACCTACTGAATTCACCATGATAATTAGATTCCGTTCCACAAAATGTTGATCTATATTGAAAAGCAAACTCATACAAGCATGTCCCATTGGGAACTCACTGAATTCGCCTAGGTATTTTGATTCCATTCGTGAAAATTTTTCTATATCCCGAACAGTCCACTTATTACTACTGCGGCCTACTGGGAACTAACTGAATTCACCATGTTACTCAGATTCGGCTCACCAAATTTTGATAAATCTTTAAAAGTACACATAGTACAAGAGCAGGGTACTGGGAACTAAGTGAATTCACAAAGAAACAGTGTTTCAGTTCGTTAAAACGTTGCTCTATCTTGAATAACAAGCTTATTTCATGCGAATCCTATTGGGAACCTACTGAATTCACCATGATACTTAGATTCCTTTCTTTAAAATGTTGCTCTATTTTGAAAAGCACACTCATACAAGCATGTCCATGGGAACTCACTGAATTCGCCTAGAAATTTTGATTCCACTCGTGAAAATTTTTCTATATCCCGAACAGTCCACTTATTATTACTGCGGCCTACTGGGAACTAACCGAATTCACCAAGTTGATCAGATTCGGCTCACCAAATTTTGATAAATCTTTAAAAGTACACGTATTACAAGAGCAGGCTAGTGGGAACTAACTGAATTCACAAAGAAACAGTGTTTCAGTTCGTTAAAACGTTGCTCTATCTTGAATAACAAGCTTATTTAAAGGGAATCCTATTGGGAACCTACTGAATTCACCATGATACTTATATTCGGTTCCTTAAAATGTGGCTCTATTTTGAAAAGCAAACTCATACAAGCATGTCCCATTGGGAACTCACTGAATTCGCCTAGAAATTTTGATTCCATTCGTGAAAATTTTTCTATATCCTGAACAGTCCACTTATTACTACTGCGGCCTTCTGGGAACTAACCGAATTCACCAAGTTGATCAGATTCGGATCACCAAATTTTGATAAATCTTTAAAAGTACACAGAGTACAAGGGCAGGCTACTGGGAACTAACTGAATACACAACCAAACAGTGTTTCAGTTCCTTAAAACGTTGCTCTCTCTTGAATAACAAGCTTATTACATGCGAATCCTCTTGGGAACCTACTGAATTCACCATGATACTTAGATTCCGTTCTACAAAATGTTGCTCTATTTTGAAAAGCAAACTCATACATGCATGTCCCATTGGGAACTCACTGAATTCGCCTAGAAATTTTGATTCCACTCGAGAAAATTTTTCTATATCCCGAACAGTCCACTTATTAATACTGCGGCCTACTGGGAACTAACCGAATTCACCATGTTACTCAGATTCAGCTCACCAAATTTTGATAAAACTTTAAAGTACACATAGTACAAGAGCAGGCTACTGGGAACTAACTGAATTCACAAAGAAACAGTGTTTCAGTTCGTTAAAACGTTGCTCTATCTTGAATAACAAGCTTATTACATGCGAATCCTATTGGGAACCTACTGAATTAACCATGATTCTTAGATTCCGTTCCACAAAATGTTGCTCTATTTTGAAAAGCAAACTCATACAACCATGTCCCATTGGGAACTCACTGAATTCGCCTACAAATTTTGATTCCATTCGTGAAAATTTTTCTATATCCCGAACAGTCCACTTATTACTACTGCGGCCTACTGGGAACTAACTGAATTCACCAAGTTACTAAGATTCGGCTCACCAAATTTTGATAAATCTTTAAAAGTACAAGTATTACAAGAGCAGGATAGTGGGAACTAACTGAATTCACAAAGAAACAGTGTTTCAGAACGTTAAAACTTTGCTCTATCTTGAATAACAAGCTTATTACATGTGAATCCTATTGGGAACCTACTGAATTCACCATGATACTTAGATTCCGTTACTTAAAATGTTGCTCTATTTTGAAAAGAAAACTCATACAAGCATGTCCCATTGGGAACTCACGGAGTTCGCCTAGAAATTTTGATTCCATTCGTGAATATATTTCTATATCCCGAACAGTCCACTTATTACTACTGCGGCCTACTGGGAACTAACCGAATTCACCAAGTTACTCAGATTCGGCTCACCAAATTTTGATAAATCTTTAAAAGTAGACATAGTCCAAGACAGGCTACTGGGAACTAACTGAATTCACAACGAAACAGTGTTTCAGTTCGTTAAAACGTTGCTCTATCTTGAATAACAAGCTTATTACATGCGAATCCTATTGGGAACCTACTGAATTCACCATGATACTTAGATTCCGTTCCTTAAAATGGTGCTCTATTTTGAAAAGCAAACTCATACAAGCATGTCCCACTGGGAACTCACTGAATTCGCTAGAAATTTTGATTCCATTCGTGAAAATTTTTCTATATCCCGAACAGTCCACTTATTACTACTGCGGCCTACTGGGAACTAACCGAATTCACCATGTTACTCAGATTCGGCTCACCAAATTTTGATAAATCTTTGAAAGTACACATAGTACAAGAGCAGGCTACTGGGAACTAACTGAATTCACCAAGAAGCAGTTTTTCAGTTCTTTAAACGTTGCTCTACTTTAATAACAAGCTTATTACATGCGAATCCTATTGGGAACCTACTGAATTCACCATGATACTTAGATTCCGTTCCTTAAAATGTTGCTCTATATTGAAAAGCAAACTCATACAAGCATGTCCCATTGGGTAATCACTGAATTCGCCTAGAAATTTTGATTCCATTCCTGAAAATTTTTCTATATCCCGAACAGTCCACTTATTACTACTGCGGACTACTGGGAACTAACCGAATTCACCATGTTACTCAGATTCAGCTGACCAAATTTTGATAAATCTTTGAAAGTACACATAGTACAAGAGCAGGCTACTGGGAACTTACTGCATTCACCAAGAAGCAGTTTTTCAGTTCTTTAAACGTTGCTCTACTTTAATAACAAGCTTATTACATGCGAATCCTATTGGGAACCTACTGAATTCACCATGATACTTAGATTCCGTTCCTTAAAATGTTGCTCTATTTTGAAAAGCAAACTCATACAAGCATGTTCCATTGGGAACTCACTGAATACGCCTAGAAATTTTGATTCCATTCGTGAAAATTTTTCTATATCCCGACCAGTCCACTTATTACTACTGCCGCCTACTGGAAACTAACCGAATTCACCATGTTACTCAGATCGGCTCACCAAATTTTGATAAATCTTTAAAGTACACATAGTAGAAGAGCAGGCTACTGGGAACTAACTGAATTCACAAAGAAACAGTGTTTCAGTTCGTTAAAACGTTGCTCTATCTTGAATAACAAGCTTATTACATGCGAATCCTATTGGGAACCTACTGAATTCACCATGATAATTAGATTCCGTTCCACAAAATGTTGATCTATATTGAAAAGCAAACTCATACAAGCATGTCCCATTGGGAACTCACTGAATTCGCCTAGGTATTTTGATTCCATTCGTGAAAATTTTTCTATATCCCGAACAGTCCACTTATTACTACTGCGGCCTACTGGGAACTAACTGAATTCACCAAGGTACTGAGATTCGGCTCACCAACTTTGATAAATCTTTAAAAGTACAAGTATTACAAGAGCAGGATAGTGGGAACTAACTGAATTCACAAAGAAACAGTGTTTCAGAACGTTAAAACGTTGCTCTATCTTGAATAACAAGCTTGTTACATGTGAATCCTATTGGGAACCTACTGAATTCACCATGATACTTAGATTCCGTTACTTAAAATGTTGCTCTATTTTGAAAAGAAAACTCATACAAGCATGTCCCATTGGGAACTCACGGAGTTCGCCTAGAAATTTTGATTCCATTCGTGAATATTTTTCTATATCCCGAACAGTCCACTTATTACTACTGCGGCCTACTGGGAACTAACCGAATTCACCATGTTACTCAGATTCGGCTCACCAAATTTTGATAAATCTTTAAAAGTAGACATAGTCCAAGACAGGCTACTGGGAACTAACTGAATTCACAACGAAACAGTGTTTCAGTTCGTTAAAACGTTGCTCTATCTTGAATAACAAGCTTATTACATGCGAATCCTATTGGGAACCTACTGAATTCACCATGATACTTAGATTCCGTTCCTTAAAATGGTGCTCTATTTTGAAAAGCAAACTCATACAAGCATGTCCCACTGGGAACTCACTGAATTCGCTAGAAATTTTGATTCCATTCGTGAAAATTTTTCTATATCCCGAACAGTCCACTTATTACTACTGCGGCCTACTGGGAACTAACCGAATTCACCATGTTACTCAGATTCGGCTCACCAAATTTTGATAAATCTTTGAAAGTACACATAGTACAAGAGCAGGCTACTGGGAACTTACTGAATTCACCAAGAAGCAGTTTTTCAGTTCTTTAAACGTTGCTCTACTTTAATAACAAGCTTATTACATGCGAATCCTATTGGGAACCTACTGAATTCACCATGATACTTAGATTCCGTTCCTTAAAATGTTGCTCTATATTGAAAAGCAAACTCATACAAGCATGTCCCATTGGGTAATCACTGAATTCGCCTAGAAATTTTGATTCCATTCCTGAAAATTTTTCTATATCCCGAACAGTCCACTTATTACTACTGCGGACTACTGGGAACTAACCGAATTCACCATGTTACTCAGATTCAGCTGACCAAATTTTGATAAATCTTTGAAAGTACACATAGTACAAGAGCAGGCTACTGGGAACTTACTGCATTCACCAAGAAGCAGTTTTTCAGTTCGTTAAAACATTGCTCTATCTTGAATAACAAGCTTATTACCTGCGAATCCTATTGGGAACCTACTGAATTCACCAGGATACTTAGATTCCATTCCTTAAAATGTTGCTCTATTTTGAAAAGCAAACTCATACAAGCATGTCCCATTTGGAACTCACTGAATTCGCCTAGAAATTTTGATTCCATTCGAGAAAATTTTTCTATATCCCGAACAGTCCACTTATTACTACTGCGGCCTACTGGGAACTAACCGAATTCACCATGTTACTCAGATTCGGCTCACCAAATTTTGATAAATCTTTAAAAGTACACATAGTACAAGAGCAGGCTACTGGGAACTAAGTGAATTCACAAAGAAACAGTGTTTCAGTTCGTTAAAACGTTGCTCTATCTTGAATAACAAGCTTATTACATGCGAATCCTATTGGGAACCTACTGAATTCACCATGATTCTTAGATTCCGTTCCTTAAAATGTTGCTCTATTTTGAAAAGCAAACTCATACAAGCATGTTCCATTGGGAACTCACTGAATACGCCTAGAAATTTTGATTCCATTCGTGAAAATTTTTCTATATCCCGACCAGTCCACTTATTACTACTGCCGCCTACTGGAAACTAACCGAATTCACCATGTTACTCAGATCGGCTCACCAAATTTTGATAAATCTTTAAAGTACACATAGTAAAAGAGCAGGCTACTGGGAACTAACTGAATTCACAAATAAACAGTGTTTCAGTTCGTTAAAACGTTGCTCTATCTTGAATAACAAGCTTATTACATGCGAATCCTATTGGGAACCTACTGAATTCACCATGATAATTAGATTCCGTTCCACAAAATGTTGATCTATATTGAAAAGCAAACTCATACAAGCATGTCCCATTGGGAACTCACTGAATTCGCCTAGGTATTTTGATTCCATTCGTGAAAATTTTTCTATATCCCGAACAGTCCACTTATTACTACTGCGGCCTACTGGGAACTAAACGAATTCACCAAGGTACTGAGATTCGGCTCACCAACTTTGATAAATCTTTAAAAGTACACATAGTGCAAGAGCAGGCTACTGGGAACTAACTGAATTCACAAAGAAACAGTGTTTCAGTTCGTTAAAACGTTGCTCTATCTTGAATAACAAGCTTATTACATGCGAATCCTATTGGGAACCTACTGAATTAACCATGATACTTAGATTCCGTTCCTTAAAATGTTGCTCTATTTTGAAAAAAAAACTCATACAAGCATGTCCCATTGGGAACTCACTGAATTCGCCTAGAAATATTGATGCCATTCGTGAAAATTTTTCTATATCCCGAACAGTCCACTTATTGCTACTGCGGCCTACTGGGAACTAACCGAATTCACCATGTTACTCAGATTCGGCTCACCAAATTTTGATAAATCTTTAAAAGTACACATAGTACAAGAGCAGGCTACTGGGAACTAACTGAATTCACAAAGAAACAGTGTTGCAGTTTGTTAAAACGTTGCTCTATCTTGAATAACAAGCTTATTACATGCGAATACTATTGGGAACCTACTGAATTCACCATGATACTTAGATTGCGTTCCTTAAATGTTGCTCTATTTTGAAAAGCAAACTCATACAAGCATGTCCCATTGGGAACTCACTGACATCGCCTAGAAATTTTGATTCCATTCGTGAAAATTTTTCTATATCCCGAACAGTCCACTTATTACTACTGCGGCCTACTGGGAACTAACCGAATTCACCATGTTACTCAGATTCGGCTCACCAAATTTTGATAAATCTTTAAAAGTACACATAGTACAAGAGCAGGCTACTGGAAACTAACTGAATTCACAAAGAAACAGTGTTTCAGTTCGTTAAAACGTTGCTCTATCTTGAATAACAAGCTTATTACATGCGAATCCTATTGGGAACCTACTGAATTCACCATGATACTTAGATTCCGTTCTACATAATGTTGCTCTATATTGAAAAGCAAACTCATACCGGCATGTCCCATTGGGAACTCACTGAATTCGCCTAGAATTTTTTATTCCATTCGTGAAAATTTTTCTATATCCCGAACAGTCCACTTATTACTACTGCGGCCTACTGGGAACTAAACGAATTCACCATATTACTCAGATTCGGCTCACCAAATTTTGATAAATCTTTAAAGGTACACATAGTACAAGAGCAGGCTACTGGGAACTAACTGAATTCACAAAGAAACAGTGTTTCAGTTCGTTAAAACGTTGCTCTATCTTGAATAACAAGCTTATTACATGCGAATCCTATTGGGAACCTACTGAATTCACCATAATACTTAGATTCCGTTCCTTAAAATGTTGCTCTATTTTGAAAAGCAAACTCATACAAGCATTTCCCATTGGGAACTCACTGAATTCGCCAAGAAATTTTGATTCCACTCGTGAAAATTTTTCTATATCCCGAACAGTCCACTTATTACTACTGCGGCCTACTGGGAACTAACCGAATTCACCAAGTTGATCAGATTCGGATCACCAAATTTTGATAAATCTTTAAAAGTACACGTATTACAAGAGCACGCTACTGGGAACTAACTGAATTCACAAAGAAACAGTGTTTCAGTTCGTTAAAACGTTGCTCTATCTTGAATAACAAGCTTATTTCATGGGAATCCTATTGGGAACCTACAGAATTCACCATGATACTTTGATTCCGTTCCTTAAAATGTTGCTCTATTTTGAAAAGCAAACTCATACAAGCATGTCCCATTGGGAACTCACTGAATTCGCCTAGAAATTTTGATTCCATTCGTGAAACTTTTTCTATATCCCGAACAGTCCACTTATTACTACTGCGGCCTACTGGGAACTAACCGAATTCACCATGTTACTCAGATTCGGCTCACCAAATTTTGATAAATCTTTAAAAGTAGACATAGTCCAAGAGCAGGCTACTGGGAACTAACTCAATTCACAAAGAAACAGTGTTTCAGTTCGTTAAAACTTTGCTCTATCTTGAATAACAAGCTTATTACATGTGAATCCTATTGGGAACCTACTGAATTCACCATGATACTTAGATTCCGTTCCTTAAAATGTTGCTCTATTTTGAAAAGCACACTCATACAAGCATGTCCATGGGAACTCACTGAATTCGCCTAGAAATTTTGATTCCACTCGTGAAAATTTTTCTATATCCCGAACAGTCCACTTATTATTACTGCGGCCTACTGGGAACTAACCGAATTCACCATGTTACTCAGATTCGGCTCACCAAATTTTGATAAATCTTTAAAAGTAGACATAGTCCAAGAGCAGGCTACTGGGAACTAACTGAATTCACAAAGAAACAGTGTTTCAGTTCGTTAAAACTTTGCTCTATCTTGAATAACAAGCTTATTACATGTGAATCCTATTGGGAACCTACTGAATTCACCATGATACTTAGATTCCGTTCCTTAAAATGTTGCTCTATTTTGAAAAGCACACTCATACAAGCATGTCCATGGGAACTCACTGAATTCGCCTAGAAATTTTGATTCCACTCGTGAAAATTTTTCTATATCCCGAACAGTCCACTTATTATTACTGCGGCCTACTGGGAATTAACCGAATTCACCAAGTTGATCAGATTCGGCTCACCAAATTTTGATAAATCTTTAAAAGTACACGTATTACAAGAGCAGGCTAGTGGGAACTAACTGAATTCACAAAGAAACAGTGTTTCAGTTCGTTAAAACGTTGCTCTATCTTGAATAACAAGCTTATTTCAAGGGAATCCTATTGGGAACCTACTGAATTCACCATGATACTTATATTCCGTTCCTTAAAATGTGGCTCTATTTTGAAAAGCAAACTCATACAAGCATGTCCCATTGGGAACTCACTGAATTCGCCTAGAAATTTTGATTCCATTCATGAAAATTTTTCTATATCCTGAACAGTCCACTTATTACTACTGCGGCCTTCTGGGAACTAACCGAATTCACCAAGTTGATCAGATTCGGATCACCAAATTTTGATAAATCTTTAAAAGTACACATATTACAAGAGCAGGCTACTGGGAACTAACTGAATTCACAAAGAAACAGTGTTCCAGTTCGTTAAAACGTTGCTCTATCTTGAATAACAAGCTTATTACATGCGAATCCTATTGGGAACCTACTGAATTCACCATGATACTTAGATTCCGTTCCTTAAAATGTTGCTCTATTTTGAAAAGAAAACTCATACAAGCATGTCCCATTGGGAACTCACGGAGTTCGCCTAGAAATTTTGATTCCATTCGTGAAAATTTTTCTATATCCCGAACAGTCCACTTATTGCTACTGCGGCCTACTGGGAACTAACCGAATTCACCATGTTACTCAGATTCGGCTCACCAAATTTTGATAAATCTTGAAAAGTACACATAGTACAAGAGCAGGCTACTGGGAACTAACTGAATTCACAAAGAAACAGTGTTTCAGTTTGTTAAAACGTTGCTCTATCTTGAATAACAAGCTTATTACATGCGAATACTATTGGGAACCTGCTGAATTCACCATGATACTTAGATTGCGTTCCTTAAAATGTTGCTCTATTTTGAAAAGCAAACTCATACAAGCATGTCCCATTGGGAACTCACTGACATCGCCTAGAAATTTTGATTCCATTCGTGAAAATTTTTCTATATCCCGAACAGTCCACTTATTACTACAGCGGCCTACTAGGAACTAACCGAATTCACCATGTTACTCAGATTCGGCTCACCAAATTTTGATAAATCTTTAAAAGTAGACATAGTCCAAGAGCAGGCTAGTGGAAACTAACTGAATTCACAAAGAAACAGTGTTTCAGTTCGTTAAAACTTAGCTCTATCTTGAATAACAAGCTTATTACATGTGAATCCTATTGGGAACCTACTGAATTCACCATGATACTTAGATTCCGTTCCTTAAAATGTTGCTCTATTTTGAAAGCAAACTCATACAAGTATGTCCCATTGGGAACTCACTGAATTCGCCTAGAAATTTTGATTCCATTCGTGAAAATTTTTCTATATCCCGAACAGTCCACTTATTACTACAGCGGCCTACTGGGAACTAACCGAATTCACCATGTTACTCAGTTTCGGCTCACCAAATTTTGATAAATCTTTAAAAGTACACATAGTCCAAGAGCAGGCTACTGGGTACTAACTGAATTCACAAAGAAACAGTGTTCCAGTTCGTTAAAACGTTGCTCTATCTTGAATAACAAGCTTATTACATGCGAATCCAATTCGGAACCTACTGAATTCACCATGATACTTAGATTCCGTTCCTTAATATGTTGCTCTATTTTGAAAAGAAAACTCATACAAGCATGTCCCATTGGGAACTCACTGACATCGCCTAGAAATTTTGATTCCATTCGTGAAAATTTTTCTATATCCCGAAAACTCCACTTATTGGTACTGCGGCCTACTGGGAACTAACCGAATTCACCATGTTACTCAGATTCGGCTCACCAAATTTTGATAAATCTTTAAAAGTACACATAGTACAAGAGCAGGCTACTGGGAACTAACTGAATTCACAAAGAAACAGTGTTTCAGTTTGTTAAAACGTTGCTCTATCTTGAATAACAAGCTTATTACATGCGAATACTATTTGGAACCTACTGAATTCACCATGATACTTAGATTGCGTTCCTTAAAATGTTGCTCTATTTTGAAAAGCAAACTCATACAAGCATGTCCCATTGGGAACTCACTGACATCGCCTAGAAATTTTGATTCCATTCGTGAAAATTTTTCTATATCCCGAACCGTCCACTTATTACTACTGCGGCCTACTGGGAACTAACCGAATTCACCATGTTACTCAGATTCGGCTCACCAAATTTTGATAAATCTTTAAAAGTACACATAGTACAAGAGCAGGCTACTGGGAACTAACTGAATTCACAAAGAAACAGTGTTTCAGTTCGTTAAAACGTTGCTCTATCTTGAATAACAAGCTTATTACATGTGAATCCTATTGGGAACCTACTGAATTCACCATGATACTTAGATTCCGTTCCACAAAATGTTGCTCTATATGGAAAAGCAAACTCATACAGGCATGTCCCATTGGGAACTCATTGAATTCGCCTAGAATTTTTGATTCCATTCGTGAAAATTTTTCTATATTCCGAACAGTCCACTTATTACTACTGCGGCCTACTGGGAACTAAACGAATTCACCATATTACTCAGATTCGGCTCACCAAATTTTGATAAATCTTTAAAAGTACACATAGTACAAGAGCAGGCTACTGGGAACTAACTGAATTCACAAAGAAACAGTGTTTCAGTTCGTTAAAACGTTGCTCTGTCTTGAATAACAAGCTTATTACATGCGAATCCTATTGAGAACCTACTGAATTCACCATAATACTTAGATTCCGTTCTTTAAAATGTTGCTCTATTTTGAAAAGCAAACTCATACAAGTATGTCCCATTGGGAACTCACTGAATTCGTCTAGAAATTTTGATTCCATTCGTGAAAATTTTTCTATATCCCGAACAGTCCACTTATTACTACTGCGGCCTAATGTGAACTAACCGAATTCACCATTTTACTCAGTTTCGGCTCAGCAAATTTTGATAAATCTTTAAAAGTAGACATAGTCCAAGAGCAGGCTACTGGGAACTAACTGAATTCACAAAGAAACAGTGTTTCAGTTCGTTAAAACTTTGCTCTATCTTGAATAACAAGCTTATTACATGTGAATCCTATTGGGAACCTACTGAAATCACCATGATACTTAGATTCCGTTCCGAAAAATGTTGCTCTATTTTGAAAAGCAAACTCATACAAGTATGTCCCATTGGGAACTCACTGAATTCGCCAAGAAATTTTGATTCCATTCGTGAAAATTTTTCTATATCCCGAACAGTCCACTTATTACTACTGCGGCCTACTGGGAACTAACCGAATTCACCATGTTACTCAGTTTCGGCTCACCAAATTTTGATAAATCTTTAAAAGTACACATAGTCCAAGAGCAGGCTACTGGGTACTAACTGAATTCACAAAAAACAGTGTTTCAGTTCGTTAAAACGTTGCTCTGTCATGAATAACAAGCTTATTACATGCGAATCCTATTGGGAACCTACTGAATTCACCATAATACTTAGATTCTGTTCCTTAAAATGTTGCTCTATTTTGAAAAGCAAACTCATACAAGCATGTCCCATTGGGAACTCACTGAATTCGCATAGAAATTTTGATTCCATTCGTGAAAATTTTTCTATATCCCGAACAGTCCACTTGTTACTACTGCGGCCTACTGGGAACTAACCGAATTCACCATGTTACTCAGTTTCGGCTCACCGAATTTTGATAAATCTTTAAAAGTACACATATTACAAGAGCAGGCTACTGGGAACTAACTGAATTCACAAAGAAACAGTGTTTCAGTTCGTTAAAACGTTGCTCTATCTTGAATAACAAGCTTATTTCATGGGAATCCTATTGGGAACCTACTGAATTCACCATGATACTTAAATTCTGTTCCTTAAAATGTTGCTCTATTTTGAAAAGCAAACCCATACAAGTATGTCCCATTGGGAACTCACTGAATTCGCCTAGAAATTTTGATTCCATTCGTGAAAATTTTTCTATATCCCGAACAGTCCACTTATTACTACTTCGGCCTAATGGGAACTAACCGAATTCACCATTTTACTCAGTTTCGGCTCACCAAATTTTGATAAATCTTTAAAAGTAGACATAGTCCAAGAGCAGGCTACTGGGAACTAACTGAATTCACAAAGAAACAGTGTTTCAGTTCGTTAAAACTTTGCTCTATCTTGAATAACAAGCTTATTACATGTGATTCCTATTGGGAACCTACTGAATTCACCATGATACTTAGATTCCGTTCCGTAAAATGTTGCTCTATTTTGAAAAGCAAACTCATACAAGTATGTCCCATTGGGAACTCACTGACATCGCCTAGAAATTTTGATTCCATTCGTGAAAATTTTTCTATATCCCGAACAGTCCACTTATTACTACTGCGGCCTACTGGGTACTAAACTAATTCACAATATTACTCAGATTCGGCTCACCAAATTTTGATAAATCTTTAAAAGTACACATAGTACAAGAGCAGGCTACTGGGAACTAACTGAATTCACAAAGAAACAGTGTTTCAGTTCGTTAAAACGTTGCTATGTCTTGAATAACAAGCTTATTACATGCGAATCCTATTGGGAACCTACTGAATTCACCATAATACTTAGATTCCGTTCCTTAAAATGTTGCTCTATTTTGAAAAGCAAACTCATACAAGCATGTCCCATTGGGAACTCACTGAATTCGCCTAGAAATTTTGATTCCATTCATGAAAATTTTTCTATATCCCGAACAGTCCACTTGTTACTACTGCGGCCTACTGGGAACTAACCGAATTCACCATGTTACTCAGTTTCGGCTCACCAAATTTTGATAAATCTTTAAAAGTACACGTATTACAAGAGCAGGCTAGTGGGAACCAACTGAATTCACAAAGAAACAGTGTTTCAGTTCGTTAAAACATTGCTCTATCTTGAATAACATGCTTATTTCATGGGAATCCTATTGGGATCCTACTGAATTCACCATGATACTTAGATTCTGTTCCTTAAAATGTTGCTCTATTTTGAAAAGCAAACTCATACAAGTATGTCCCATTGGGAACTCACTGACATCGCCTAGAAATTTTGATTCCATTCGTGAAAATTTTTCTATATCCCGAACAGTCCACTTGTTACTACTGCGGCCTACTGGGAACTAACCGAATTCACCATGTTACTCAGATTCGGCTCACCAAATTTTGATAAATCTTTAAAAGTAGAAATAGTCCAAGAGCAGGCTACTGGGAACTAACTGAATTCACAAAGAAACAGTGTTTCAGTTCGTTAAAACTTTGCTCTATCTTGAATAACAAGCTTATTACATGTGAATCCTATTGGGAACCTACTGAATTCACCATGATACTTAGATTCCGTTCCGAAAAATGTTGCTCTATTTTGAAAAGCAAATTCATACAAGTATGTCCCATTGGGAACTCACTGAATTCGCCTAGAAATTTTGATTCCATTCGTGAAAATTTTTCTATATTCCGAACAGTCCACTTATTACTACTGCGGCCTACTGGGAACTAAACTAATTCACAATATTACTCAGATTCGGCTCACCAAATTTTGATAAATCTTTAAAAGTACACATATTACAAGAGTAGGCTACTGGGAACTAACTGAATTCACAAAGAAACAGTGTTTCAGTTCGTTAAAACGTTGCTCTGTCTTGAATAACAAGCTTATTACATGCGAATCCTATTGGGAACCTACTGAATTCACCATAATACTTAGATTCCGTTCCTTAAAATGTTGCTCTATTTTGAAAAGCAAACTCATACAAGCATGTCCCATTGGGAACTCACTGAATTCGCCTAGAAATTTTGATTCCATTCATGAAAATTTTTCTATATCCCGAACAGTCCACTTGTTACTACTGCGGCCTACTGGGAACTAACCGAATTCACCATGTTACTCAGATTCGGCTCACCAAATTTTGATAAATCTTTAAAAGTACACGTATTCCAAGAGCAGGCTAGTGGCAACCAACTGAATTCACAAAGAAACAGTGTTTCAGTTCGTTAAAACGTTGCTCTATCTTGAATAACAAGCTTATTTCATGGGAATCCTATTGGGAACCTACTGAATTCACCATGATACTTAGATTCTGTTCCTTAAAATGTTGCTCTATTTTGAAAAGCAAACTCATACAAGTATGTCCCATTGGGAACTCACTGACATCTCCTAGATTTTGATTCCATTCGTGAAAATTTTTCTATATCCCGAACAGTCCACTTATTACTACTGCGGCCTACTGGTAACTAACCTAATTCACCATGTTACTCAGATTCGGCTCACCAAATTTTGATAAATCTTTAAAAGTACACATAGTCCAAGAGCAGGCTACTGGGAACTAACTGAATTCACAAAGAAACAGTGTTTCAGTTCGTTAAAACTTTGCTCTATCTTGAATAACAAGCTTATTACATGTGAATCCTATTGGGAACCTACTGAATTCACCATGATACTTAGATTCCGTTCCGTAAAATGTTGCTCTATTTTGAAAAGCAAACTCATACAAGTATGTCCCATTGGGAACTCACTGACATCGCCTAGAAATTTTGATTCCATTCGTGAAAATTTTTCTATATCCCGAACAGTCCACTTATTACTACTGCGGCCTACTGGGAACTAACCGAATTCACCATGTTACTCAGATTCGGCTCACCAAATTTTGATAAATCTTTAAAAGTACACATAGTACAAGAGCAGGCTACTGGGAACTAACTGAATTCACAAAGAAACAGTGTTTCAGTTCGTTAAAACGTTGCTCTATCTTGAATAACAAGCTTATTACATGCGAATCCTATTGGGAACCTACTGAATTCACCATGATACTTAGATTCCGTTCCACAAAATGTTGCTCTATATTGAAAAGCAAACTCATACAGGCATGTCCCATTGGGAACTCACTGAATTCGCCTAGAAATTTTGATTCCATTCGTGAAAATTTTTCTATATTCCGAACAGTCCACTTATTACTACTGCGGCCTACTGGGAACTAAACTAATTCACAATATTACTCAGATTCGGCTCACCAAATTTTGATAAATCTTTAAAAGTACACATAGTACAAGAGCAGGCTACTGGGAACTAACTGAATTCACAAAGAAACAGTGTTTCAGTTCGTTAAAACGTTGCTCTGTCTTGAATAACAAGCTTATTACATGCGAATCCTATTGGGAACCTACTGAATTCACCATAATACTTAGATTCCGTTCCTTAAAATATTACTCTATTTTGAAAAGCAAACTCATACAAGCATGTCCCATTGGGAACTCACTGAATTCGCCTAGAAATTTTGATTCCATTCGTGAAAATTTTTCTATATCCCGAACAGTCCACTTGTTACTACTGCGGCCTACTGGGAACTAACCGAATTCACCATGTTACTCAGATTCGGCTCACCAAATTTTGATAAATCTTTAAAAGTAGACATAGTCCAAGAGCAGGCTACTGGGAAATAACTGAATTCACAAAGAAACAGTGTTTCAGTTCGTTAAAACTTTGCTCTATCTTGAATAACAAGCTTATTACATGTGAATCCTATTGGGAACCTACTGAATTCACCATGATACTTAGATTCCGTTCCGTAAAATGTTGCTCTATTTTGAAAAGCAAATTCATACGAGTATGTCCCATTGGGAACTCACTGACATCGCCTAGAAATTTTGATTCCATTCGTGAAAATTTTTCTATATCCCGAACAGTCCACTTATTACTACTGCGGCCTACTGGGAACTAACCGAATTCACCATGTTACTCAGATTCGGCTCACCAAATTTTGATAAATATTTAAAAGTACACATAGTACAAGAGCAGGCTACTGGGATCTAACTGAATTCACAAAGAAACAGTGTTTCAGTTCGTTAAAACGTTGCTCTATCTTGAATAACAAGCTTAGTACATGCGAATCCTATTGGGAACCTACTGAATTCACCATGATACTTAGATTCCGTTCCACAAAATGTTGCTCTATATTGAAAAGCAAACTCATACAGGCATGTCCCATTGAGAACTCACTGAATTCGCCTAGAATTTTTGATTCCATTCGTGAAAATTTTTCTATATTCCGAACAGTCCACTTATTACTACTGCGGCCTACTGGGAACTAAACTAATTCACAATATTACTCAGATTCGGCTCACCAAATTTTGATAAATCTTTAAAAGTACACATAGTACAAGAGCAGACTACTGGGAACTTACTGAATTCACAAAGAAACAGTGTTTCAGTTCGTTAAAACGTTGCTCTGTCTTGAATAACAAGCTTATTACATGCGAATCCTATTGGGAACCT
Source organism: Rattus norvegicus (assembly GCF_021556685.1). NCBI lineage: Eukaryota > Metazoa > Chordata > Mammalia > Rodentia > Muridae > Rattus > Rattus norvegicus. Next base: position 5,999,212 of record NC_141541.1, on the reverse strand, counting down.
ACTGAATTCACCATAATACTTAGATTCCGTTCCTTAAAATGTTGCTCTATTTTGAAAAGCAAACTCATACAAGCATGTCCCATTGGGAACTCACTGAATTCGCCTAGAAATTTTGATTCCATTCGTGAAAATTTTTCTATATCCCGAACAGTCCACTTGTTACTACTGCGGCCTACAGGGAACTAACCGAATTCACCATGTTACTCAGATTCGGCTCACCAAATTTTGATAAATCTTTAAAAGTACACGTATTACAAGAGCAGGCTAGTGGGAACCAACTGAATTCACAAAGAAACAGTGTTTCAGTTCGTTAAAACGTTGCTCTATCTTGAATAACAAGCTTATTTCATGGGAATCCTATTGGGAACCAACTGAATTCACCATGATACTTAGATTCTGTTCCTTAAAATGTTGCTCTATTTTGAAAAGCAAACTCATACAAGTATGTCCCATTGGGAACTCACTGAATTCGCCGAGAAATTTTGATTCCATTCGTGAAAATTTTTCTATATCCCGAACAGTCCACTTATTACTACTGCGGCCTACTGGGTACTAACCGAATTCACCATTTTACTCAGTTTCAGCTCACCAAATTTTGATAAATCTTTAAAAGTACACATAGTCCAAGAGCAGGCTACTGGGAACTAACTGAATTCACAAAGAAACAGTGTTCCAGTTCATTAAAACGTTGCTCTATCTTGAATAACAAGCTTATTACATGCGAATCCTATTGGGAACCTACTGAATTCACCATGATACTTAGATTCCGTTCCTTAAAATGTTGCTCTATTTTGAAAAGAAAACTCATACAAGCATGTCCCATTGGGAACATACGGAGTTCGCCTAGAAATTTTGATTCCATTCGTGAATATTTTTCTATATCCCGAACAGTCCACTTATTGCTACTGCGGCCTACTGGGAACTAACCGAATTCACCATGTTACTAAGATTCGGCTCACCAAATTTTGATAAATCTTTAAAAGTACACATAGTACAAGAGCAGGCTACTGGGATCTAACTGAATTCACAAAGAAACAGTGTTTCAGTTCGTTAAAACTTTGCTCTATCTTGAATAACAAGCTTATTACATATGAATCCGATTGGGAACCTACTGAATTCACCATGATACTTAGATTCCGTTCCGTAAAATGTTGCTCTATTTTGAAAAGCAAACTCATACAAGTATGTCCCATTGGGAACTCACTGACATCGCCTAGATTTTGATTCCATTCGTGAAAATTTTTCTATATCCCGAACAGTCCACTTATTACTACTGCGGCCTACTGGGAACTAACCGAATTCACCATGTTACTCAGATTCGGCTCACCAAATTTTGATAAATCTTTAAAAGTACACATAGTCCAAGAGCAGGCTACTGGGAACTAACTGAATTCACAAAGAAACAGTGTTTCAGTTCGTTAAAACTTTGCTCTATCTTGAATAACAAGCTTATTACATGTGAATCCTATTGGGAACCTACTGAATTCACCATGATACTTAGATTCCATTCCGTAAAATGTTGCTCTATTTTGAAAAGCAAACTCATACAAGTATGTCCCATTGGGAACTCACTGAATTCGCCTAGAAATTTTGATTCCATTCGTGAAAATTTTTCTATATCCCGAAAAGTCCACTTATTACTACTGCGGCCTACTGGGAACTAACCGAATTCACCATGTTACTCAGATTCGGCTCACCAAATTTTGATAAATCTTTAAAAGTAGACATAGTCCAAGACAGGCTACTGGGAACTAACTGAATTCACAAAGAAACAGTGTTTCAGTTCGTTAAAACGTTGCTCTGTCTTGAATAACAAGCTTATTACATGCGAATCCTATTGGGAACCTACTGAATTCACCATAATACTTAGATTCCGTTCCTTAAAATGTTGCTCTATTTTGAAAAGCAAACTCATACAAGCATGTGCCATTGGGAACTCACTGAATTCGCCTAGAAATTTTGATTCCATTCGTGAAAATTTTTCTATATCAAGAACAGTCCACTTGTTACTACTGCGGCCTACTGGGAACTAACCGAATTCACCATGTTACTCAGATTCGGCTCACCAAATTTTGAAAAATCTTTAAAAGTACACGTATTACAAGAGCAGGCTAGTGGGAACCAACTGAATTCACAAAGAAACAGTGTTTCAGTTCGTTAAAACGTTGCTCTATCTTGAATAACAAGCTTATTTCATGGGAATCCTATTGGGAACCTACTGAATTCACCATGATACTTAGATTCTGTTCCTTAAAATGTTGCTCTATTTTGAAAAGCAAACTCATACAAGTATGTCCCATTGGGAACTCACTGAATTCGCCGAGAAATTTTGATTCCATTCGTGAAAATTTTTCTATATCCCGAACAGTCCACTTATTACTACTGCGGCCTACTGGGTACTAACCGAATTCACCATTTTACTCAGTTTCAGCTCACCAAATTTTGATAAATCTTTAAAAGTACACATAGTCCAAGAGCAGGCTACTGGGAACTAACTGAATTCACAAAGAAACAGTGTTCCAGTTCATTAAAACCTTGCCCTATCTTGAATAACCTGCTTATTACATGCGAATCCTATTGGGAACCTACTGAATTCACCATGATACTTAGATTCCGTTCCCTAAAATGTTGCTCTATTTTGAAAAGAAAACTCATACAAGCATGTCCCATTGGGAACATACGGAGTTCGCCTAGAAATTTTGATTCCATTCGTGAATATTTTTCTATATCCCGAACAGTCCACTTATTGCTACTGCGGCCTACTGGGAACTAACCGAATTCACCATGTTACTAAGATTCGGCTCACCAAATTTTGATAAATCTTTAAAAGTACACATAGTACAAGAGCAGGCTACTGGGATCTAACTGAATTCACAAAGAAACAGTGTTTCAGTTCGTTAAAACTTTGCTCTATCTTGAATAACAAGCTTATTACATGTGAATCCTATTGGGAACCTACTGAATTCACCATGATACTTAGATTCCGTTCCGTAAAATGTTGCTCTATTTTGAAAAGCAAACTCATACAAGTATGTCCCATTGGGAACTCAATGACATCGCCTAGATTTTGATTCCATTCGTGAAAATTTTTCTATATCCCGAACAGTCCACTTATTACTACTGCGGCCTACTGGGAACTAACCTAATTCACCATGTTACTCAGATTCGGCTCACCAAATTTTGATAAATCTTTAAAAGTACACATAGTCCAAGAGCAGGCTACTGGGAACTAACTGAATTCACAATGAAACAGTGTTTCAGTTCGTTAAAACTTTGCTCTATCTTGAATAACAAGCTTATTACATGTGAATACTATTGGGAACCTACTGAATTCACCATGATACTTAGATTCCGTTCCGTAAAATGTTGCTCTATTTTGAAAAGCAAACTCATACAAGTATGTCCCATTGGGAACTCACTGAATTCGCCTAGAAATTTTGATTCCATTCGTGAAAATTTTTCTATATCCCGAACAGTCCACTTATTACTACTGCGGCCTACTGGGAACTAACCGAATTCACCATGTTACTCAGATTCGGCTCACCAAATTTTGATAAATCTTTAAAAGTAGACATAGTCCAAGACAGGCTACAGGGAACTAACTGAATTCACAAAGAAACAGTGTTTCAGTTCATTAAAACTTTGCTCTATCTTGAATAACAAGCTTAATACATGTGAATCCTATTGGGAACCTACAGAATTCACCATGATACTTAGATTCCGTTCCGTAAAATGTTGCTCTATATTGAAAAGCAAACTCATACAAGTATGTCCCATTGGGAACTCACTGACATCGCCTAGAAATTTTGATTCCATTCGTGAAAATTTTTCTATATCCCGAACAGTCCACTTATTACTACTGCGGCCTACTGGGAACTAACCGAATTCACCATGTTACTCAGATTCGGCTCACCAAATTTTGATAAATCTTTAAAAGTACACATAGTACAAGAGCAGGCTACTGGGAACTAACTGAATTCACAAAGAAACAGTGTTTCAGTTCGTTAAAACGTTGCTCTATCTTGAATAACAAGCTTATTACATGCGAATCCTATTGGGAACCTACTGAATTCACCAAGATACTTAGATTCCGTTCCACAAAAAGTTGCTCTATATTGAAAAGCAAACTCATACAGGCATGTCCCATTGGGAACTCACTGAATTCGCCTAGAATTTTTGATCCCATTCGTGAAAATTTTTCTATATCCCGAACATTCCACTTATTACTACTGCGGCCTACTGGGAACTAAACTAATTCACAATATTACTCAGATTCGGCTCACCAAATTTTGATAAATCTTTAAAAGTACACATAGTACAAGAGCAGGCTACTGGGAACTAACTGAATTCACAAAGAAACAGTGTTTCAGTTCGTTAAAACGTTGCTCTGTATTGAATAACAAGCTTATTACATGCGAATCCTATTGGGAACCTACTGAATTCACCATAATACTTAGATTCCGTTCCTTAAAATGTTGCTCTATTTTGAAAAGCAAACTCATACAAGCATGTCCCATTGGGAACTCACTGAATTCGCCTAGAAATTTTGATTCCATTCGTGAAAATTTTTCTATATCCCGAACAGTCCACTTGTTACTACTGCGCCCTACTGGGAACTAACCGAATTCACCATGTTACTCAGTTTCGGCTCACCAAATTTTGATAAATCTTTAAAAGTACACGTATTACAAGAGCAGGCTAGTGGGAACCAACTGAATTCACAAAGAAACAGTGTTTCAGTTCGTTAAAACGTTGCTCTATCTTGAATAACAAGCTTAATTCATGGGAATCCTATTGGGAACCAACTGAATTCACCATGATACTTAGATTCTGTTCCTTAAAATGTTGCTCTATTTTGAAAAGCAAACTCATACAAGTATGTCCCATTGGGAACTCACTGAATTCGCCTAGAAATTTTGATTCCATTCGTGAAAATTTTTCTATATCCCGAACAGTCCACTTATTACTACTGCGGCCTACTGGGAACTAACCGAATTCACCATTTTACTCAGTTTCAGCTCACCAAATTTTGATAAATCTTTAAAAGTACACATAGTCCAAGAGCAGGCTACTGGGAACTAACTGAATTCACAAAGAAACAGTGTTCCAGTTCATAGAAACGTTGCTCTATCTTGAATAACAAGCTTATTACATGTGAGTCCTATTGGGAACCTACTGAATTCACCATGATACTTAGATTCCGTTACTTAAAATGTTGCTCTATTTTGAAAAGAAAACTCATACAAGCATGTCCCATTGGGAACTCACGGAGTTCGCCTAGAAATTTTGATTCCATTCGTGAATATTTTTCTATATCCCGAACAGTCCACTTATTGCTACTGCGGCCTACTGGGAACTAACCGAATTCACCATGTTACTCAGATTAGGCTCACCAAATTTTGATAAATCTTTAAAAGTACACATAGTACAAGAGCAGGCTACTGTGATCTAACTGAATTCACAAAGAAACAGTGTTTCAGTTCGTTAAAACTTTGCTCTATCTTGAATAACAAGCTTATTACATGTGAATCCTAGTGGGAACCTACTGAATTCACCATGATACTTAGAATCCGTTCCGTAAAATGTTGCTCTATTTTGAAAAGCAAACTCATACAAGTATGTCCCATTGGGAACTCACTGACATCGCCTAGAAATTTTGATTCCATTCGTGAAAATTTTTCTATATCCCGAACAGTCCACATATTACTACTGCGGCCTACTGGGAACTAACCGAATTCACCATGTTACTCAGATTCGGCTCACCAAATTTTGATAAATCTTTAAAAGTACACATAGTACAAGAGCAGGCTACTGGGAACTAACTGAATTCACAAAGAAACAGTGTTTCAGTTCGTTAAAACGTTGCTCTATCTTGAATAACAAGCTTATTACATGCGAATCCTATTGGGAACCTACTGAATTCACCATGATACTTAGATTCCGTTCCACAAAATGTTGCTCTATATTGAAAAGCAAACTCATACAGGCATGTCCCATTGGGAACTCACTGAATTCGCCTAGAATTTTTGATTCCATTCGTGAAAATTTTTCTATATTCCGAACAGTCCACATATTACTACTGCGGCCTACTGGGAACTAAACTAATTCACAATATTACTCAGATTCGGCTCACCAAATTTTGATAAATCTTTAAAAGTACACATAGTACAAGAGCAGGCTACTGGGAACCAACTGAATTCACAAAGAAACAGTGTTTCAGTTCGTTAAAACGTTGCTCTATCTTGAATAACAAGCTTATTTCATGGGAATCCTATTGGGAACCTACTGAATTCACCATGATACTTAGATTCCGTTCCACAAAATGTTGCTCTATATTGAAAAGCAAACTCATACAGGCATGTCCCATTGGGAACTCATTGAATTCGCCTAGAAATTTTGATTTAATTCGTTAAAATTTTTCTATATCCCGAACAGTCCACTTATTACTACTTCGGCCTATTGGGAACTAACCGAATTCACCATGTTACTCAGATTAGGCTCACCAAATTTTGATAAATCTTTAAAAGTACACATATTACAAGAGCAGGTTACTGGGAACTAACTGAATTCACAAAGAAACAGTGTTTCAGTGCGTTAAAACGTTGCTCTGTCTTGAATAACAAGCTTATTACATGCGAATCCTATTGGGAACCTAATGAATTCACCTTGATACTTAGATTCTGTACCTTAAAATTTTGCTCTATTTTGAAAAGCAAACTCATACAAGCATGTCCCACTGGGAACTCACTGAATTCGCCTACAAATTTTGATTCCATAAGTGAAAATTTTTCTATATCCCGAACAGTCCACTTGTTACTACTGCGGCCTACTGGGAACTAACCGAATTCACCATTTTACTCAGTTTCAGCTCACCAAATTTTGATAAATCTTTAAAAGTACACATAGTCCAAGAGCAGGCTACTGGGAACTAACTGAATTCACAAAGAAACAGTGTTCCAGTTCATTAAAACGTTGCTCTATCTTGAATAACAAGCTTATTACATGCGAATCCTATTGGGAACCTACTGAATTCACCATGATACTTAGATTCCGTTCCTTAAAATGTTGCTCTATTTTGAAAAGAAAACTCATACAAGCATGTCCCATTGGGAACTCACGGAGTTCGCCTAGAAATTTTGATTCCATTCGTGAATATTTTTCTATATCCCGAACAGTCCACTTATTGCTACTGCGGCCTACTGGGAACTAACCGAATTCACCATGTTACTCAGATTCGGCTCACCAAATTTTGATAAATATTTAAAAGTACACATAGTACAAGAGCAGGCTACTGGGATCTAACTGAATTCAGAAAGAAACAGTGTTTCAGTTTGTTAAAACGTTGCTCTATCTTGAATAACAAGCTTATTACATGCGAATACTATTGGGAACCTACTGAATTCACCATGATACCTAGATTGCGTTCCTTAAAATGTTGCTCTATTTTGAAAAGCAAACTCATACAAGCATGTCCCATTGGGAACTCACTGACATCGCCCAGAAATTTTGATTCCATTCGTGAAAATTTTTCTACATCCCTAACAGTCCACTTATTACTACTGCGTCCTAATGGACACTACCCGAATTCACCATGTTACTCAGATTCGGCTCACCAAATTTTGATAAATCTTTAAAAGTACACATAGTACAAGAGCAGCCTACTGGGAACTAACTGAATTCACAAAGAAACAGTGTTTCAGTTCGTTAAAACGTTGCTCTATCTAGAATAACAAGCTTCTTACATGCGAATCCTATTGGGAACCTACTGAATTCACCATGATACTTAGATTACGTTCCACAAAATGTTGCTCTATATTGAAAAGCAAACTCATACAGGCATGTCCCATTGTGAACTCACTGAATTCGCCTAGAATTTTTGATTCCATTCGTGAAAATTTTTCTATATCCCAAACAGTCCACTTATTACTACTGCGGCCTACTGGGAACTAAACGAATTCACCATATTACTCAGATTCGGCTCACCAAATTTTGATAAATCTTTAAAAGTACACATAGTACAAGAGCAGGCTACTGGGAACTAACTGAATTCACAAAGAAGCAGTTTTTCAGTTCGTTAAAACTTTGCTCTATCTTGAATAACAAGCTTATTACATGCGAATCCTATTGGGAACCTACTGAATTCACCATGATACTTAGATTCCGTTCCACAAAATGTTGTTCTATATTGAAAAGCAAACTCATACAGGCATGTCCCATTGGGAACTCATTGAATTCGCCTAGAAATTTTGATTTAATTCGTGAAAATTTTTCTATATCCCAAACAGTCCACTTATTACTACTGCGGCCTACTGGGAACTAACCGAATTCACCATGTTACTCAGTTTCGGCTCACCAAACTTTGATAAATCTTTAAAAGTACACATAGTCCAAGAGCAGGCTACTGGGATCTAACTGAATTCACAAAGAAACAGTGTTTCAGTTCGTTAAAACTTTGCTCTATCTTGAATAACAAGCTTATTTTATGGGAATCCTATTGGGAACCTACTGAATTCACCATGATACTTAGATTCTGTTCCTTAAAATGTTGCTCTATTTTGAAAAGCAAACTCATACAAGTATGTCCCATTGGGAACTCACTGAATTCGCCTAGAAATTTTGATTCCATTCGTGAAAATTTTTCTATAATCCGAACAGTCCACTTATTACTACTGCGGCCTCCTGGGAACTAACAGAATTCACCATTTTACTCAGTTTCAGCTCACCAAATTTTGATAAATCTTTAAAAGTACACATAGTCCAAGAGCAGGCTACTGGGAACTAACTGAATTCACAAAGAAACAGTGTTCCAGTTCATTAAAACGTTGCTCTATCTTGAATAACAAGCTTATTACATGCGAATCCTATTGGGAACCTACTGAATTCACCACGATACTTAGATTCCGTTCCTTAAAATGTTGCTCTATTTTGAAAAGAAAACTCATACAAGCATGTCCCATTGGGAACTCACGGAGTTCGCCTAGAAATTTTGATGCCATTCGTGAATATTTTTCTATATCCCGAACAGTCCACTTATTGCTACTGCGGCCTACTGGGAACTAACCGAATTCACCATGTTACTCAGATTCGGCTCACCAAATTTTGATAAATCTTTAAAAGTACACATAGTACAAGAGCAGGCTACTGGGATCTAACTGAATTCACAAAGAAACAGTGTTTCAGTTTGTTAAAACGTTGCTCTATCTTGAATAACAAGCTTATTACATGCGAATACTATTGGGAACCTACTGAATTCACCATGATACTTAGATTGCGTTCCTTAAAATGTTGCTCTATTTTGAAAAGCAAACTCATACAAGCATGTCCCATTGGGAACTCACTGAATTCGCCTAGAAATTTTGATTCCATTCGTGAAAATTTTTCTATATCCCTAACAGTCCACTTATTACTACTGCGGCCTACTGGACACTAACCGAATTCACCATGTTACTCAGACTCGGCTCACCAAATTTTATTAATCTTTAAAAGTACACATAGTACAAGAGCAGCCTACTGGGAACTAACTGAATTCACAAAGAAACAGTGTTTCAGTTCGTTAAAACGTTGCTCTATCTTGAATAACAAGCTTCTTACATGCGAATACTTTGGGAACCTACTGAATTCACCATGATACTTAGATTACGTTCCACAAAATGTTGCTCTATATTGAAAAGCAAACTCATACAGGCATGTCCCATTGGGAACTCACTGAATTCGCCTAGAATTTTTGATTCCATTCGTGAAAATTTTTCTATATCCCAAACAGTCCACTTATTACTACTGCGGCCTACTGGGAACTAAACGAATTCACCATATTACTCAGAGTCGGCTCACCAAATTTTGATAAATCTTTAAAAGTACACGTAGTACAAGAGCAGGCTACGGGGAACTAACTGAATTCACAAAGAAACAGTGTTTCAGTTCGTTAAAACGTTGCTCTATCTTGAATAACAAGCTTATTACATGCGAATCCTATTGGGAACCTACTGAATTCACCATAATACTTAGATTCCGTTCCTTAAAATGTTGCTCTATTTTGAAAAGCAAACTCATACAAGCATGTCCCATTGGGAACTCACTGAATTCGCCTAGAAATTTTGATTCCATTCGTGAAAATTTTTCTATATCCCGAACAGTCCACTTATTACTACTGTGGCCTACTGGGAACTAACCGAATTCACCATGTTACTCAGTTTCGGCTCAGCAAACTTTGATAAATCTTTAAAAGTACACATAGTCCAAGAGCAGGCTACTGGGATCTAACTGAATTCACAAAGAAACTGTGTTTCGGTTCGTTAAAACGTTGCTCTATCTTGAATAACAAGCTTATTACATGTGAATCCTATTGGGAACCTACTGAATTCACCATGATACTTAGATTTCGTTCCACAAAATGTTGTTCTATATTGAAAAGCAAACTCATACAAGCATGTCCCATTGGGAACTCATTGAATTCGCCTAGAAATTTTGATTTAATTCGTGAAAATTTTTCTATATCCCGAACAGTCCACTTATTACGACTGCGGCCTATTGGGAACTAACCGAATTCACCATGTTACTCAGATTCAGCTCACCAAATTTTGATAAATCTTTAAAAGTACACATAGTACAAGAGCAGGCTACTGGGAACTAACTGAATTCACAAAGAAACAGTGTTTCAGTTCGTTAAAACGTTGCTCTATCTTGAATAACAAGCTTATTACATGCGAATCCTATTGGGAACCTACTGAATTCACCATGATACTTAGATTCCGTTCCACAAAATGTTGCTCTATATTGAAAAGCAAACTCATACAGGCATGTCCCATTGGGAACTCACTGAATTCGCCTAGAATTTTTGATTCCATTCGTGAAAATTTTTCTATATTCCGAACAGTCCACATATTACTACTGCGGCCTACTGGGAACTAAACTAATTCACAATATTACTCAGATTCGGCTCACCAAATTTTGATAAATCTTTAAAAGTACACATAGTACAAGAGCAGGCTACTGGGAACCAACTGAATTCACAAAGAAACAGTGTTTCAGTTCGTTAAAACGTTGCTCTATCTTGAATAACAAGCTTATTTCATGGGAATCCTATTGGGAACCTACTGAATTCACCATGATACTTAGATTCCGTTCCACAAAATGTTGCTCTATATTGAAAAGCAAACTCATACAGGCATGTCCCATTGGGAACTCATTGAATTCGCCTAGAAATTTTGATTTAATTCGTTAAAATTTTTCTATATCCCGAACAGTCCACTTATTACTACTTCGGCCTATTGGGAACTAACCGAATTCACCATGTTACTCAGATTAGGCTCACCAAATTTTGATAAATCTTTAAAAGTACACATATTACAAGAGCAGGTTACTGGGAACTAACTGAATTCACAAAGAAACAGTGTTTCAGTGCGTTAAAACGTTGCTCTGTCTTGAATAACAAGCTTATTACATGCGAATCCTATTGGGAACCTAATGAATTCACCTTGATACTTAGATTCTGTACCTTAAAATTTTGCTCTATTTTGAAAAGCAAACTCATACAAGCATGTCCCACTGGGAACTCACTGAATTCGCCTACAAATTTTGATTCCATAAGTGAAAATTTTTCTATATCCCGAACAGTCCACTTGTTACTACTGCGGCCTACTGGGAACTAACCGAATTCACCATTTTACTCAGTTTCAGCTCACCAAATTTTGATAAATCTTTAAAAGTACACATAGTCCAAGAGCAGGCTACTGGGAACTAACTGAATTCACAAAGAAACAGTGTTCCAGTTCATTAAAACGTTGCTCTATCTTGAATAACAAGCTTATTACATGCGAATCCTATTGGGAACCTACTGAATTCACCATGATACTTAGATTCCGTTCCTTAAAATGTTGCTCTATTTTGAAAAGAAAACTCATACAAGCATGTCCCATTGGGAACTCACGGAGTTCGCCTAGAAATTTTGATTCCATTCGTGAATATTTTTCTATATCCCGAACAGTCCACTTATTGCTACTGCGGCCTACTGGGAACTAACCGAATTCACCATGTTACTCAGATTCGGCTCACCAAATTTTGATAAATATTTAAAAGTACACATAGTACAAGAGCAGGCTACTGGGATCTAACTGAATTCAGAAAGAAACAGTGTTTCAGTTTGTTAAAACGTTGCTCTATCTTGAATAACAAGCTTATTACATGCGAATACTATTGGGAACCTACTGAATTCACCATGATACCTAGATTGCGTTCCTTAAAATGTTGCTCTATTTTGAAAAGCAAACTCATACAAGCATGTCCCATTGGGAACTCACTGACATCGCCCAGAAATTTTGATTCCATTCGTGAAAATTTTTCTATATCCCTAACAGTCCACTTATTACTACTGCGTCCTAATGGACACTACCCGAATTCACCATGTTACTCAGATTCGGCTCACCAAATTTTGATAAATCTTTAAAAGTACACATAGTACAAGAGCAGCCTACTGGGAACTAACTGAATTCACAAAGAAACAGTGTTTCAGTTCGTTAAAACGTTGCTCTATCTAGAATAACAAGCTTCTTACATGCGAATCCTATTGGGAACCTACTGAATTCACCATGATACTTAGATTACGTTCCACAAAATGTTGCTCTATATTGAAAAGCAAACTCATACAGGCATGTCCCATTGTGAACTCACTGAATTCGCCTAGAATTTTTGATTCCATTCGTGAAAATTTTTCTATATCCCAAACAGTCCACTTATTACTACTGCGGCCTACTGGGAACTAAACGAATTCACCATATTACTCAGATTCGGCTCACCAAATTTTGATAAATCTTTAAAAGTACACATAGTACAAGAGCATGCTACTGGGAACTAACTGAATTCACAAAGAAGCAGTTTTTCAGTTCGTTAAAACTTTGCTCTATCTTGAATAACAAGCTTATTACATGCGAATCCTATTGGGAACCTACTGAATTCACCATGATACTTAGATTCCGTTCCACAAAATGTTGTTCTATATTGAAAAGCAAACTCATACAGGCATGTCCCATTGGGAACTCATTGAATTAGCCTAGAAATTTTGATTTAATTCGTGAAAATTTTTCTATATCCCAAACAGTCCACTTATTACTACTGCGGCCTACTGGGAACTAACCGAATTCACCATGTTACTCAGTTTCGGCTCACCAAACTTTGATAAATCTTTAAAAGTACACATAGTCCAAGAGCAGGCTACTGGGATCTAACTGAATTCACAAAGAAACAGTGTTTCAGTTCGTTAAAACTTTGCTCTATCTTGAATAACAAGCTTATTTTATGGGAATCCTATTGGGAACCTACTGAATTCACCATGATACTTAGATTCTGTTCCTTAAAATGTTGCTCTATTTTGAAAAGCAAACTCATACAAGTATGTCCCATTGGGAACTCACTGAATTCGCCTAGAAATTTTGATTCCATTCGTGAAAATTTTTCTATAATCCGAACAGTCCACTTATTACTACTGCGGCCTCCTGGGAACTAACAGAATTCACCATTTTACTCAGTTTCAGCTCACCAAATTTTGATAAATCTTTAAAAGTACACATAGTCCAAGAGCAGGCTACTGGGAACTAACTGAATTCACAAAGAAACAGTGTTCCAGTTCATTAAAACGTTGCTCTATCTTGAATAACAAGCTTATTACATGCGAATCCTATTGGGAACCTACTGAATTCACCACGATACTTAGATTCCGTTCCTTAAAATGTTGCTCTATTTTGAAAAGAAAACTCATACAAGCATGTCCCATTGGGAACTCACGGAGTTCGCCTAGAAATTTTGATGCCATTCGTGAATATTTTTCTATATCCCGAACAGTCCACTTATTGCTACTGCGGCCTACTGGGAACTAACCGAATTCACCATGTTACTCAGATTCGGCTCACCAAATTTTGATAAATCTTTAAAAGTACACATAGTACAAGAGCAGGCTACTGGGATCTAACTGAATTCACAAAGAAACAGTGTTTCAGTTTGTTAAAACGTTGCTCTATCTTGAATAACAAGCTTATTACATGCGAATACTATTGGGAACCTACTGAATTCACCATGATACTTAGATTGCGTTCCTTAAAATGTTGCTCTATTTTGAAAAGCAAACTCATACAAGCATGTCCCATTGGGAACTCACTGAATTCGCCTAGAAATTTTGATTCCATTCGTGAAAATTTTTCTATATCCCTAACAGTCCACTTATTACTACTGCGGCCTACTGGACACTAACCGAATTCACCATGTTACTCAGACTCGGCTCACCAAATTTTATTAATCTTTAAAAGTACACATAGTACAAGAGCAGCCTACTGGGAACTAACTGAATTCACAAAGAAACAGTGTTTCAGTTCGTTAAAACGTTGCTCTATCTTGAATAACAAGCTTCTTACATGCGAATACTTTGGGAACCTACTGAATTCACCATGATACTTAGATTACGTTCCACAAAATGTTGCTCTATATTGAAAAGCAAACTCATACAGGCATGTCCCATTGGGAACTCACTGAATTCGCCTAGAATTTTTGATTCCATTCGTGAAAATTTTTCTATATCCCAAACAGTCCACTTATTACTACTGCGGCCTACTGGGAACTAAACGAATTCACCATATTACTCAGAGTCGGCTCACCAAATTTTGATAAATCTTTAAAAGTACACGTAGTACAAGAGCAGGCTACGGGGAACTAACTGAATTCACAAAGAAACAGTGTTTCAGTTCGTTAAAACGTTGCTCTATCTTGAATAACAAGCTTATTACATGCGAATCCTATTGGGAACCTACTGAATTCACCATAATACTTAGATTCCGTTCCTTAAAATGTTGCTCTATTTTGAAAAGCAAACTCATACAAGCATGTCCCATTGGGAACTCACTGAATTCGCCTAGAAATTTTGATTCCATTCGTGAAAATTTTTCTATATCCCGAACAGTCCACTTATTACTACTGTGGCCTACTGGGAACTAACCGAATTCACCATGTTACTCAGTTTCGGCTCAGCAAACTTTGATAAATCTTTAAAAGTACACATAGTCCAAGAGCAGGCTACTGGGATCTAACTGAATTCACAAAGAAACTGTGTTTCGGTTCGTTAAAACGTTGCTCTATCTTGAATAACAAGCTTATTACATGTGAATCCTATTGGGAACCTACTGAATTCACCATGATACTTAGATTTCGTTCCACAAAATGTTGTTCTATATTGAAAAGCAAACTCATACAAGCATGTCCCATTGGGAACTCATTGAATTCGCCTAGAAATTTTGATTTAATTCGTGAAAATTTTTCTATATCCCGAACAGTCCACTTATTACGACTGCGGCCTATTGGGAACTAACCGAATTCACCATGTTACTCAGATTCAGCTCACCAAATTTTGATAAATCTTAAAAAGTACACATATTACAAGAGCAGGTTACTGGGAACTAACTGAATTCACAAAGAAACAGTGTTTCAGTGCGTTAAAACGTTGCTCTATCTTGAATAACAAGCTTATTACATGCGAATCCTATTGGGAACCTAATGAATTCACCTTGATACTTAGATTCTGGACCTTAAAATTTTGCTCTATTTTGAAAAGCAAACTCATACAAGCATGTCCCACTGGGAACTCACTGAATTCGCTTAGAAATTTTGATTCCATTCGAGAAAATTTTTCTATATCCCGAACAGTCCACTTATTACTACTGCGGCCTACTGGGAACTAACCGAATTCATCTTGTTACTCAGATTCGGCTCACCAAATTTTGATAAATCTTTAAAAGTACACATAGTACAAGAGCAGGCTACTAGGAACTAACTGAATTCACAAAGAAACAGTGTTTCAGTTCGTTAAACGTTGCTCTATCTTGAATAAAAAGCTTATTACATGCGAATCCTATTGGGAACCTACTGAATTCACCATGATACTTAGATTCCGTTCCTTAAAATGTTGCTCTATTTTGAAAAGCAAACTCATACAAGCATTTCCCATTGGGAACTCACTGGATTCGCCTAGAAATTTTGATTCCATTCGTGAAAATTTTTATATATCCCGAACAGTCCACTTATTACTACTGCGGCCTACTGGGAACTAACCGAATTCACCATGTTACTCAGATTCGGCTCACCAAATTTTGATAAATCTTTAAAAGTACATATAGTACAAGAGCAGGCTACTGGGAACTAACTGAATTCACAAAGAAACAGTGTTTCAGTTCGTTAAAACGTTGCTCTATCTTGAATAACCAGCTTATTACATGCGAATCCTATTGGGAACCTACTGAATTCACCATGATACTTAGATTCCGTTCCACAAATGTTGCTCTATATTGAAAAGCAAACTCATACAAGCATGTCCCATTGGGAACTCACTGAATTCGCCTAGAAATATTCATTCCATTCGTGAAAATTTTTCTATATCCCGAACATTCCACTTATTACTACTGCGGCCTACTGGGAACTAACCGAATTCACCATTTTACTCAGATTAGGCTCACCAAATTTTGATAAATCTTTAAAAGTACACATAGTACAAGAGCAGGCTACTGGGAACTAACTGAATTCACAAAGAAACAGTGCTTCAGTTCGTTAAAACGTTGCTCTATCTTGAATAACAAGCTTATTACATGCGAATCCTATTGGAAACCTACGGAATTCACCATGATACTTAGATACCGTTCCTTAAAATGTTGCTCTATTTTGAAAAGCAAACTCATACAAGCATGTCCCATTGGGAACTCACTGAATTCGCCTAGAAATTTTGATTCTACTCGTGAAAATTTTTCTATATCCCGAACAGTCCACTTATTACTACTGCGGCCTACTGGGAACTAACCGAATTCACCATTTTACTCAGTTTCAGCTCACCAAATTTTGATAAATCTTTAAAAGTACACATAGTCCAAGAGCAGGCTACTGGGAACTAACTGAATTCACAAAGAAACAGTGTTCCAGTTCATTAAAACGTTGCTCTATCTTGAATAACAAGCTTATTACATGCGAATCCTATTGGGAACCTACTGAATTCACCACGATACTTAGATTCCGTTCCTTAAAATGTTGCTCTATTTTGAAAAGAAAACTCATACAAGCATGTCCCATTGGGAACTCACGGAGTTCGCCTAGAAATTTTGATGCCATTCGTGAATATTTTTCTATATCCCGAACAGTCCACTTATTGCTACTGCGGCCTACTGGGAACTAACCGAATTCACCATGTTACTCAGATTCGGCTCACCAAATTTTGATAAATCTTTAAAAGTACACATAGTACAAGAGCAGGCTACTGGGATCTAACTGAATTCACAAAGAAACAGTGTTTCAGTTTGTTAAAACGTTGCTCTATCTTGAATAACAAGCTTATTACATGCGAATACTATTGGGAACCTACTGAATTCACCATGATACTTAGATTGCGTTCCTTAAAATGTTGCTCTATTTTGAAAAGCAAACTCATACAAGCATGTCCCATTGGGAACTCACTGAATTCGCCTAGAAATTTTGATTCCATTCGTGAAAATTTTTCTATATCCCTAACAGTCCACTTATTACTACTGCGGCCTACTGGACACTAACCGAATTCACCATGTTACTCAGACTCGGCTCACCAAATTTTATTAATCTTTAAAAGTACACATAGTACAAGAGCAGCCTACTGGGAACTAACTGAATTCACAAAGAAACAGTGTTTCAGTTCGTTAAAACGTTGCTCTATCTTGAATAACAAGCTTCTTACATGCGAATACTTTGGGAACCTACTGAATTCACCATGATACTTAGATTACGTTCCACAAAATGTTGCTCTATATTGAAAAGCAAACTCATACAGGCATGTCCCATTGGGAACTCACTGAATTCGCCTAGAATTTTTGATTCCATTCGTGAAAATTTTTCTATATCCCAAACAGTCCACTTATTACTACTGCGGCCTACTGGGAACTAAACGAATTCACCATATTACTCAGAGTCGGCTCACCAAATTTTGATAAATTTTTAAAAGTACACATAGTACAAGAGCAGGCTACGGGGAACTAACTGAATTCACAAAGAAACAGTGTTTCAGTTCGTTAAAACGTTGCTCTATCTTGAATAACAAGCTTATTACATGCGAATCCTATTGGGAACCTACTGAATTCACCATAATACTTAGATTCCGTTCCTTAAAATGTTGCTCTATTTTGAAAAGCAAACTCATACAAGCATGTCCCATTGGGAACTCACTGAATTCGCCTAGAAATTTTGATTCCATTCGTGAAAATTTTTCTATATCCCGAACAGTCCACTTATTACTACTGTGGCCTACTGGGAACTAACCGAATTCACCATGTTACTCAGTTTCGGCTCAGCAAACTTTGATAAATCTTTAAAAGTACACATAGTCCAAGAGCAGGCTACTGGGATCTAACTGAATTCACAAAGAAACTGTGTTTCGGTTCGTTAAAACGTTGCTCTATCTTGAATAACAAGCTTATTACATGTGAATCCTATTGGGAACCTACTGAATTCACCATGATACTTAGATTTCGTTCCACAAAATGTTGTTCTATATTGAAAAGCAAACTCATACAAGCATGTCCCATTGGGAACTCATTGAATTCGCCTAGAAATTTTGATTTAATTCGTGAAAATTTTTCTATATCCCGAACAGTCCACTTATTACGACTGCGGCCTATTGGGAACTAACCGAATTCACCATGTTACTCAGATTCAGCTCACCAAATTTTGATAAATCTTTAAAAGTACACATATTACAAGAGCAGGTTACTGGGAACTAACTGAATTCACAAAGAAACAGTGTTTCAGTGCGTTAAAACGTTGCTCTATCTTGAATAACAAGCTTATTACATGCGAATCCTATTGGGAACCTAATGAATTCACCTTGATACTTAGATTCTGTACCTTAAAATTTTGCTCTATTTTGAAAAGCAAACTCATACAAGCATGTCCCACTGGGAACTCACTGAATTCGCTTAGAAATTTTGATTCCATTCGAGAAAATTTTTCTATATCCCGAACAGTCCACTTATTACTACTGCGGCCTACTGGGAACTAACCGAATTCATCTTGTTACTCAGATTCGGCTCACCAAATTTTGATAAATCTTTAAAAGTACACATAGTACAAGAACAGGCTACTAGGAACTAACTGAATTCACAAAGAAACAGTGTTTCAGTTCGTTAAACGTTGCTCTATCTTGAATAAAAAGCTTATTACATGCGAATCCTATTGGGAACCTACTGAATTCACCATGATACTTAGATTCCGTTCCTTAAAATGTTGCTCTATTTTGAAAAGCAAACTCATACAAGCATTTCCCATTGGGAACTCACTGGATTCGCCTAGAAATTTTGATTCCATTCGTGAAAATTTTTATATATCCCGAACAGTCCACTTATTACTACTGCGGCCTACTGGGAACTAACCGAATTCACCATGTTACTCAGATTCGGCTCACCAAATTTTGATAAATCTTTAAAAGTACATATAGTACAAGAGCAGGCTACTGGGAACTAACTGAATTCACAAAGAAACAGTGTTTCAGTTCGTTAAAACGTTGCTCTATCTTGAATAACCAGCTTATTACATGCGAATCCTATTGGGAACCTACTGAATTCACCATGATACTTAGATTCCGTTCCACAAATGTTGCTCTATATTGAAAAGCAAACTCATACAAGCATGTCCCATTGGGAACTCACTGAATTCGCCTAGAAATATTCATTCCATTCGTGAAAATTTTTCTATATCCCGAACATTCCACTTATTACTACTGCGGCCTACTGGGAACTAACCGAATTCACCATTTTACTCAGATTAGGCTCACCAAATTTTGATAAATCTTTAAAAGTACACATAGTACAAGAGCAGGCTACTGGGAACTAACTGAATTCACAAAGAAACAGTGCTTCAGTTCGTTAAAACGTTGCTCTATCTTGAATAACAAGCTTATTACATGCGAATCCTATTGGAAACCTACGGAATTCACCATGATACTTAGATACCGTTCCTTAAAATGTTGCTCTATTTTGAAAAGCAAACTCATACAAGCATGTCCCATTGGGAACTCACTGAATTCGCCTAGAAATTTTGATTCTAATCGTGAAAATTTTTCTATATCCCGAACAGTCCACTTATTACTACTGCGGCCTACTGGGAACTAACCGAATTCACCATGTTACTCAAATTCGGCTCTCCAAATTTTGATAAATCTTTTAAAGTAGACATAGTCCAAGAGCAGGCTACTGGGAACTAACTGAATTCACAAAGAAACAGTGTTTCAGTTCGTTAAAACGTTGCTCTATCTTGAATAACAAGCTTATTACATGCGAATCCTATTGGGAACCTACTGAATACACCATGATACTTAGATTCCGTTCCTTGAAATGTTGCTCTATTTTGAAAAGCAAACTCATACAAGTATGTCCATTGGGAACTCACTAAATCGCCTAGAAATTTTGATTCCATTCGTGAAAATTTTCTATATCCCGAACAGTCCACTAATTACTACTGCGGCCTACTGTGAACTAACCGAATTCACCATGTTACTCAGATTCGGCTCACCAAATTTTGATAAATCTTTAAAAGTCACGTATTACAAGAGCAGGCTAGTGGGAACTAACTGAATTCACAAAGAAACAGTGTTTCAGTTCGTTAAAACGTTGCTCTATCTTGAATAACAAGCTTATTACATGCGAATCCTATTGGGAACCTACTGATTTTCACCTTGATACTTAGATTCCGTACCTTAAAATGTTGCTATATTTTGAAAAGCAAACTCATACAAGCATGTCCCCTGGGAACTCACTGAATTCGCCTAGAAATTTTGATTCCATTCGTGAAAATTTTACTATATCCCGAACAGTCCACTTATTACTACTGTGGCCTATTGGGAACTAACCGAATTCACCATGTTACTAAGATTCGGATCACCTAATTTTGATAAATCATAAAAGTACACATATTACAAGAGCAGGCTACTGGGAACTAACTGAATTCACAAAGAAACAGTGTTTCAGTTCGTTAAAACGTTGCTCTATCTTCAATAACAAGCTTATTACATGCGAATCCTATTGGGAACCTACTGAATTCACCATGATACTTAGATTCCGTTCCACAAAATGTTGCTCTATATTGAAAAGCAAACTCATACAAGCATGTCCCATTGGGAACTCACTGAAATCGCCTTAAAATTTTGATTCCATTCGTTAAAATTTTTCTATATCCCGAACAGTCCACTTATTACTACTGCGGCCTACGGGGAACTAACCGAATTCACCAAGTTACTCAGATTCGGATCACCAAATTTTGATAAATCATAAAAGTACACATAGTACAAGAGCAGGCTACTGGGAACTAACTGAATTCACAAAGAAACAGTGTTTCAGTTCGTTAAAACGTTGCTCTATCTTGAATAACAAGCTTATTACATGCGAATCCTATTGGGAACCTACTGAATTCACCATTATACTTAGATTCCGTTCCACAAAATGTTGCTCTATATTGAAAATCAAACTCATACAAGCATGTTCCACTGGGAACTCACTGAATTCGCCTAGAAATATTGATTCCATTCGTGAAAATTTTTCTACATCCCGAACATTCCACTTATTACTACTGCGGCCTACTGGGAACTAACCGAATTCACCATTTTACTCAGATTCGGCTCACCAAATTTTGATAAATCTTTAAAAGTACACATAGTACAAGAGCAGGCTACTGGGAACTAACTGAATTCACAAAAAACAGTGTTTCAGTTCGTTAAAACGTTGTTCTATCTTGAATAACAAGCTTATTACATGCGAATCCTATTGGGAACCTACGGAATTCACCATGATACTTAGATTCCGTTCCTTAAAATGTTGCTCTATTTTGAAAGCAAACTCATACAAGCATGTCCCATTGGGAACTCACTGAATTCGCCTAGAAATTTTGATTCCATTCGTGAAAATTTTTCTATATCCCGAACAGTCCACTTATTACTAATGCGGCCTACTGGGAACTAACCGAATTCACCATGTTACTCAGATTCGGCTCACCAAATTTTGATAAATCTTTAAAAGTACACATGGTACAAGAGCAGGCTACTGGGAACTAACTGAATTCACAAAGAAACAGTGTTTCAGTTCGTTAAAACGTTGCTCTATCTTGAATAACAAGCTTATTACATGCCAATCCTATTGGGAACCTACTGAATTCACCATGATACTTAGATTCCGTTCCACAAAATGTGGCTCTATATTGAAAAGCAAACTCATACAAGCATGTCCCATTGGGAACTCACTGAAATCGCCTTAAAATTTTATTTCCATTCCTTAAAATTTTTCTATACCCCGAACAGTCCACTTATTACTACTGCGGCCTATTGGGAACTAACCGAATTCACCAAGTTACTCAGATTCGGCTCACCAAATTTTGATAAATCTTTAAAAGTACACATAGTACAAGAGCAGGCTACTGGGAACTAACTGAACTCACAAAAAACAGTGTTTCAGTTCATTAAAACGTTGTTCTATCTTGAATAACAAGCTTATTACATGCGAA
The DNA here is from genome assembly GCF_021556685.1 of Rattus norvegicus. Lineage (NCBI taxonomy): Eukaryota > Metazoa > Chordata > Mammalia > Rodentia > Muridae > Rattus > Rattus norvegicus. Next base: position 5,976,682 of record NC_141541.1, on the reverse strand, counting down.
TCCTATTGGGAACCTACTGAATTCACCATGATACTTAGATTCCGTTCCTTAAAATGTTGCTCTATATTGAAAAGCAAACTCATACAAGCATGTCCCATTGGGAACTCACTGAATTCGCCTAGAAATTTAGATTCCATTCGTGAAAATTTTTCTATATCCCGAACAGTCCACTTATTACTACTGCGGCCTACTGGGAACTAACCGAATTCACCATGTTACTCAGATTCGGCTCACCAAATTTTGATAAATCTTTAAAAGTACACATAGTACAAGAGCAGGCTACTGGGACCTAACTGAATTCACAAAGAAACAGTGTTTCAGTTCGTTAAAAGTTGCTCTATCTTGAATAACAAGCTTATTACATGCGAATCCTATTGGGAACCTACTGAATTCACCATGATACTTAGATTCCGTTCCACAAAATGTTGCTCTATATTGAAAAGCAAACTCATACAAGCATGTCCCATTGGGAACTCACTGAAATCGCCTTAAAATTTTGATTCCATTCGTTAAAATTTTTCTATATCCCGAACAGTCCACTTATTACTACTGCGGCCTACTGGGAACTAACCGAATTCACCAAATTACTCAGATTCGGCTCACCAAATTTTGATAAATCTTTAAAAGTACACGTATTACAAGAGCAGGCTAGTGGGAACTAACTGAATTCACAAAGAAACAGTGTTTCAGTTCGTTAAAACGTTGCTCTATCTTGAATAACAAGCTTATTACATGCGAATCCTAATGGGAACCTACTGAATTCACCTTGATACTTAGATTCCGTAACTTAAAATGTTGCTCTATTTTGAAAAGCAAACTCATACAAGCATGTCTCACTGGTAACTCACTGAATTCGCCTAGAAATTTTGATTCCATTCGTGAAAATTTTTCTATATCCCGATCAGTCCACTTATTACTACTGCGGCCTATTGGGAACTAACCGAATTCACCATGTTACTCAGATTCGGATCACCAAATTTTGATAAATCATAAAAGTACACATATTACAAGAGCAGGCTACTGGGAACTAACTGAATTCACAAAGAAACAGTGTTTCAGTTCGTTAAAACGTTGCTCTATCTTGAATAACAAGCTTATTACATGCGAATCCTATTGGGAACCTACTGAATTCACCATGATACTTAGATTCCGTTCCACAAAATGTTGCTCTATATTGAAAAGCAAACTCATACAAGATTGTCCCATTGGGAACTCACTGAATTCGCCTAGAAATATTGATTCCATTCGTGAAAATTTTTCCAAATCCCGAACATTCCACTTATTACTACTGCGGCCTACTGGGAACTAACCGAATTCACCATGTTACTCAGATTAGGCTCACCAAATTTTGATAAATCTTTAAAAGTACACATAGTACAAGAGCAGGCTACTGGGAACTAACTGAGTTCACAAAGAAACAGTGTTTCAGTTCGTTAAAACATTGCTCTATCTTGAATAACAAGCTTAATACATGCGAATCCTATTGGGAACCTACGGAATTCACCATGATACTTAGATTCCGTTCCTTAAAATCTTGCTCTATTTTGAAAAGCAAACTCATACAAGCATGTCCCATTGGGAACTCACTGAATTCACCTAGAAATTTTGATTCCATTCGTGAAAATTTTTCTATATCCCGAACAGTCCACTTATTACTACTGCGGCCTACTGGGAACTAACCGAATTGACCATGTTACTCAGATTCGGCTCAACAAATTTTGATAAATCTTTAAAAGTACACATAGTACAAGAGCTGGCTACTGGGAACTAACTGAATTCACAAAGAAACAGTGTTTCAGTTCGTTAAAACGTTGCTCTATCTTGAATAACAAGCTTATTACCTGCGAATCCTATTGGGAACCTACTGAATTCACCATGATACTCAGATTTCGTTCCTTAAAATGTTGCTCTATTTTGAAAAGCAAACTCATACAAGCATGTCCCACTGGGAACTCACTGAATTCGCCTAGAAATTTTGATTCCATTCGTGAAAATTTTTCTATATCCCGAACAGTCCACCTATTACTACTGCGGCCTTGGGAACTAACGGAATTCACCATGTTACTCCGATTCGGCTCTCCAAATTTTGATAAATCTTTAAAAGTATACATATTACAAGTGCAGGCTACTTGGAACTAACTGAATTCACAAAGAAACAGTGTTTCAGTTCGTTAAAACTTTGCTCTATCTTGAATAACTAACTTATTACATGCGAATCCTATTGGGAACCTACTGAATTCACCATGATACTTAGATACCATTCCTTAAAATGTTGCTCTATTTTGAAAAGCAAACTCATACAAGTATGTCCCATTGGGATCTCACTGAATCCGCTTAGAAATTTTGATTCCATTCCTGAAAATTTTTCTATATCCCGAACAGTCCACTCTTTACTACTGCGGCCTCCTGGGAATTAAACGAATTCACTATGTTACTCAGTTTCGGCTCACCAAACTTTGATAAATCTTTAAAAGTACACATAGTACAAGAGCAGGCTACTGGGAACTAACTGAATTCACAAAGAAACAGTGTTTCAGTTCGTTAAAACGTTGCTCTATCTTGAATAACAAGCTTATTACATGCCAATCCTATTGGGAACCTACTGAATTCACCATGATACTTAGATTCCGTTCCACAAAATGTTGCTCTATATTGAAAAGCAAACTCATACAAGCATGTCCCATTGGGAACTCACTGAATTCACCTAGATATTTTGATTCCATTCGTGAAAATTTTTCCAAATCCCGAACAGTCCACTTATTACTACTGCGGCCTACTGGGAACTAACCGAATTCACCATGTTACTCAGATTCGGCTCACAAAATTTTGATAAATCTTTAAAAGTACACATACTACAAGAGCATGCTACTGGGAACTAACTGAATTCACAGAGAAACAGTGTTTCAGTTCGTTAAAACGTTGCTCTATCTTGAATAACAAGCTTATTACATGCGAATCCTATTGGGAACCTACTGAATTCACCATGATACTTAGATTCCGTTGCTTAAAATGTTGCTCTATTTTGAAAAGCAAACTCATACAAGCATGTCCCATTGGGAACTCACTGAATTCGCCTAGAAATTTTGATTCCATTCGTGAAAATTTTTCTATATCTCGAACAGTCCACTTATTACTACTGCGGCCTACTGGGAACTAACCGAATTCACCATGTTACTCAGATTCGGCTCACCAAATTTTGATAAATCTTTAAAAGTACACATAGTACAAGAGCAGGCTACTGGGACCTAACTGAATTCACAAAGAAACAGTGTTTCAGTTCGTTAAAACGTTGCTCTATCTTGAATAACAAGCTTATTACATGCGAATCCTATTGGGAACCTACTGAATTCACCATGATACTTAGATTCCGTTCCACAAAATGTTGCTCTATATTGAAAAGCAAACTCATACAAGCATGTCCCTTTGGGAACTCACTGAAATCGCCTTAAAATTTTGATTCCATTCGTTAAAATTTTTCTATATCCCGAACAGTCCACTTATTACTACTGCGGCCTACTGGGAACTAACCGAATTCACCAAGTTACTCAGATTCGGCTCACCAAATTTTGATAAATCTTTAAAAGTACACGTATTACAAGAGCAGGCTAGTGGGAACTAACTGAATTCACAAAGAAACAGTGTTTCAGTTCGTTAAAACGTTGCTCTATCTTGAATAACAAGCTTATTACATGCGAATCCTAATGGGAACCTACTGAATTCACCTTGATACTTAGATTCCGTACCTTAAAATGTTGCTCTATTTTGAAAAGCAAACTCATACAAGCATGTCTCACTGGTAACTCACTGAATTCGCCTAGAAATTTTGATTCCATTCGTGAAAATTTTTCTATATCCCGATCAGTCCACTTATTACTACTGCGGCCTATTGGGAACTAACCGAATTCACCATGTTACTCAGATTCGGATCACCAAATTTTGATAAATCATAAAAGTACACATATTACAAGAGCAGGCTACTGGGAACTAACTGAATTCACAAAGAAACAGTGTTTCAGTTCGTTAAAACGTTGCTCTATCTTGAATAACAAGCTTATTACATGCGAATCCTATTGGGAACCTACTGAATTCACCATGATACTTAGATTCCGTTCCACAAAATGTTGCTCTATATTGAAAAGCAAACTCATACAAGATTGTCCCATTGGGAACTCACTGAATTCGCCTAGAAATATTGATTCCATTCGTGAAAATTTTTCCAAATCCCGAACATTCCACTTATTACTACTGCGGCCTACTGGGAACTAACCGAATTCACCATGTTACTCAGATTAGGCTCACCAAATTTTGATAAATCTTTAAAAGTACACATAGTACAAGAGCAGGCTACTGGGAACTAACTGAGTTCACAAAGAAACAGTGTTTCAGTTCGTTAAAACGTTGCTCTATCTTGAATAACAAGCTTAATACATGCGAATCCTATTGGGAACCTACGGAATTCACCATGATACTTAGATTCCGTTCCTTAAAATCTTGCTCTATTTTGAAAAGCAAACTCATACAAGCATGTCCCATTGGGAACTCACTGAATTCACCTAGAAATTTTGATTCCATTCGTGAAAATTTTTCTATATCCCGAACAGTCCACTTATTACTACTGCGGCCTACTGGGAACTAACCGAATTCACCATGTTACTCAGATTCGGCTCAACAAATTTTGATAAATCTTTAAAAGTACACATAGTACAAGAGCTGGCTACTGGGAACTAATTGAATTCACAAAGAAACAGTGTTTCAGTTCGTTAAAACGTTGCTCTATCTTGAATAACAAGCTTATTACCTGCGAATCCTATTGGGAACCTACTGAATTCACCATGATACTCAGATTTCGTTCCTTAAAATGTTGCTCTATTTTGAAAAGCAAACTCATACAAGCATGTCCCACTGGGAACTCACTGAATTCACCTAGATATTTTGATTCCATTCGTGAAAATTTTTCCAAATCCCGAACAGTCCACTTATTACTACTGCGGCCTACTGGGAACTAACCGAATTCACCATGTTACTCAGATTCGGCTCACAAAATTTTGATAAATCTTTAAAAGTACACATACTACAAGAGCATGCTACTGGGAACTAACTGAATTCACAGAGAAACAGTGTTTCAGTTCGTTAAAACGTTGCTCTATCTTGAATAACAAGCTTATTACATGCGAATCCTATTGGGAACCTACTGAATTCACCATGATACTTAGATTCCGTTGCTTAAAATGTTGCTCTATTTTGAAAAGCAAACTCATACAAGCATGTCCCATTGGGAACTCACTGAATTCGCCTAGAAATTTTGATTCCATTCGTGAAAATTTTTCTATATCTCGAACAGTCCACTTATTACTACTGCGGCCTACTGGGAACTAACCGAATTCACCATGTTACTCAGATTCGGCTCACCAAATTTTGATAAATCTTTAAAAGTACACATAGTACAAGAGCAGGCTACTGGGACCTAACTGAATTCACAAAGAAACAGTGTTTCAGTTCGTTAAAACGTTGCTCTATCTTGAATAACAAGCTTATTACATGCGAATCCTATTGGGAACCTACTGAATTCACCATGATACTTAGATTCCGTTCCACAAAATGTTGCTCTATATTGAAAAGCAAACTCATACAAGCATGTCCCTTTGGGAACTCACTGAAATCGCCTTAAAATTTTGATTCCATTCGTTAAAATTTTTCTATATCCCGAACAGTCCACTTATTACTACTGCGGCCTACTGGGAACTAACCGAATTCACCAAGTTACTCAGATTCGGCTCACCAAATTTTGATAAATCTTTAAAAGTACACGTATTACAAGAGCAGGCTAGTGGGAACTAACTGAATTCACAAAGAAACAGTGTTTCAGTTCGTTAAAACGTTGCTCTATCTTGAATAACAAGCTTATTACATGCGAATCCTAATGGGAACCTACTGAATTCACTTTGATACTTAGATTCCGTACCTTAAAATGTTGCTCTATTTTGAAAAACAAACTCATACAAGCATGTCTCACTGGGAACTCACTGAATTCGCCTAGAAATTTTGATTCCATTCGTGAAAATTTTTCTATATCCCGATCAGTCCACTTATTACTACTGCGGCCTATTGGGAACTAACTGAATTCACCATGTTACTCAGATTCGGATCACCAAATTTTGATAAATGATAAAAGTACACATATTACAAGAGCAGGCTACTGGGAACTAACTGAATTCACAAAGAAACAGTGTTTCAGTTCGTTAAAACGTTGCTCTATCTTGAATAACAAGCTTAATACATGCGAATCCTATTGGGAACCTACGGAATTCACCATGATACTTAGATTCCGTTCCTTAAAATCTTGCTCTATTTTGAAAAGCAAACTCATACAAGCATGTCCCATTGGGAACTCACTGAATTCATCTAGAAATTTTGATTCCATTCGTGAAAATTTTTCTATATCCCGAACAGTCCACTTATTACTACTGCGGCCTACTGGGAACTAACCGAATTCACCATGTTACTCAGATTCGGCTCAACAAATTTTGATAAATCTTTAAAAGTACACATAGTACAAGAGCTGGCTACTGGGAACTAACTGAATTCACAAAGAAACAGTGTTTCAGTTCGTTAAAACGTTGCTCTATCTTGAATAACAAGCTTATTACATGCGAATCCTATTGGGAACCTACTGAATTCACCATGATATTTAGATTCCGTTCCACAGAATGTTGCTCTATATTGAAAAGCAAACTCATACAAGCATGTCCCACTGGGAACTCACTGAAATCGCCTAAAAATTTTGATTCCATTCGTGAAAATTTTTCTATATCCCGAACAGTCCACTTATTACTACTGCGGCCTACTGGGAACTAACCGAATTCACCATGTTACTCAGATTCGGCTCACCAAATTTTGATAAATCTTTAAAAGTACACATAGTACAAGAGCAGGCTACTGGGAACTAACTGAATTCACAAAGAAACAGTGTTTCAGTTCGTTAAAACGTTGCTCTATCTTGAATAACAAGCTTATTACCTGCGAATCCTATTGGGAACCTACTGAATTCACCATGATACTTAGATTTCGTTCCTTAAAATGTTGCTCTACTTTGAAAAGCAAACTCATACAAGCATGTCCCACTGGGAACTCACTGAATTCGCCAAGAAATTTTGATTCCATTCGTGAAAATTTTTCTATATCCCGAACAGTCCACCTTTTACTACTGCGGCCTTGGGAACTAACGGAATTCACCATGTTACTCCGATTCGGCTCTCCAAATTTTGATAAATCTTTAAAAGTATATATATTACAAGTGCAGGCTACTTGGAACTAACTGAATTCACAAAGAAACAGTGTTTCAGTTCGTTAAAACTTTGCTCTATCTTGAATAACAAGCTTATTACATGTGAATCCTATTGGGAACCTACTGAATTCACCATGATACTTAGATACCGTTCCTTAAAATGTTGCTCTATTTTGAAAAGCAAACTCATACAAGTATGTCCCATTGGGATCTCACTGAATCCGCTTAGAAATTTTGATTCCATTCCTGAAAATTTTTCTATATCCCGAACAGTCCACTCTTTACTACTGCGGCCTACTGGGAATTAAACGAATTCACTATGTTACTCAGTTTCGGCTCACCAGACTTTGATAAATCTTTAAAAGTACACATAGTACAAGAGCAGGCTACTGGGAACTAACTGAATTCACAAAGAAACAGTGTTTCAGTTCGTTAAAACGTTGCTCTATCTTGAATAACAAGCTTATTACATGCCAATCCTATTGGGAACCTACTGAATTCACCATGATACTTAGATTCCGTTCCTTAAAATGTTGCTCTATTTTGAAAAGCAAACTCATACAAGCATGTTCCATTGGGAACTCACTGAATTCGCCTAGAAATTTTGATTCCATTCGTGAAAATTTTTCTATATCCCGAACAGTCCACTTATTACTACTGTGGCCTACTGGGAACTAACCGAATTCACCATGTTACTCAGATTTGGCTCACCAAATTTTGATAAATCTTTAAAAGTACACATAGTACAAGAGCAGGCTACTGGGAACTAACTTAGTTCACAAAGAAACAGTGTTTCAGTTCGTTAAAACGTTGCTCTATCTTGAATAACAACCTTATAACATGCGAATCCTATTGGGAACCTACTGAATTCACCATGATACTTAGAATCCGTTCCACAAAATGTTGCTCTATATTGAAAAGCAAACTCATACAAGCATGTCCCATTGGGAACTCACTGAATTCACCTAGAAATTTTGATTCCATTCGTGAAAATTTTTCCAAATCCCGAACAGTCCACTTATTACTACAGCGGCCTACTGGGTACTAACCGAATTCACCATGTTACTCAGATTCGGCTCACAAAATTTTGATAAATCTTTAAAAGTACACATAGTACAAGAGCAGGCTACTGGGACCTAACTGAATTCACAAAGAAACAGTGTTTCAGTTCGTTAAAACGTTGCTCTATCTTGAATAACAAGCTTATTACATGCGAATCCTATTGGGAACCTACTGAATTCACCATGATACTTAGATTCCGTTCCACAAAATGTTGCTCTATATTGAAAAGCAAACTCATACAAGCATGTCCCTTTGGGAACTCACTGAAATCGCCTTAAAATTTTGATTCCATTCGTTAAAATTTTTCTATATCCCGAACAGTCCACTTATTACTACTGCGGCCTACTGGGAACTAACCGAATTCACCAAGTTACTCAGATTCGGCTCACCAAATTTTGATAAATCTTTAAAAGTACACGTATTACAAGAGCAGGCTAGTGGGAACTAACTGAATTCACAAAGAAACAGTGTTTCAGTTCGTTAAAACGTTGCTCTATCTTGAATAACAAGCTTATTACATGCGAATCCTAATGGGAACCTACTGAATTCACCTTGATACTTAGATTCCGTACCTTAAAATGTTGCTCTATTTTGAAAAACAAACTCATACAAGCATGTCTCACTGGGAACTCACTGAATTCGCCTAGAAATTTTGATTCCATTCGTGAAAATTTTTCTATATCCCGATCAGTCCACTTATTACTACTGCGGCCTATTGGGAACTAACTGAATTCACCATGTTACTCAGATTCGGATCACCAAATTTTGATAAATGATAAAAGTACACATATTACAAGAGCAGGCTACTGGGAACTAACTGAATTCACAAAGAAACAGTGTTTCAGTTCGTTAAAACGTTGCTCTATCTTGAATAACAAGCTTAATACATGCGAATCCTATTGGGAACCTACGGAATTCACCATGATACTTAGATTCCGTTCCTTAAAATCTTGCTCTATTTTGAAAAGCAAACTCATACAAGCATGTCCCATTGGGAACTCACTGAATTCACCTAGAAATTTTGATTCCATTCGTGAAAATTTTTCTATATCCCGAACAGTCCACTTATTACTACTGCGGCCTACTGGGAACTAACCGAATTCACCATGTTACTCAGATTCGGCTCAACAAATTTTGATAAATCTTTAAAAGTACACATAGTACAAGAGCTGGCTACTGGGAACTAACTGAATTCACAAAGAAACAGTGTTTCAGTTCGTTAAAACGTTGCTCTATCTTGAATAACAAGCTTATTACATGCGAATCCTATTGGGAACCTACTGAATTCACCATGATATTTAGATTCCGTTCCACAGAATGTTGCTCTATATTGAAAAGCAAACTCATACAAGCATGTCCCACTGGGAACTCACTGAAATCGCCTAAAAATTTTGATTCCATTCGTGAAAATTTTTCTATATCCCGAACAGTCCACTTATTACTACTGCGGCCTACTGGGAACTAACCGAATTCACCATGTTACTCAGATTCGGCTCACCAAATTTTGATAAATCTTTAAAAGTACACATAGTACAAGAGCAGGCTACTGGGAACTAACTGAATTCACAAAGAAACAGTGTTTCAGTTCGTTAAAACGTTGCTCTATCTTGAATAACAAGCTTATTACCTGCGAATCCTATTGGGAACCTACTGAATTCACCATGATACTTAGATTTCGTTCCTTAAAATGTTGCTCTACTTTGAAAAGCAAACTCATACAAGCATGTCCCACTGGGAACTCACTGAATTCGCCAAGAAATTTTGATTCCATTCGTGAAAATTTTTCTATATCCCGAACAGTCCACCTTTTACTACTGCGGCCTTGGGAACTAACGGAATTCACCATGTTACTCCGATTCGGCTCTCCAAATTTTGATAAATCTTTAAAAGTATATATATTACAAGTGCAGGCTACTTGGAACTAACTGAATTCACAAAGAAACAGTGTTTCAGTTCGTTAAAACTTTGCTCTATCTTGAATAACAAGCTTATTACATGTGAATCCTATTGGGAACCTACTGAATTCACCATGATACTTAGATACCGTTCCTTAAAATGTTGCTCTATTTTGAAAAGCAAACTCATACAAGTATGTCCCATTGGGATCTCACTGAATCCGCTTAGAAATTTTGATTCCATTCCTGAAAATTTTTCTATATCCCGAACAGTCCACTCTTTACTACTGCGGCCTACTGGGAATTAAACGAATTCACTATGTTACTCAGTTTCGGCTCACCAGACTTTGATAAATCTTTAAAAGTACACATAGTACAAGAGCAGGCTACTGGGAACTAACTGAATTCACAAAGAAACAGTGTTTCAGTTCGTTAAAACGTTGCTCTATCTTGAATAACAAGCTTATTACATGCCAATCCTATTGGGAACCTACTGAATTCACCATGATACTTAGATTCCGTTCCTTAAAATGTTGCTCTATTTTGAAAAGCAAACTCATACAAGCATGTTCCATTGGGAACTCACTGAATTCGCCTAGAAATTTTGATTCCATTCGTGAAAATTTTTCTATATCCCGAACAGTCCACTTATTACTACTGTGGCCTACTGGGAACTAACCGAATTCACCATGTTACTCAGATTTGGCTCACCAAATTTTGATAAATCTTTAAAAGTACACATAGTACAAGAGCAGGCTACTGGGAACTAACTTAGTTCACAAAGAAACAGTGTTTCAGTTCGTTAAAACGTTGCTCTATCTTGAATAACAACCTTATAACATGCGAATCCTATTGGGAACCTACTGAATTCACCATGATACTTAGATTCCGTTCCACAAAATGTTGCTCTATATTGAAAAGCAAACTCATACAAGCATGTCCCATTGGGAACTCACTGAATTCACCTAGAAATTTTGATTCCATTCGTGAAAATTTTTCCAAATCCCGAACAGTCCACTTATTACTACAGCGGCCTACTGGGTACTAACCGAATTCACCATGTTACTCAGATTCGGCTCACAAAATTTTGATAAATCTTTAAAAGTACACATACTACAAGAGCATGCTACTGGGAACTAACTGAATTCACAGAGAAACAGTGTTTCAGTTCGTTAAAACGTTGCTCTATCTTGAATAACAAGCTTATTACATGCGAATCCTATTGGGAACCTACTGAATTCACCATGATACTTAGATTCCGTTCCACAAAATGTTGCTCTATTTTGAAAAGCAAACTCATACAAGCATGTCCCATTGGGAACTCACTGATATCGCCTTAAAATTTTGATTCCATTCGTTAAAATTTTTCTATATCCCGAACAGTCCACTTATTACTACTGCGGCCTACTGGGAACTAACCGAATTCACCAAGTTACTCAGATTCGGCTCACCAAATTTTGATAAATCTTTAAAAGTACACGTATTACAAGAGCAGGCTAGTGGGAACTAACTGAATTCACAAAGAAACAGTGTTTCAGTTCGTTAAAACGTTGCTCTATCTTGAATAACAAGCTTATTACATGCGAATCCTAATGGGAACCTACTGAATTCACCTTGATACTTAGATTCCGTACCTTAAAATGTTGCTCTATTTTGAAAAGCAAACTCATACAAGCATGTCCCACTGGGAACTCACTGAATTCGCCTAATAATTTTGATTCCATTCGTGAAAATTTTTCTATATCCCGATCAGTCCACTTATTACTACTGTGGCCTATTGGGAACTAACCGAATTCACCATGTTACTCAGATTCGGATCACCAAATTTTGATAAATCATAAAAGTACACATATTACAAGAGCAGGCTACTGGGAACTAACTGAATTCACAAAGAAACAGTGTTTCAGTTCGTTAAAACGTTGCTCTATCTTGAATAACAACCTTATAACATGCGAATCCTATCGGGAACCTACTGAATTCACCATGATACTTAGATTCCGTTCCACAAAATGTTGCTCTATATTGAAAAGCAAACTCATACAAGCATGTCCCATTGGGAACTCACTGAATTCGGCTAGAAATATTGATTCCATTCGTGAAAATTTTTCCAAATCCCGAACATTCCACTTATTACTACTGCGGCCTACTGGTAACTAACCGAATTCACCATGTTACTCAGATTAGGCTCACCAAAATTTGATAAATCTTTAAAAGTACACATAGTACAAGAGCAGGCTACTGGGAACTAACTGAGTTCACAAAGAAACAGTGTTTCAGTTCGTTAAAACGTTGCTCTATCTTGAATAACAAGCTTAATACATGCGAATCCTATTGGGAACCTACGGAATTCACCATGATTCTTAGATTCCGTTCCTTATTCTTGCTCTATTTTGAAAAGCAAACTCATACAAGCATGTCCCATTGGGAACTCACTGAATTCACCTAGAAATTTTGATTCCATTCGTGAAAATTTTTCTATATCCCGAACAGTCCACTTATTACTACTGCGGCCTACTGTGAACTAACCGAATTCACCATGTTACTCAATTCGGCTCAACAAATTTTGATAAATCTTTAAAAGTACACATAGTACAAGAGCTGGCTACTGGGAACTAACTGAATTCACAAAGAAACAGTGTTTCAGTTCGTTAAAACGTTGCTCTATCTTGAACAACAAGCTTATTACATGCGAATCCTATTGGGAACCTACTGAATTCACCATGATATTTAGATTCCGTTCCACAAAATGTTGCTCTATATTGAAAAGCAAACTCATACAAGCATGTCCCACTGGGAACTCACTGAAATCGCCTAAAAATTTTGATTCCATTCGTGAAAATTTTTCTATATCCCGAACAGTCCACTTATTACTACTGCGGCCTACCGGGAACTAACCGAATTCACCATGTTACTCAGATTCGGCTCACCAAATTTTGATAAATCTTTAAAAGTACACATAGTACAAGAGCAGGCTACTGGGAAATAACTGAATTCACAAAGAAACAGTGTTTCAGTTCGTTAAAACGTTGCTCTATCTTGAATAACAACCTTATAACATGCGAATCCTATTGGGAACCTACTGAATTCACCATGATACTTAGATTCCGTTCCACAAAATGTTGCTCTATATTGAAAAGCAAACTCATACAAGCATGTCCCATTGGGAACTCACTGAATTCACCTAGAAATTTTGATTCCATTCGTGAAAATTTTTCCAAATCCCTAACAGTCCACTTATTACTACTGCGGCCTACTGGGAACTAACCGAATTCACCATGTTACTCAGATTCGGCTCAACAAATTTTGATAAATCTTTAAAAGTACACATAGTACAGGAGCTGGCTACTGGGAACTAACTGAATTCACAAAGAAACAGTGTTTCAGTTCGTTAAAACGTTGCTCTATCTTGAATAACAAGCTTATTACATGCGAATCCTATTGGGAACCTACTGAATTCACCATGATATTTAGATTCCGTTCCACAAAATGTTGCTCTATATTGAAATGCAAACTCATACAAGCATGTCCCACTGGGAACTCACTGAAATCGCCTAAAAATTTTGATTCCATTCGTGAAAATTTTTCTATATCCCGAACAGTCCACTTATTACTACTGCGGCCTACTGGGAACTAACCGAATTCACCATGTTACTCAGATTCGGCTCACCAAATTTTGATAAATCTTTAAAAGTACACATAGTACAAGAGCAGGCTACTGGGAACTAACTGAATTCACAAAGAAACAGTGTTTCAGTTCGTTAAAACGTTGCTCTATCTTGAATAACAAGCTTATTACCTGCGAATCCTATTGGGAACCTACTGAATTCACCATGATACTTAGATTTCGTTCCTTAAAATGTTGCTCTACTTTGAAAAGCAAACTCATACAAGCATGTCCCACTGGGAACTCACTGAATTCGCCTAGAAATTTTGATTCCATTCGTGAAAATTTTTCTATATCCCGAACAGTCCACCTATTACTACTGCGGCCTTGGGAACTAACGGAATTCACCATGTTACTCCGATTTGGCTCTCCAAATTTTGATAAATCTTTAAAAGTATACATATTACAAGTGCAGGCTACTTGGAACTAACTGAATTCACAAAGAAACAGTGTTTCAGTTCGTTAAAACTTTGTCTATCTTGAATAACAAGCTTATTACATGTGAATCCTATTGGGAACCTACTGAATTCACCATGATACTTAGATACCGTTCCTTAAAATGTTGCTCTATTTTGAAAAGCAAACTCATACAAGTATGTCCCATTGGGATCTCACTGAATCCGCTTAGAAATTTTGATTCCATTCCTGAAAATTTTTCTATATCCCGAACAGTCCACTCTTTACTACTGCGGCCTACTGGGAATTAAACGAATTCACTATGTTACTCAGTTTCGGCTCACCAAACTTTGATAAATCTTTAAAAGTACACATAGTACAAGAGCAGGCTACTGGGAACTAACTGAATTCACAAAGAAACAGTGTTTCAGTTCGTTAAAACGTTGCTCTATCTTGAATAACAAGCTTATTACATGCCAATCCTATTGGGAACCTACTGAATTCACCATGATACTTAGATTCCGTTCCTTAAAATGTTGCTCTATTTTGAAAAGCAAACTCATACAAGCATGTTCCATTGGGAACTCACTGAATTCGCCTAGAAATTTTGATTCCATTCGTGAAAATTTTTCTATATCCCGAACAGTCCACTTATTACTACTGTGGCCTACTGGGAACTAACCGAATTCACCATGTTACTCAGATTCGGCTCACCAAATTTTGATAAATCTTTAAAAGTACACATAGTACAAGAGCAGGCTACTGGGAACTAACTGAGTTCACAAAGAAACAGTGTTTCAGTTCGTTAAAACGTTGCTCTATCTTGAATAACAACCTTATAACATGCGAATCCTATTGGGAACCTACTGAATTCACCATGATACTTAGATTCCGTTCCACAAAATGTTGCTCTATATTGAAAAGCAAACTCATACAAGCATGTCCCATTGGGAACTC
The DNA here is from genome assembly GCF_021556685.1 of Rattus norvegicus. Taxonomy (NCBI): domain Eukaryota; kingdom Metazoa; phylum Chordata; class Mammalia; order Rodentia; family Muridae; genus Rattus; species Rattus norvegicus. The sequence goes on along the minus strand of NC_141541.1, from coordinate 5,961,423 downwards.
ACTGAATTCACCTAGAAATTTTGATTCCATTCGTGAAAATTTTTCCAAATCCCGAACAGTCCACTTATTACTACTGCGGCCTACTGGGAACTAACCGAATTCACCATGTTACTCAGATTCGGCTCACAAAATTTTGATAAATCTTTAAAAGTACACATACTACAAGAGCATGCTACTGGGAACTAACTGAATTCACAGAGAAACAGTGTTTCAGTTCGTTAAAACGTTGCTCTATCTTGAATAACAAGCTTATTACATGCGAATCCTATTGGGAACCTACTGAATTCACCATGATACTTAGATTCCGTTGCTTAAAATGTTGCTCTATTTTGAAAAGCAAACTCATACAAGCATGTCCCATTGGGAACTCACTGAATTCGCCTAGAAATTTTGATTCCATTCGTGAAAATTTTTCTATATCTCGAACAGTCCACTTATTACTACTGCGGCCTACTGGGAACTAACCGAATTCACCATGTTACTCAGATTCAGCTCACCAAATTTTGATAAATCTTTAAAAGTACACATAGTACAAGAGCAGGCTACTGGGAACTAACTGAATTAACATAGAAACAGTGTTTCAGTTCGTTAAAACGTTGCTCTATCTTGAATAACAAGCTTATTACATGCGAATCCTATTGGGAACCTACTGAATTCACCATGATACTTAGATTCCGTTCCTTAAAATCTTGCTCTATTTTGAAAAGCAAACTCATACAAGCATGTCCCATTGGGAACTCACTGAATTCGCCTAGAAATTTTGATTCCATTCGTGAAAATTTTTCTATATCCCGAACTGTCCACTTATTACTACTGTGGCCTACTGTGAACTAACCGAATTCACCATGTTACTCAGATTCGGCTCACCAAATTTTGATAAATCTTTAAAAGTACACATAGTACAAGAGCAGGCTACTGGGAACTAACTGAATTCACAAAGAAACAGTGTTTCAGTTCGTTAAAACCTTGCTCTATCTTGAATAACAAGCTTATTACATGCGAATCCTATTGGGAACCTACTGAATTCACCATGATACTTAGATTCCGTTCCTTAAAATGTTGCTCTATTTTGAAAAGCAAACTCATACAAGCTAGTCCCATTGGGAACTCACTGAATTCGCCTACAAATTTTGATTCCATTCGTGAAAATTTTCTATATCCGAACAGTCCACTTATTACTACTGCGGCCTATTGAGAACTAACCGAATTCACCATGATACTCAGATTCAGCTCACCAAATTTTGATAAATCTTTAAAAGTACACATAGTACAAGAGCAGGCTACTGGGAACTAACTGAATTCACAAAGAAACAGTGTTTCAGTTCGTTAAAACGTTGCTCTATCTTGAATAACAAGCTTATTACATGCGAATCCTATTGGGAACCTACAGAATTCACCATGATACTTAGATTACGTTCCTTAAAATGTTGCTCTATTTTGAAAAGCAAACTCATACAAGCATGTCCCATTGGGAACTCACTGAATTCGCCTACAAATTTTGATTCCATTCGTGAAAATTTTCTATATCCGAACAGTCCACTTATTACTACTGCGGCCTATTGGGAACTAACCGAATTCACCATGATACTCCGATTCGGCTCACCAAATTTTGATCAATCTTTAAAAGTACACATAGTACAAGAGCAGGCTACTGGGAACTAACGGAATTCACAAAGAAACAGTGTTTCAGTTCGTTAAAACGTTGCTCTATCTTGAATAACAAGCTTATTACATGCGAATCCTATTGGGAACCTACTGAATTCACCATGATATTTAGATTCCGTTCCACAAAATGTTGCTCTATATTGAAAAGCAAACTCATACAAGCATGTCCCACTGGGAACTCACTGAAATCGCCTAAAAATTTTGATTCCATTCGTGAAAATTTTTCTATATCCCAAACAGTCCACTTATTACTACTGCGGCCTACTGGGAACTAACCGAATTCACCATGTTACTCAGATTCGGCTCACCAAATTTTGATAAATCTTTAAAAGTACACATAGTACAAGAGCAGGCTACTGGGAACTAACTGAATTCACAAAGAAACAGTGTTTCAGTTCGTTAAAACGTTGCTCTATCTTGAATAACAAGCTTATTACCTGCGAATCCTATTGGGAACCTACTGAATTCACCATGATACTTAGATTTCGTTCCTTAAAATGTTGCTCTACTTTGAAAAGCAAACTCATACAAGCATGTCCCACTGGGAACTCACTGAATTCGCCTAGAAATTTTGATTCCATTCGTGAAAATTTTTCTATATCCCGAACAGTCCACCTATTACTACTGCGGCCTTGGGAACTAACGGAATTCACCATGTTACTCCGATTCGGCTCACCAAATTTTGATAAATCTTTAAAAGTATACATATTACAAGTGCAGGCTACTTGGAACTAACTGAATTCACAAAGAAACAGTGTTTCAGTTCGTTAAAACTTTGCTCTACCTTGAATAACAAGCTTATTACATGTGAATCCTATTGGGAACCTACTGAATTCACCATGATACTTAGATACCGTTCCTTAAAATGTTGCTCTATTTTGAAAAGCAAACTCATACAAGTATGTCCCATTGGGATCTCACTGAATCCGCTTAGAAATTTTGATTCCATTCCTGAAAATTTTTCTATATCCCGAACAGTCCACTCTTTACTACTGCGGCCTACTGGGAATTAAACGATTTCACTATGTTACTCAGTTTCGGCACACCAAACTTTGATAAATCTTTAAAAGTACACATAGTACAAGAGCAGGCTACTGGGAACTAACTGAATTCACAAAGAAACAGTGTTTCAGTTCGTTAAAACGTTGCTCTATCTTGAATAACAAGCTTATTACATGCGAATCCTATTGGGAACCTACTGAATTCACCATGATACTTAGATTCCGTTCCTTAAAATGTTGCTCTATTTTGAAAAGCAAACTCAAACAAGCATGTCCCATTGGGAACTCACTGAATTCGCCTACAAATTTTGATTCCAATCGTGAAAATTTTTCTATATCTTGAACAGTCCACTTATTACTACTGCGGCCTACTGGTAACTAACCGAATTCACCATGTTACTAAGATCGGCTCACCAAACTTTGATAAATCTTTAAAAGTACACATAGTACAAGAGCAGGCTACTGGGAACTAACTGAATTCACAAAGAAACAGTGTTTCAGTTCGTTAAAACGTTGCTCTATCTTGAATAACAAGCTTATTACATGCGAATCCTATTGGGAACCTACTGAATTCACCATGATACTTAGATTCCGTTCCACAAAATGTTGCTCTATATTGAAAAGCAAACTCATACAAGCATGTCCCATTGGGAACTCACTGAATTCGCCTAGAAATATTGATTCCATTCGTGAAAATTTTTCCAAATCCCGAACATTCCACTTATTACTACTGCGGCCTACTGGTAACTAACCAAATTCACCATGTTACTCAGATTCGGCTCACCAAATTTTGATAAATCTTTAAAAGTACACATAGTACAAGAGCAGGCTACTGGGAACTAACTTAGTTCACAAAGAAACAGTGTTTCAGTTCGTTAAAACGTTGCTCTATCTTGAATAACAAGCTTAATACATGCGAATCCTACTGGGAACCTACGGAATTCACCATGATTCTTAGATTCCGTTCCCTAAAATCTTGCTCTATTTTGAAAATCAAACTCATACAAGCATGTCCCATTGGGAACTCACTTAATTCACCTAGAAATTTTGATTCCATTCATGAAAATTTTTCTATATCCCGAACAGTCCACTTATTACTACTGCGGCCTACTGGGACCTAACCGAATTCACCATGTTACTCAGATTCGGCTCACCAAATTTTGATAAATCTTTAAAAGTACACATAGTACAAGAGCAGGCTACTGGGAACTAACTGAATTCACAAAGAAACAGTGTTTCAGTTCGTTAAAACGTTGCTCTATCTTGAATAACAAGCTTATTACATGCGAATCCTATTGGGAACCTACTGAATTCACCATGATATTTAGATTCCGTTCCACAAAATGTTGCTCTATATTGAAAAGCAAACTCATACAAGCATGTCCCACTGGGAACTCACTGAATTCGCCTAGAAATTTTGATTCCATTCGTGAAAATTTTTCTATATCCCCAACAGTCCACTTATTACTACTGCGGCCTACTGGGAACTAACCGAATTCACCATGTTACTCAGATTCGGCTCACCAAATTTTGATAAATCTTTAAAAGTACACATAGTACAAGAGCAGGCTACTGGGAACTAACTGAATTCACAAAGAAACAGTGTTTCAGTTCGTTAAAACGTTGCTCTATCTTGAATAACAAGCTTATTACATGCGAATCCTATTGGGAACCTACTGAATTCACGATGATACTTAGATTCCGTTCCTTAAAATGTTGCTCTATTTTGAAAAGCAAACTCATACAAGCATGTCCCATTGGGAACTCACTGAATTCGCGTACAAATTTTGATTCCAATCGTGAAAATTTTTCTATATCTTGAACAGTCCACTTATTACTACTGCGGCCTACTGGGAACTAACCGAATTCACCATGTTACTCAGATTCGGCTCACCAAATTTTGTTAAATCTTTAAAAGTACACATATTACAAGAGCAGGCTACTGGGAACTAACTGAATTCACAAAGAAACAGTGTTTCAGTTCGTTAAAACGTTGCTCTATCTTGAATAACAAGCTTATTACATGCGAATCCTATTGGGAACCTACTGAATTCACCATGATATTTAGATTCCGTTCCACAAAATGTTGCTCTATATTGAAAAGCAAACTCATACAAGCATGTCCCACTGGGAACTCACTGAAATCGCCTAAAAATTTTGATTCCATTCGTGAAAATTTTTCTATATCCCGAACAGTCCACTTATTACTACTGCGGCCTACTGGGAACTAACCGAATTCACCATGTTACTCAGATTCGGCTCACCAAATTTTGATAAATCTTTAAAAGTACACATAGTACAAGAGCAGGCTACTGGGAACTAACTGAATTCACAAAGAAACAGTGTTTCAGTTCGTTAAAACGTTGCTCTATCTTGAATAACAAGCTTATTACATGCGAATCCTATTGGGACCTACTGAATTCACCATGATTCTTAGATTCCGTTCCTTAATATGTTGCTCCATTTTGAAAAGCAAACTCATACAAGCATGTCCCATTGGGAACTCACTGAATTCGCCTAGAAATTTTGATTCCATTCGTGAAAATTTTTCTATATCTCGAACAGTCCACTTATTACTACTGCGGCCTACTGTGAACTAACCGAATTCACCATGTTACTCAGATTCGGCTCACCAAATTTTGATAAATCTTTAAAAGTACACATAGTACAAGAGCAGGCTACTGGGAACTAACTGAATTCACAAAGAAACAGTGTTTCAGTTCGTTAAAACGTTGCTCTATCTTGAATAACAAGCTTATTACATGCGAATCCTATTGGGAACCTACGGAATTCACCATGATACTTAGATTCCGTTCCTTAAAATGTTGCTCTATTTTGAAAAGCAAACTCATACAAGCATGTCCCATTGGGAACTCACTGAATTCGCCTAGAAATTTTGATTCCATTCGTGAAAATTTTTCTATATCCCCAACAGTCCACTTATTACTACTGCGGCCTACTGGGAACTAACCGAATTCACCATGTTACTCAGATTCGGCTCACCAAATTTTGATAAATCTTTAAAAGTACACATAGTACAAGAGCAGGCTACTGGGAACTAACTGAATTCACAAAGAAACAGTGTTTCAGTTCGTTAAAACGTTGCTCTATCTTGAATAACAAGCTTATTACATGCGAATCCTATTGGGAACCTACTGAATTCACGATGATACTTAGATTCCGTTCCTTAAAATGTTGCTCTATTTTGAAAAGCAAACTCATACAAGCATGTCCCATTGGGAACTCACTGAATTCGCGTACAAATTTTGATTCCAATCGTGAAAATTTTTCTATATCTTGAACAGTCCACTTATTACTACTGCGGCCTACTGGGAACTAACCGAATTCACCATGTTACTCAGATTCGGCTCACCAAATTTTGTTAAATCTTTAAAAGTACACATAGTACAAGAGCAGGCTACTGGGAACTAACTTAGTTCACAAAGAAACAGTGTTTCAGTTCGTTAAAACGTTGCTCTATCTTGAATAACAAGCTTATTACATGCGAATCCTATTGGGAACCTACTGAATTCACCATGATATTTAGATTCCGTTCAACAAAATGTTGCTCTATATTGAAAAGCAAACTCATACAAGCATGTCCCACTGGGAACTCACTGAAATCGCCTAAAAATTTTGATTCCATTCGTGAAAATTTTTCTATATCCCGAACAGTCCACTTATTACTACTGCGGCCTACTGGGAACTAACCGAATTCACCATGTTACTCAGATTCGGCTCACCAAATTTTGATAAATCTTTAAAAGTACACATAGTACAAGAGCAGGCTACTGGGAACTAACTGAATTCACAAAGAAACAGTGTTTCAGTTCGTTAAAACGTTGCTCTATCTTGAATAACAAGCTTATTACATGCGAATCCTATTGGGACCTACTGAATTCACCATGATTCTTAGATTCCGTTCCTTAATATGTTGCTCCATTTTGAAAAGCAAACTCATACAAGCATGTCCCATTGGGAACTCACTGAATTCGCCTAGAAATTTTGATTCCATTCGTGAAAATTTTTCTATATCTCGAACAGTCCACTTATTACTACTGCGGCCTACTGGGAACTAACCGAATTCACCATGTTACTCAGATTCAGCTCACCAAATTTTGATAAATCTTTAAAAGTACACATAGTCCAAGAGCAGGCTACTGGGAACTAACTGAATTAACATAGAAACAGTGTTTCAGTTCGTTAAAACGTTGCTCTATCTTGAATAACAAGCTTATTACATGCGAATCCTATTGGGAACCTACTGAATTCACCATGATACTTAGATTCCGTTCCTTAAAATCTTGCTCTATTTTGAAAAGCAAACTCATACAAGCATGTCCCATTGGGAACTCACTGAATTCGCCTAGAAATTTTGATTCCATTCGTGAAAATTTTTCTATATCCCGAACAGTCCACTTATTACTACTGCGGCCTACTGTGAACTAACCGAATTCACCATGTTACTCAGATTCGGCTCACCAAATTTTGATAAATCTTTAAAAGTACACATAGTACAAGAGCAGGCTACTGGGAACTAACTGAATTCACAAAGAAACAGTGTTTCAGTTCGTTAAAACCTTGCTCTATCTTGAATAACAAGCTTATTACATGCGAATCCTATTGGGAACCTACTGAATTCACCATGATACTTAGATTCCGTTCCTTAAAATGTTGCTCTATTTTGAAAAGCAAACTCATACAAGCTAGTCCCATTGGGAACTCACTGAATTCGCCTACAAATTTTGATTCCATTCGTGAAAATTTTCTATATCCGAACAGTCCACTTATTACTACTGCGGCCTATTGAGAACTAACCGAATTCACCATGATACTCAGATTCGGCTCACCAAATTTTGATAAATCTTTAAAAGTACACATAGTACAAGAGCAGGCTACTGGGAACTAACTGAATTCACAAAGAAACAGTGTTTCAGTTCGTTAAAACGTTGCTCTATCTTGAATAACAAGCTTATTACATGCGAATCCTATTGGGAACCTACAGAATTCACCATGATACTTAGATTACGTTCCTTAAAATGTTGCTCTATTTTGAAAAGCAAACTCATACAAGCATGTCCCATTGGGAACTCACTGAATTCGCCTACAAATTTTGATTCCATTCGTGAAAATTTTCTATATCCGAACAGTCCACTTATTACTACTGCGGCCTATTGGGAACTAACCGAATTCACCATGATACTCCGATTCGGCTCACCAAATTTTGATCAATCTTTAAAAGTACACATAGTACAAGAGCAGGCTACTGGGAACTAACGGAATTCACAAAGAAACAGTGTTTCAGTTCGTTAAAACGTTGCTCTATCTTGAATAACAAGCTTATTACATGCGAATCCTATTGGGAACCTACTGAATTCACCATGATACTTAGATTCCGTTCCTTAAAATGTTGCTCTATTTTGAAAAGCAAACTCATACAAGCATGTCCCATTGGGAACTCACTGAATTCGCCTACAAATTTTGATTCCAATCGTGAAAATTTTTCTATATCTTGAACAGTCCACTTATTACTACTGCGGCCTACTGGGAACTAACCGAATTCACCATGTTACTCAGATTCGGCTCACCAAATTTTGATAAATCTTTAAAAGTACACATAGTACAAGAGCAGGCTACTGGGAACTAACTGAATTCACAAAGAAACAGTGTTTCAGTTCGTTAAAACGTTGCTCTATCTTGAATAACAAGCTTATTACATGCGAATCCTATTGGGAACCTACGGAATTCACCATGATACTTAGATTCCGTTCCTTAAAATGTTGCTCTATTTTGAAAAGCAAACTCATACAAGCATGTCCCATTGGGAACTCACTGAATTCGCCTAGAAATTTTGATTCCATTCGTGAAAATTTTTCTATATCCCCAACAGTCTACTTATTACTACTGCGGCCTACTGGGAACTAACCGAATTCACCATGTTACTCAGATTCGGCTCACCAAATTTTGATAAATCTTTAAAAGTACACATAGTACAAGAGCAGGCTACTGGGAACTAACTGAATTCACAAAGAAACAGTGTTTCAGTTCGTTAAAACGTTGCTCTATCTTGAATAACAAGCTTATTACATGCGAATCCTATTGGGAACCTACTGAATTCACGATGATACTTAGATTCCGTTCCTTAAAATGTTGCTCTATTTTGAAAAGCAAACTCATACAAGCATGTCCCATTGGGAACTCACTGAATTCGCATACAAATTTTGATTCCAATCGTGAAAATTTTTCTATATCTTGAACAGTCCACTTATTACTACTGCGGCCTACTGGGAACTAACCGAATTCACCGTGATACTCCGATTCGGCTCACCAAATTTTGATCAATCTTTAAAAGTACACATAGTACAAGAGCAGGCTACTGGGAACTAACGGAATTCACAAAGAAACAGTGTTTCAGTTCGTTAAAACGTTGCTCTATCTTGAATAACAAGCTTATTACATGCGAATCCTATTGGGAACCTACTGAATTCACCATGATACTTAGATTCCGTTCCTTAAAATGTTGCTCTATTTTGAAAAGCAAACTCATACAAGCATGTCCCATTGGGAACTCACTGAATTCGCCTACAAATTTTGATTCCAATCGTGAAAATTTTTCTATATCTTGAACAGTCCACTTATTACTACTGCGGCCTACTGGGAACTAACCGAATTCACCATGTTACTCAGATTCGGCTCACCAAATTTTGATAAATCTTTAAAAGTACACATAGTACAAGAGCAGGCTACTGGGAACTAACTGAATTCACAAAGAAACAGTGTTTCAGTTCGTTAAAACGTTGCTCTATCTTGAATAACAAGCTTATTACATGCGAATCCTATTGGGAACCTACGGAATTCACCATGATACTTAGATTCCGTTCCTTAAAATGTTGCTCTATTTTGAAAAGCAAACTCATACAAGCATGTCCCATTGGGAACTCACTGAATTCGCCTAGAAATTTTGATTCCATTCGTGAAAATTTTTCTATATCCCCAACAGTCCACTTATTACTACTGCGGCCTACTGGGAACTAACCGAATTCACCATGTTACTCAGATTCGGCTCACCAAATTTTGATAAATCTTTAAAAGTACACATAGTACAAGAGCAGGCTACTGGGAACTAACTGAATTCACAAAGAAACAGTGTTTCAGTTCGTTAAAACGTTGCTCTATCTTGAATAACAAGCTTATTACATGCGAATCCTATTGGGAACCTACTGAATTCACGATGATACTTAGATTCCGTTCCTTAAAATGTTGCTCTATTTTGAAAAGCAAACTCATACAAGCATGTCCCATTGGGAACTCACTGAATTCGCATACAAATTTTGATTCCAATCGTGAAAATTTTTCTATATCTTGAACAGTCCACTTATTACTACTGCGGCCTACTGGGAACTAACCGAATTCACCATGTTAGTCAGATTCGGCTCACCAAACTTTGTTAAATCTTTAAAAGTACACATAGTACAAGAGCAGGCTACTGGGAACTAACTGAATTCACAAAGAAACAGTGTTTCAGTTCGTTAAAACGTTGCTCTATCTTGAATAACAAGCTTATTACATGCGAATCCTATTGGGACCTACTGAATTCACCATGATTCTTAGATTCCGTTCCTTAATATGTTGCTCCATTTTGAAAAGCAAACTCATACAAGCATGTCCCATTGGGAACTCACTGAATTCGCCTAGAAATTTTGATTCCATTCGTGAAAATTTTTCTATATCCCGAACAGTGCACTTATTACTAGTGCGGCCTACTGGGAACTAACCGATTTCACCATATTATTCAGATTCGGCTCACCAAATTTTGATAAATCTTTAAAAGTACACATAGTACAAGAGCAGGGTACTGGGAACTAACTGAATTCACAAAGAAACAGTGTTTCAGTTCGTTAAAACCTTGCTCTATCTTGAATAACAAGCTTATTACATGCGAATCCTATTAGGAACCTACTGAATTCACCAAGATTCTTAGATTCCGTTCCTTAAAATGTTGCTCTATTTTGAAAAGCAAACTCATACAAGCATGTCCCATTGGGAACTCACTGAATTCGCCTAGAAATTTTAATTCCATTCGTGAAAATTTTTCTATATCCCGAAAAATCCACTTATTACTACTGCGGCCTACTGGGAACTAACCGAATTCACCATGTTACTCAGATTCGGCTCACAAAATTTTGATAAATCTTTAAAAGTACACATAGTACAAGAGCAGGCTACGGGGAACTAACTGAATTCACAGAGAAACAGTGTTTCAGTTAGTTAAAACGTTGCTCTATCTTGAAAAACAAGCTTATTACATGCGAATCCTATTGGGAACCTACTGAATTCACCATGATAGTTAGATTCCGTTCCTTAAAATGTTGCTCTATTTTGAAAAGCAAACTCATACAAGCATGTCCCACTGGGAACTCACTGAAATCGCCTAAAAATTTTGATTCCATTCGTGAAAATTTTTCTATATCCCGAACAGTCCACTTATTACTACTGCGGCCTACTGGGAACTAACCGAATTCACCATGTTACTCAGATTCGGCTCACCAAATTTTGATAAATCTTTAAAAGTACACATAGTACAAGAGCAGGCTACTGGGAACTAACTGAATTCACAAAGAAACAGTGTTTCAGTTCGTTAAAACGTTGCTCTATCTTGAATAACAAGCTTATTACATGCGAATCCTATTGGGACCTACTGAATTCACCATGATTCTTAGATTCCGTTCCTTAATATGTTGCTCCATTTTGAAAAGCAAACTCATACAAGCATGTCCCATTGGGAACTCACTGAATTCGCCTAGAAATTTTGATTCCATTCGTGAAAATTTTTCTATATCCCGAACAGTGCACTTATTACTAGTGCGGCCTACTGGGAACTAACCGATTTCACCATATTATTCAGATTCGGCTCACCAAATTTTGATAAATCTTTAAAAGTACACATAGTACAAGAGCAGGGTACTGGGAACTAACTGAATTCACAAAGAAACAGTGTTTCAGTTCGTTAAAACCTTGCTCTATCTTGAATAACAAGCTTATTACATGCGAATCCTATTAGGAACCTACTGAATTCACCAAGATTCTTAGATTCCGTTCCTTAAAATGTTGCTCTACTTTGAAAAGCAAACTCATACAAGCATGTCCCATTGGGAACTCACTGAATTCGCCTAGAAATTTTAATTCCATTCGTGAAAATTTTTCTATATCCCGAAAAATCCACTTATTACTACTGCGGCCTACTGGGAACTAACCGAATTCACCATGTTACTCAGATTCGGCTCACAAAATTTTGATAAATCTTTAAAAGTACACATAGTACAAGAGCAGGCTACGGGGAACTAACTGAATTCACAGAGAAACAGTGTTTCAGTTAGTTAAAACGTTGCTCTATCTTGAAAAACAAGCTTATTACATGCGAATCCTATTGGGAACCTACTGAATTCACCATGATACTTAGATTCCGTTCCTTAAAATGTTGCTCTATTTTGAAAAGCAAACTCATACAAGCATGTCCCATTGGGAAGTCACTGAATTCGCCTAGAAATTTTGATTCCATTCGTGAAAATTTTTCTATATCCCGAACAGTCCACTTATTACTACTGCGGCCTACTGGGAACTAACCGAATTCACCATGTTACTCAGATTCGGCTCACCAAATTTTGATAAATCTTTAAAAGTACACATAGTACAAGAGCAGGCTACTGGGAACTAACTGAATTCACAAAAAACAGTGTTTCAGTTCGTTAAAACGTTGTTCTATCTTGAATAACAAGCTTATTACATGGGAATCCTATTGGGAACCTACTGAATTTACCATGATACTTAGATTCCGTTCCTTAAAATGTTGCTCTATATTGAAAAGCAAACTCATACAAGCATGTCCCATTGGGAACTCACTGAATTCGCCTAGAAATATTGATTCCATTCGTGAAAATTTTTCCAAATCCCGAACATTCCACTTATTACTACTGCGGCCTACTGGTAACTAACCAAATTCACCATGGTACTCAGATTCGGCTCACCAAATTTTGATAAATCTTTAAAAGTACACATAGTACAAGAGCAGGCTACAGGGAACTAACTTAGTTCACAAAGAAACAGTGTTTCAGTTCTTTAAAACGTTGCTCTATCTTGAATAACAAGCTTAATACATGCGAATCCTACTGGGAACCTACGGAATTCACCATGATACTTAGATTCCGTTCCCTAAAATCTTGCTCTTTTTTGAAAAGCAAACTCATACAAGCATGTCCCATTGGGAACTCACCTAATTCACCTAGAAATTTTGATTCCATTCATGAAAATTTTTCTATATCCCGAACAGTCCACTTATTACTACTGCGGCCTACTGGGAACTAACCGAATTCACCATGTTACTCAGATTCGGCTCACCAAATTTTGATAAATCTTTAAAAGTACACATAGTACAAGAGCAGGCTACTGGGAACTAACTGAATTCACAAAGAAACAGTGTTTCAGTTCGTTAAAACGTTGCTCTATCTTGAATAACAAGCTTATTACATGCGAATCCTATTGGGAACCTACTGAATTCACCATGATATTTAGATTCCGTTCCACAAAATGTTGCTCTATATTGAAAAGCAAACTCATACAAGCATGTCCCACTGGGAACTCACTGAAATCGCCTAAAAATTTTGATTCAATTCGTGAAAATTTTTCTATATCCCGAACAGTCCACTTATTACTACTGCGGCCTACTGGGAACTACCCGAATTCACCATTTTACTCAGATTCGGCTCACCAAATTTTGATAAATCTTTAAAAGTACACATAGTACAAGAGCAGGCTACTGGGAACTAACTGAATTCACAAAAAACAGTGTTTCAGTTCGTTAAAACCTTGTTCTATCTTGAATAACAAGCTTATTACATGCGAATCCTATTGGGAACCTACGGAATTCACCATGATACTTAGATTCCGTTCCTTAAAATGTTGCTCTATTTTGAAAAGCAAACTCATACAAGCATGTTCCACTGGGAACTCACTGAATTCGCCTAGAAATTTTGATTCCATTCGTGAAAATTTTTCTATATCCCGAACATTCCACTTATTTCTACTGCGGCCTACTGGGAACTAACCGAATTCACCATGTTACTCAGATTCGGCTCACCAAATTTTGATAAATCTTTAAAAGTACACATAGTACAAGAGCAGGCTACTGGGAACTAACTGAATTCACAAAGAAACAGTGTTTCAGTTCGTTAAAACGTTGCTCGATCTTGAATAACAAGCTTATTACATGCGAATCCTATTGGGAACCTACTGAATTCACCATGATACTTAGATTCCGTTCCACAAAATGTTGCTCTATATTGAAAAGCAAACTCATACAAGCATGTCCCATTGGGAACTCACTGAAATCGCCTTAAAATTTTGATTCCATTCGTTAAAATTTTTCTATATCCCGAACAGTCCACTTATTACTACTGCGGCCTACGGGGAACTAACCGAATTCACCAAGTTACTCAGATTCGGCTCACCAAATTTTGATAAATCTTTAAAAGTACACGTATTACAAGAGCAGGCTAGTGGGAACTAACTGAATTCACAAAGAAACAGTGTTTCAGTTCGTTAAAACGTTGCTCTATCTTGAATAACAAGCTTATTACATGCGAATCCTAATGGGAACCTACTGAATTCACCTTGATACTTAGATTCCGTACCTTAAAATGTTGCTCTATTTTGAAAAGCAAATTCATACAAGCATGTCCCACTGGGAACTCACTGAATTCGCCAAGAAATTTTGATTCCATTCGTGAAAATTTTTCTATATCCCGAACAGTCCACTTATTACTACTACGGCCTACTGGGAACTAACCGAATTCACCATGTTACTCACATTCGGATCACCAAATTTTGATAAATCTTTAAAAGTACACATAGTACAAGAGCAGTCTACTGGGAACTAACTGAATTCACAAAGAAACAGTGTTTCAGTTCGTTAAAACGTTGCTCTATCTTGAATAACAAGCTTATTACATGCGAATCCTATTGGGAACCTACTGAATTCACCATGATACTTAGATTCCGTTCCTTAAAATGTTGCTCTCTTTTGAAAAGCAAACTCATACAAGCATGTCCCATTGGGAACTCACTGAATTCGCCTACAAATTTTGATTCCAATCGTGAAAATTTTTCTATATCTTGAACAGTCCACTTATTACTACTGCGGCCTACTGGGAACTAACCGAATTCACCAAGTTACTCAGATTCGGCTCACCAAATTTTGATAAATCTTTAAAAGTACACATAGTACAAGAGCAGGCTACTGGGAACTAACTGAATTCACAAAGAAACAGTGTTTCAGTTCGTTAAAACGTTGCTCTATCTTGAATAACAAGCTTATTACATGCGAATCCTATTGGGAACCTACTGAATTCACCATGATACTTAGATTCCGTTCCACAAAATGTTGCTCTATATTGAAAAGCAAACTCATACAAGCATGTCCCATTGGGAACTCACTGAATTCGCCTAGAAATATTGATTCCATTCGTGAAAATTTTTCCAAATCCCGAACATTCCACTTATTACTACTGCGGCCTACTGGTAACTAACCAAATTCACCATGTTACTCAGATTCGGCTCACCAAATTTTGATAAATCTTTAAAAGTACACATAGTACAAGAGCAGGCTACTGGGAACTAACTGAGTTCACAAAGAAACAGTGTTTCAGTTCTTTAAAACGTTGCTCTATATGAATAACAAGCTTATTACATGCGAATCCTATTGGTAACCTACTGAATTCACCATGATACTTAGATTCCGTTTCACAAAATGTTGCTCTATATTGAAAAGCAAACTCATACAAGCATGTCCCACTGGGAACTCACTGAAATCGCCTAAAAATTTTGATTCCATTCGTGAAAATTTTTCTATATCCCGAACAGTCCACTTATTACTACTGCGGCCTACTGGGAACTAACCGAATTCACCATGTTACTCAGATTCGGCTGAGCAAATTTTGATAAATCTTTAAAAGTACACATAGTACAAGATCAGGCTACTGGGAACTAACTGAATTCACAAAGAAACAGTGTTTCAGTTCGTTAAAACGTTGCTCTATCTTGAATAACAAGCTTATTACATGCGAATCCTATTGGGACCTACTGAATTCACCATGATTCTTAGATTCCGTTCCTTAAAATGTTGCTCCATTTTGAAAAGCAAACTCATACAAGCATGTCCCATTGGGAACTCACTGAATTCGCCAAGAAATTTTGATTCCATTCGTGAAAATTTTTCTATATCCCGAACAGTGCACTTATTACTAGTGCGGCCTAGTGGGAACTAACCGATTTCACCATGTTATTCAGATTCGGCTCACCAAATTTTGATAAATCTTTAAAAGTACACATAGTACAAGAGCAGGCTACTGGGAACTAACTGAATTCACAAAGAAACAGTGTTTCAGTTCGTTAAAACCTTGCTCTATCTTGAATAACAAGCTTATTACATGCGAATCCTATTAGGAACCTACTGAATTCACCAAGATTCTTAGATTCCGTTCCTTAAAATGTTGCTCTATTTTGAAAAGCAAACTCATACAAGCATGTCCCATTGGGAACTCACTGAATTCGCCTAGAAATTTTAATTCCATTCGTGAAAATTTTTCTATATCCCGAAAAATCCACTTATTACTACTGCGGCCTACTGGGAACTAACCGAATTCACCAAGTTACTCAGATTCGGCTCACCAAATTTTGATAAATCTTTAAAAGTACACGTATTACAAGAGCAGGCTAGTGGGAACTAACTGAATTCACAAAGAAACAGTGTTTCAGTTCGTTAAAACGTTGCTCTATCTTGAATAACAAGCTTATTACATGCGAATCCTAATGGGAACCTACTGAATTCACCTTGATACTTAGATTCCGTACCTTAAAATGTTGCTCTATTTTGAAAAGCAAACTCATACAAGCATGTCCCACTGGGAACTCACTGAATTCGCCTAGAAATTTTGATTCCATTCGTGAAAATTTTTCTATATCCCGAACAGTCCACTTATTACTACTGCGGGCTATTGGGAACTAACCGAATTCACCATGTTACTCAGATTCGGATCACCAAATTTTGATAAATCTTTAAAAGTACACATAGTACAAGAGCAGGCTACTGGGAACTAACTGAATTCACAAAGAAACAGTGTTTCAGTTCGTTAAAACGTTGCTCTATCTTGAATAACAAGCTTATTACATGCGAATCCTATTGGGAACCTACTGAATTCACCATGATACTTAGATTCCGTTCCTTAAAATGTTGCTCTCTTTTGAAAAGCAAACTCATACAAGCATGTCCCATTGGGAACTCACTGAATTCGCCTACAAATTTTGATTCCAATCGTGAAAATTTTTCTATATCTTGAACAGTCCACTTATTACTACTGCGGCCTACTGGGAACTAACCAAATTCACCATGTTACTCAGATTCGGCTCACCAAATTTTGATAAATCTTTAAAAGTACACATAGTACAAGAGCAAGCTACTGGGAACTAACTGAGTTCACAAAGAAACAGTGTTTCAGTTCTTTAAAACGTTGCTCTATCTTGAATAACAAGCTTAATACATGCGAATCCTACTGGGAACCTACGGAATTCACCATGATACTTAGATTCCGTTCCTTAAAATCTTGCTCTATTTTGAAAAGCAAACTCATACAAGCATGTCCCATTGGGAACTCACTGAATTCGCCTAGAAATTTTGATTCCATTCATGAAAATTTTTCTATATTCCGAACAGTCCACTTATTACTACTGCGGCCTACTGGGAACTAACCGAATTCACCATGTTACTCAGATTCGGCTCACCAAATTTTGATAAATCTTTAAAAGTACACATAGTACAAGAGCAGGCTACTGGGAACTAACTGAATTCACAAAGAAACAG
Source organism: Rattus norvegicus (assembly GCF_021556685.1). Lineage (NCBI taxonomy): Eukaryota > Metazoa > Chordata > Mammalia > Rodentia > Muridae > Rattus > Rattus norvegicus. Next base: position 5,943,846 of record NC_141541.1, on the reverse strand, counting down.
TGTTTCAGTTCGTTAAAACGTTGCTCTATCTTGAATAACAAGCTTATTACATGCGAATCCTATTGGGACCTACTGAATTCACCATGATTCTTAGATTCCGTTCCTTAAAATGTTGCTCCATTTTGAAAAGCAAACTCATACAAGCATGTCCCATTGGGAACTCACTGAATTCGCCAAGAAATTTTGATTCCATTCGTGAAAATTTTTCTATATCCCGAACAGTGCACTTATTACTAGTGCGGCCTAGTGGGAACTAACCGATTTCACCATGTTATTCAGATTCGGCTCACCAAATTTTGATAAATCTTTAAAAGTACACATAGTACAAGAGCAGGGTACTGGAACTAACTGAATTCACAAAGTAACAGTGTTTCAGTTCGTTAAAACCTTGCTCTATCTTGAATAACAAGCTTATTACATGCGAATCCTATTAGGAACCTACTGAATTCACCAAGATTCTTAGATTCCGTTCCTTAAAATGTTGCTCTATTTTGAAAAGCAAACTCATACAAGCATGTCCCATTGGGAACTCACTGAATTCGCCTAGAAATTTTAATTCCATTCGTGAAAATTGTTCTATATCCCGAAAAATCCACTTATTACAACTGCGGCCTACTGGGAACTAACCGAATTCACCATGTTACTCAGATTCGGCTCACAAAATTTTGATAAATCTTTAAAAGTACACATAGTACAAGAGCAGGCTACTGGGAACTAACTGAATTCACAGAGAAACTGTGTTTCAGTTCGTTGAAACGTTGCTCTATCTTGAAAAACAAGCTTATTACATGCGAATCCTATTGGGAACCTACTGAATTCACCATGATAGTTAGATTCCGTTCCTTAAAATGTTGCTCTATTTTGAAAAGCAAACTCATACAAGCATGTCCCATTGGGAAGTCACTGAATTCGCCTAGAAATTTTGATTCCATTCGTGAAAATTTTTCTATATCCCGAACAGTCCACTTATTACTACTGCGGCCTACTGGGAACTAACCGAATTCACCATGTTACTCAGATTCGGCTCACCAAATTTTGATAAATCTTTAAAAGTACATATAGTACAAGAGCAGGCTACTGGGAACTAACTGAATTCAAAAAGAAACAGTGTTTCAGTTCGTTAAAACGTTGCTCTATTGAATAACAAGCTTATTACATGCGAATCCTATTGGGAACCTACTGAATTCACCATGATACTTAGATTCCGTTCCACAAAATGTTGCTCTATATTGAAAAGCAAACTCATACAAGCATGTCCCATTGGGAACTCACTGAATTCGCCTAGAAATATTGATTCCATTCGTGAAAATTTTTCCAAATCCCGAACATTCCACTTATTACTACTGCGGCCTACTGGTAACTAACCGAATTCACCATGTTACTCAGATTAGGCTCACCAAATTTTGATAAATCTTTAAAAGTACACATAGTACAAGAGCAGGCTACTGGGACCTAACTGAATTCACAAAGAAACAGTGTTTCAGTTCGTTAAAACGTTGCTCTATCTTGAATAACAAGCTTATTACATGCGAATCCTATTGGGAACCTACTGAATTCACCATGATACTTAGATTCCGTTCCACAAAATGTTGCTCTATATTGAAAAGCAAACTCATACAAGCATGTCCCATTGGGAACTCACTGAAATCGCCTTAAAATTTTGATTCCATTCGTTAAAATTTTTCTATATCCCGAACAGTCCACTTATTACTACTGCGGCCTACTGGGAACTAACCGAATTCACCAAGTTACTCAGATTCGGCTCACCAAATTTTGATAAATCTTTAAAAGTACACGTATTACAAGAGCAGGCTAGTGGGAACTAACTGAATTCACAAAGAAACAGTGTTTCAGTTCGTTAAAACGTTGCTCTATCTTGAATAACAAGCTTATTACATGCGAATCCTAATGGGAACCTACTGAATTCACCTTGATACTTAGATTCCGTACCTCAAAATGTTGCTCTATTTTGAAAAGCAAACTCATACAAGCATGTCCCACTGGGAACTCACTGAATTCGCCTAGAAATTTTGATTCCATTCGTGAAAATTTTTCTATATCCCGAACAGTCCACTTATTACTACGGCGGCCTATTGGGAACTAACCGAATTCACCATGTTACTCAGATTCGGATCACCAAATTTTGATAAATCATAAAAGTACACATATTACAAGAGCAGGCTACTGGGAACTAACTGAATTCACAAAGAAACAGTGTTTCAGTTCGTTAAAACGTTGCTCTAACTTGAATAACAAGCTTATTACATGCGAATCCTATTGGGAACCTACTGAATTCACCATGATATTTAGATTCCGTTCCACAAAATGTTGCTCTATATTGAAAAGCAAACTCATACAAGCATGTCCCACTGGGAACTCACTGAAATCGCCTAAAAATTTTGATTCAATTCGTGAAAATTTTTCTATATCCCAAACAGTCCACTTATTACTACTGCGGCCTACTGGGAACTACCCGAATTCACCATTTTACTCAGATTCGGCTCACCAAATTTTGATAAATCTTTAAAAGTACACATAGTACAAGAGCAGGCTACTGGGAACTAACTGAATTCACAAAAAACAGTGTTTCAGTTCGTTAAAACCTTGTTCTATCTTGAATAACAAGCTTATTACATGCGAATCCTATTGGGAACCTACGGAATTCACCATGATACTTAGATTCCGTTCCTTAAAATGTTGCTCTATATTGAAAAGCAAACTCATACAAGCATGTCCCATTGGGAACTCACTGAATTCGCCTAGAAATATTGATTCCATTCGTGAAAATTTTTCCAAATCCCGAACATTCCACTTATTACTACTGCGGCCTACTGGTAACTAACCAAATTCACCATGTTACTCAGATTCGGCTCACCAAATTTTGATAAATCTTTAAAAGTACACATAGTACAAGAGCAGGCTACTGGGAACTAACTGAGTTCACAAAGAAACAGTGTTTCAGTTCTTTAAAACGTTGCTCTATCTTGAATAACAAGCTTAATACATGCGAATCCTACTGGGAACCTACGGAATTCACCATGATACTTAGATTCCGTTCCTTAAAATCTTGCTCTATTTTGAAAAGCAAACTCATACAAGCATGTCCCATTGGGAACTCACTGAATTCACCTAGAAATTTTGATTCCATTCATGAAAATTTTTCTATATTCCGAACAGTCCACTTATTACTACTGCGGCCTACTGGGAACTAACCGAATTCACCATGTTACTCAGATTCGGCTCACCAAATTTTGATAAATCTTTAAAAGTACACATAGTACAAGAGCAGGCTACTGGGAACTAACAGAATTCACAAAGAAACAGTGTTTCAGTTCGTTAAAACGTTGCTCTATCTTGAATAACAAGCTTATTACATGCGAATCCTATTGGGAACCTACTGAATTCACCATGATATTTAGATTCCGTTCCTTAAAATGTTGCTCTATATTGAAAAGCAAACTCATACAAGCATGTCCCACTGGGAACTCACTGAAATCGCCTAAAAATTTTGATTCCATTCGTGAAAATTTTTCTATATCCCGAACAGTCCACTTATTACTACTGCGGCCTACTGGGAACTAACCGAATTCACCATGTTACTCAGATTCGGCTGAGCAAATTTTGATAAATCTTTAAAAGTACACATAGTACAAGATCAGGCTACTGGGAACTAACTGAATTCACAAAGAAACAGTGTTTCAGTTCGTTAAAACGTTGCTCTACCTTGAATAACAAGCTTATTACATGCGAATCCTATTGGGACCTACTGAATTCACCATGATTCTTAGATTCCGTTCCTTAAAATGTTGCTCCATTTTGAAAAGCAAACTCATACAAGCATGTCCCATTGGGAACTCACTGAATTCGCCAAGAAATTTTGATTCCATTCGTGAAAATTTTTCTATATCCCGAACAGTGCACTTATTACTAGTGCGGCCTAGTGGGAACTAACCGATTTCACCATGTTATTCAGATTCGGCTCAACAAATTTTGATAAATCTTTAAAAGTACACATAGTACAAGAGCAGGGTACTGGGAACTAACTGAATTCACAAAGAAACAGTGTTTCAGTTCGTTAAAACCTTGCTCTATCTTGAATAACAAGCTTATTACATGCGAATCCTATTAGGAACCTACTGAATTCACCAAGATTCTTAGATTCCGTTCCTTAAAATGTTGCTCTATTTTGAAAAGCAAACTCATACAAGCATGTCCCATTGGGAACTCACTGAATTCGCCTAGAAATTTTAATTCCATTCGTGAAAATTTTTCTATATCCCGAAAAATCCACTTATTACTACTGCGGCCTACTGGGAACTAACCGAATTCTCCATGTTACTCAGATTCGGCTCACAAAATTTTGATAAATCTTTAAAAGTACACATAGTACAAGAGCAGGCTACTGGGAACTAACTGAATTCACAAAGAAACAGTGTTTCAGTTCGTTAAAACGTTGCTCTATCTTGAATAACAAGCTTATTACATGCGAATCCTATTGGGAACCCACTGAATTCACCATGATACTTAGATTCCGTTCCTTAAAATGTTGCTCTATTTTGAAAAGCAAACTCATACAAGCATGTCCCTTTGGGAACTCACTGAATTCGCCTACAAATTTTGATTCCAATCGTGAAAATTTTTCTATATCTTGAACAGTCCACTTATTACTACTGCGGCCTACTGGGAACTAACCGAATTCACCATGTTACACAGATTCGGCTCCCCAAATTTTGATAAATCTTTAAAAGTACACATAGTAAAAGAGCAGGCTACTGGGAACTAACTGAATTCACAAAGAAACAGTGTTTCAGTTCGTTAAAACGTTGCTCTATCTTGAATAACAAGCTTATTACATGCGAATCCTATTGGTAACCTACTGAATTCACCATGATACTTAGATTCCGTTCCACAAAATGTTGCTCTATATTGAAAAGCAAACTCATACAAGCATGTCCCACTGGGAACTCACTGAAATCGCCTAAAAATTTTGATTCCATTCGTGAAAATTTTTCTATATCCCGAACAGTCCACTTATTACTACTGCGGCCTACTGGGAACTAACCGAATTCACCATGTTACTCAGATTCGGCTGAGCAAATTTTGATAAATCTTTAAAAGTACACATAGTACAAGATCAGGCTACTGGAAACTAACTGAATTCACAAAGAAACAGTGTTTCAGTTCGTTAAAACGTTGCTCTATCTTGAATAACAAGCTTATTACATGCGAATCCTATTGGGACCTACTGAATTCACCATGATTCTTAGATTCCGTTCCTTAAAATGTTGCTCCATTTTGAAAAGCAAACTCATACAAGCATGTCCCATTGGGAACTCACTGAATTCGCCAAGAAATTTTGATTACATTCGTGAAAATTTTTCTATATCCCGAACAGTGCACTTATTACTAGTGCGGCCTAGTGGGAACTAACCGATTTCACCATGTTATTCAGATTCGGCTCACCAAATTTTGATAAATCTTTAAAAGTACACATAGTACAAGAGCAGGGTACTAGGAACTAACTGAATTCACAAAGAAACAGTGTTTCAGTTCGTTAAAACCTTGCTCTATCTTGAATAACAAGCTTATTACATGCGAATCCTATTAGGAACCTACTGAATTCACCAAGATTCTTAGATTCCGTTCCTTAAAATGTTGCTCTATTTTGAAAAGCAAACTCATACAAGCATGTCCCATTGGGAACTCACTGAATTCGCCTAGAAATTTAAATTCCATTCGTGAAAATTTTTCTATATCCCGAAAAATCCACTTATTACTACTGCGGCCTACTGGGAACTAACCGAATTCACCATGTTACTCAGATTCGGCTCACAAAATTTTGATAAATCTTTAAAAGTACACATAGTACAAGAGCAGGCTACTGGGAACTAACTGAATTCACAAAGAAACAGAGTTTCAGTTCGTTAAAACGTTGCTCTATTTGAATAACAAGCTTATTACATGCGAATCCTATTGGGAACCTACTGAATTCACCAATATACTTAGATTCCGTAACACAAAATGTTGCTCTATTTTGAAAAGCAAATTCATACAAGCATGTCCCATTGGGAACTCACTGAATTCGCCTAGAAATTTTGATTCCATTCGTGAAATTTTTCTATATCCCGAGCAGTCCACTTATTACTACTGCGACCTACTGGGAACTAACCGAATTCACCATGTTACTCAGATTCGGCTCGCCAAATTTTGATAAATCTTTAAAAGTACACATAGTACAAGAGCAGGCTACTGGGAACTACTGAATTCTAAAAGAAACAGTGTTTCAGTTCGTTAAAACGTTGCTCTATCTTGAATAACAAGCTTATTACATGCGAATCCTATTGGGAACCTACTGAATTCCCCATGATACTTAGATTCCGTTCCTTAAAATGTTGCTCTATTTTGAAAAGCAAACTCATACAAGCATGTCCCATTGGGAAATCACTGAATTCGCCTAGAAATTTTGATTCCATTCCGGAAATTATTTCTATATCCCGAACAGTCCACTTATTACTACTGCGGCCTACTGGGAACTAACCGAATTCACCATTTTAGTCAGATTCGGCTCACCAAATTTTGATAAATCTTTAAAAGTACACATAGTACAAGAGCAGGCATCTTGGAACTAACTGAATTCACAAAGAAACAGTGTTTCAGTTCGTTAAAACGTTGCTCTATCTTGAATAACAAGCTTATTACATGCGAATCCTATTGGGAACCTACTGAATTCACCATGATACTTAGATTCCGATCCTTAAAATCTTGCTCTATTTTGAAAAGCAAACTCATACAAGCATGTCCCATTGGGAACTCAGTGAATTCGCCTAGAAATTTTGATTCCATTAGTGAAAATTTTTCTATATCCCGAACAGTCAATTTATTACTGCTGCGGCCTACTGGGAACTAACCGAATTCACCATGTTACTCAGATTCGGCACACCAAATTTTGATAAATCTTTAAAAGTACACATATACAAGAGCAGGCTACTGGGAACTAACTGAATTCACAGAGAAACAGTGTTTCAGTTCGTTAAAACGTTGCTCTATCTTTAATAACAAGCTTATTACATGCGAATCCTATTGGGAACCTACTGAATTCACCATGATACTTAGATTCCGTTCCTTAAAATGTTGCTCTATTTTGAAAAGCAAACTCATACAAGCATGTCCCATTGGGAACTAACTGAATTCGCCTAGAAATTTTGATTCCATTAGTGAAAATTTTTCTATATCCCGAACAGTCCACTTATTACTACTGCGGCCTACTGGGAACTAACCGAATTCACCATGTTACTCAGATTCGGCTCACCAAATTTTGATAAATCTTTAAAAGTACACATAATAACAGAGCAGGCTACTGGGGACTAACTGAATTCACAAAGAAACAGAGTTTCAGTTCGTTAAAACGTTGCTCAATTTGAATAACAAGCTTATTACATGCGAATCCTATTGGGAACCTACTGAATTCACCATTATACTTAGATTCCGTACCACAAAAATGTTGCTCTATTTTGAAAAGCAAACTCATACAAGCATGTCCCATTGGGAACTCACTGAATACGCCTAGAAATTTTGAATCCATTCGTGAAAATTTTTCTATATCCCGAGCAGTCCACTTATTACTACTGCGACCTACTGGGAACTAACCGAATTCACAATGTTACTGAGATTCGGCTCGCCAAATTTTGATAAATCTTTAAAAGTACACATAGTACAAGAGCAGGCTACTGGGAACTACTGAATTCTAAAAGAAACAGTGTTTCAGTTCGTTAAAACGTTACTCTATCTTGAATAACAAGCTTATTACATGCGAATCCTATTGGGAACCTACTGAATTCACCATGATACTTAGATTCCGTTCCTTAAAATGTTGCTCTATATTGAAAAGCAAACTCATACAAGCATGTCCCATTGGGAAATCACTGAATTCGCCTAGAAATTTTGATTCCATTCCGGAAATTATTTCTATATCCCGAACAGTCCACTTATTACTACTGCGGCCTACTGGGAACTAACCGAATTCACCATTTTAGTCAGATTCGGCTCACCAAATTTTGATAAATCTTTAAAAGTACACATAGTACAAGAGCAGGCTACTGGGAACTAACTGAATTCACAAAGAAACAGTGTTTCAGTTCGTTAAAACGTTGCTCTATCATGAATAACAAGCTTATTACATGTGAATCCTATTGGGAACCTACTGAATTCACCATGATACTTAGATTCCGTTCCTTAAAATGTTGCTCTATTTTGAAAAGCAAACTCATACAAGCATGTCCCATTGGGAACTAACTGAATTCGCCTAGATTTTGATTCCATTCGTGAAAATTTTTCTATATCCCGAACAGTCCACTTATTACTACTGCGGCCTACTGGGAACTAACCGAATTCACCATGTTACTCAGATTCGGCTCACCAAATTTTGATAAATCTTTAAAAGTACACATAGTACAAGAGCAGGCTACTGGGAACTAACTGAATTCACAAAAAACAGTGTTTCAGTTCGTTAAAACCTTGTTCTATCTTGAATAACAAGCTTATTACATGCGAATCCTATTGGGAACCTACGGAATTCACCATGATACTTAGATTCCGTTCCTTAAAATGTTGCTCTATATTGAAAAGCAAACTCATACAAGCATGTCCCATTGGGAACTCACTGAATTCGCCTAGAAATATTGATTCCATTCGTGAAAATTTTTCCAAATCCCGAACATTCCACTTATTACTACTGCGGCCTACTGGTAACTAACCAAATTCACCATGTTACTCAGATTCGGCTCACCAAATTTTGATAAATCTTTAAAAGTACACATAGTACAAGAGCAGGCTACTGGGAACTAACTGAGTTCACAAAGAAACAGTGTTTCAGTTCTTTAAAACGTTGCTCTATCTTGAATAACAAGCTTAATACATGCGAATCCTACTGGGAACCTACGGAATTCACCATGATACTTAGATTCCGTTCCTTAAAATCTTGCTCTATTTTGAAAAGCAAACTCATACAAGCATGTCCCATTGGGAACTCACTGAATTCACCTAGAAATTTTGATTCCATTCATGAAAATTTTTCTATATTCCGAACAGTCCACTTATTACTACTGCGGCCTACTGGGAACTAACCGAATTCACCATGTTACTCAGATTCGGCTCACCAAATTTTGATAAATCTTTAAAAGTACACATAGTACAAGAGCAGGCTACTGGGAACTAACAGAATTCACAAAGAAACAGTGTTTCAGTTCGTTAAAACGTTGCTCTATCTTGAATAACAAGCTTATTACATGCGAATCCTATTGGGAACCTACTGAATTCACCATGATATTTAGATTCCGTTCCTTAAAATGTTGCTCTATATTGAAAAGCAAACTCATACAAGCATGTCCCACTGGGAACTCACTGAAATCGCCTAAAAATTTTGATTCCATTCGTGAAAATTTTTCTATATCCCGAACAGTCCACTTATTACTACTGCGGCCTACTGGGAACTAACCGAATTCACCATGTTACTCAGATTCGGCTGAGCAAATTTTGATAAATCTTTAAAAGTACACATAGTACAAGATCAGGCTACTGGGAACTAACTGAATTCACAAAGAAACAGTGTTTCAGTTCGTTAAAACGTTGCTCTACCTTGAATAACAAGCTTATTACATGCGAATCCTATTGGGACCTACTGAATTCACCATGATTCTTAGATTCCGTTCCTTAAAATGTTGCTCCATTTTGAAAAGCAAACTCATACAAGCATGTCCCATTGGGAACTCACTGAATTCGCCAAGAAATTTTGATTCCATTCGTGAAAATTTTTCTATATCCCGAACAGTGCACTTATTACTAGTGCGGCCTAGTGGGAACTAACCGATTTCACCATGTTATTCAGATTCGGCTCAACAAATTTTGATAAATCTTTAAAAGTACACATAGTACAAGAGCAGGGTACTGGGAACTAACTGAATTCACAAAGAAACAGTGTTTCAGTTCGTTAAAACCTTGCTCTATCTTGAATAACAAGCTTATTACATGCGAATCCTATTAGGAACCTACTGAATTCACCAAGATTCTTAGATTCCGTTCCTTAAAATGTTGCTCTATTTTGAAAAGCAAACTCATACAAGCATGTCCCATTGGGAACTCACTGAATTCGCCTAGAAATTTTAATTCCATTCGTGAAAATTTTTCTATATCCCGAAAAATCCACTTATTACTACTGCGGCCTACTGGGAACTAACCGAATTCTCCATGTTACTCAGATTCGGCTCACAAAATTTTGATAAATCTTTAAAAGTACACATAGTACAAGAGCAGGCTACTGGGAACTAACTGAATTCACAAAGAAACAGTGTTTCAGTTCGTTAAAACGTTGCTCTATCTTGAATAACAAGCTTATTACATGCGAATCCTATTGGGAACCCACTGAATTCACCATGATACTTAGATTCCGTTCCTTAAAATGTTGCTCTATTTTGAAAAGCAAACTCATACAAGCATGTCCCTTTGGGAACTCACTGAATTCGCCTACAAATTTTGATTCCAATCGTGAAAATTTTTCTATATCTTGAACAGTCCACTTATTACTACTGCGGCCTACTGGGAACTAACCGAATTCACCATGTTACACAGATTCGGCTCCCCAAATTTTGATAAATCTTTAAAAGTACACATAGTAAAAGAGCAGGCTACTGGGAACTAACTGAATTCACAAAGAAACAGTGTTTCAGTTCGTTAAAACGTTGCTCTATCTTGAATAACAAGCTTATTACATGCGAATCCTATTGGTAACCTACTGAATTCACCATGATACTTAGATTCCGTTCCACAAAATGTTGCTCTATATTGAAAAGCAAACTCATACAAGCATGTCCCACTGGGAACTCACTGAAATCGCCTAAAAATTTTGATTCCATTCGTGAAAATTTTTCTATATCCCGAACAGTCCACTTATTACTACTGCGGCCTACTGGGAACTAACCGAATTCACCATGTTACTCAGATTCGGCTGAGCAAATTTTGATAAATCTTTAAAAGTACACATAGTACAAGATCAGGCTACTGGAAACTAACTGAATTCACAAAGAAACAGTGTTTCAGTTCGTTAAAACGTTGCTCTATCTTGAATAACAAGCTTATTACATGCGAATCCTATTGGGACCTACTGAATTCACCATGATTCTTAGATTCCGTTCCTTAAAATGTTGCTCCATTTTGAAAAGCAAACTCATACAAGCATGTCCCATTGGGAACTCACTGAATTCGCCAAGAAATTTTGATTACATTCGTGAAAATTTTTCTATATCCCGAACAGTGCACTTATTACTAGTGCGGCCTAGTGGGAACTAACCGATTTCACCATGTTATTCAGATTCGGCTCACCAAATTTTGATAAATCTTTAAAAGTACACATAGTACAAGAGCAGGGTACTAGGAACTAACTGAATTCACAAAGAAACAGTGTTTCAGTTCGTTAAAACCTTGCTCTATCTTGAATAACAAGCTTATTACATGCGAATCCTATTAGGAACCTACTGAATTCACCAAGATTCTTAGATTCCGTTCCTTAAAATGTTGCTCTATTTTGAAAAGCAAACTCATACAAGCATGTCCCATTGGGAACTCACTGAATTCGCCTAGAAATTTAAATTCCATTCGTGAAAATTTTTCTATATCCCGAAAAATCCACTTATTACTACTGCGGCCTACTGGGAACTAACCGAATTCACCATGTTACTCAGATTCGGCTCACAAAATTTTGATAAATCTTTAAAAGTACACATAGTACAAGAGCAGGCTACTGGGAACTAACTGAATTCACAAAGAAACAGAGTTTCAGTTCGTTAAAACGTTGCTCTATTTGAATAACAAGCTTATTACATGCGAATCCTATTGGGAACCTACTGAATTCACCAATATACTTAGATTCCGTAACACAAAATGTTGCTCTATTTTGAAAAGCAAATTCATACAAGCATGTCCCATTGGGAACTCACTGAATTCGCCTAGAAATTTTGATTCCATTCGTGAAATTTTTCTATATCCCGAGCAGTCCACTTATTACTACTGCGACCTACTGGGAACTAACCGAATTCACCATGTTACTCAGATTCGGCTCGCCAAATTTTGATAAATCTTTAAAAGTACACATAGTACAAGAGCAGGCTACTGGGAACTACTGAATTCTAAAAGAAACAGTGTTTCAGTTCGTTAAAACGTTGCTCTATCTTGAATAACAAGCTTATTACATGCGAATCCTATTGGGAACCTACTGAATTCCCCATGATACTTAGATTCCGTTCCTTAAAATGTTGCTCTATTTTGAAAAGCAAACTCATACAAGCATGTCCCATTGGGAAATCACTGAATTCGCCTAGAAATTTTGATTCCATTCCGGAAATTATTTCTATATCCCGAACAGTCCACTTATTACTACTGCGGCCTACTGGGAACTAACCGAATTCACCATTTTAGTCAGATTCGGCTCACCAAATTTTGATAAATCTTTAAAAGTACACATAGTACAAGAGCAGGCATCTTGGAACTAACTGAATTCACAAAGAAACAGTGTTTCAGTTCGTTAAAACGTTGCTCTATCTTGAATAACAAGCTTATTACATGCGAATCCTATTGGGAACCTACTGAATTCACCATGATACTTAGATTCCGATCCTTAAAATCTTGCTCTATTTTGAAAAGCAAACTCATACAAGCATGTCCCATTGGGAACTCAGTGAATTCGCCTAGAAATTTTGATTCCATTAGTGAAAATTTTTCTATATCCCGAACAGTCAATTTATTACTGCTGCGGCCTACTGGGAACTAACCGAATTCACCATGTTACTCAGATTCGGCACACCAAATTTTGATAAATCTTTAAAAGTACACATATACAAGAGCAGGCTACTGGGAACTAACTGAATTCACAGAGAAACAGTGTTTCAGTTCGTTAAAACGTTGCTCTATCTTTAATAACAAGCTTATTACATGCGAATCCTATTGGGAACCTACTGAATTCACCATGATACTTAGATTCCGTTCCTTAAAATGTTGCTCTATTTTGAAAAGCAAACTCATACAAGCATGTCCCATTGGGAACTAACTGAATTCGCCTAGAAATTTTGATTCCATTAGTGAAAATTTTTCTATATCCCGAACAGTCCACTTATTACTACTGCGGCCTACTGGGAACTAACCGAATTCACCATGTTACTCAGATTCGGCTCACCAAATTTTGATAAATCTTTAAAAGTACACATAATAACAGAGCAGGCTACTGGGGACTAACTGAATTCACAAAGAAACAGAGTTTCAGTTCGTTAAAACGTTGCTCAATTTGAATAACAAGCTTATTACATGCGAATCCTATTGGGAACCTACTGAATTCACCATTATACTTAGATTCCGTACCACAAAAATGTTGCTCTATTTTGAAAAGCAAACTCATACAAGCATGTCCCATTGGGAACTCACTGAATACGCCTAGAAATTTTGAATCCATTCGTGAAAATTTTTCTATATCCCGAGCAGTCCACTTATTACTACTGCGACCTACTGGGAACTAACCGAATTCACAATGTTACTGAGATTCGGCTCGCCAAATTTTGATAAATCTTTAAAAGTACACATAGTACAAGAGCAGGCTACTGGGAACTACTGAATTCTAAAAGAAACAGTGTTTCAGTTCGTTAAAACGTTACTCTATCTTGAATAACAAGCTTATTACATGCGAATCCTATTGGGAACCTACTGAATTCACCATGATACTTAGATTCCGTTCCTTAAAATGTTGCTCTATATTGAAAAGCAAACTCATACAAGCATGTCCCATTGGGAAATCACTGAATTCGCCTAGAAATTTTGATTCCATTCCGGAAATTATTTCTATATCCCGAACAGTCCACTTATTACTACTGCGGCCTACTGGGAACTAACCGAATTCACCATTTTAGTCAGATTCGGCTCACCAAATTTTGATAAATCTTTAAAAGTACACATAGTACAAGAGCAGGCTACTGGGAACTAACTGAATTCACAAAGAAACAGTGTTTCAGTTCGTTAAAACGTTGCTCTATCATGAATAACAAGCTTATTACATGTGAATCCTATTGGGAACCTACTGAATTCACCATGATACTTAGATTCCGTTCCTTAAAATGTTGCTCTATTTTGAAAAGCAAACTCATACAAGCATGTCCCATTGGGAACTAACTGAATTCGCCTAGATTTTGATTCCATTCGTGAAAATTTTTCTATATCCCGAACAGTCCACTTATTACTACTGCGGCCTACTGGGAACTAACCGAATTCACCATGTTACTCAGATTCGGCTCAACAAATTTTGATAAATCTTTAAAAGTACACATAGTACAAGAGCAGGCTACTGGGAACTAACTGAATTCACAAAGAAACAGTGTTTCAGTTCGTTAAAACGTTGCTATATCTTGAATAACTAGCTTATTATATGTGATTCCTATTGGGAACCTACTGAATTCACCATGATACTTAGATTCCGTTCCTTAAAATCTTGCTCTATTTTGAAAAGCAAACTCATACAAGCATGTCCCATTTGGAACTCACTGAATTCGCCTAGAAATTTTGATTCCATTAGTGAAAATTTTTCTATATCCCGAACAGTCCATTTATTACTGCTGCGGCCTACTGGGAACTAACCGAATTCACCATGTTACTCAGATTCCGCTCACCAAATTTTGATAAATCTTTAAAAGGACACATATACAAGAGCAGGCTACTGGGAACTAACTGAATTCACAGAGAAACAGTGTTTCAGTTCGTTAAAACGTTGCTCTATCTTGAATAACAGCTTATTACATGGGAATCCTGTTGGGAACCTACTGAATTCACCGTGATACTTAGATTCCGTTCCTTAAAATGTTGCTCTATTTTGAAAAGCAAACTCATACAAGCATGTCCCATTGGGAACTCACTGAATTTGCCTAGAAATTTTGATTCCATTCGTGAAAATCTTTCTATATCCCGAACAGTCCACTTATTACTACTGCAGCCCATTGGGAACTAACTGAATTCAGCATACTACTCAGATTCGGCTGACCAGATTTTGATAAGTCTTTAAAAGTACACATATTACAAGAGCAGGCTACTGGGAACTAACTGAAATCACAAAGATACAGTGTTTCAGTTCGTTAAAACGTTGCTCTATCTTGAATAACAAGCTTATTACATGCGAATCCTATTGGGAACCTACTGAATTCACCATGATACTTAGATTCCGTTCCTTAAAATGTTGCTGTATTTTGAAAAGCAAACTCATACAAGCATGTCCAATTGGGAACTCACTCAATTCGCCTAGAAATTTTGATTGCATTCGTGAAAATTTTTCTATATCCCGAACAGTCCACTTATTACTACTGCGGCCTACTGGGTACTAACCGAATTCACCATGTTACTCAGATTCGGCTGACCAAATTTTGATAAAACTTTAAAAGTACACGTAGTACAAGAGCAGGCTACTGGGAACTAACTGAATTCACAAAGAAACAGTGTTTCACTTCGTTAAAACGTTGCTCTATCTTGAATAACAAGCTTATTACATGCGAATCCTATTGGGAACCAACTGAATTCACCATGAAACTTAGATTCCGTTCCACAAAAAGTTGCTCTATTTTGAAAAGCAAGCTCATACACTCATGTCCCTTTGGGAACTCACTGAATTCGCCTAGAAATTTTGATTCCATTCGTGAAAATTTTTCTATATCCCGAACAGTCCACGTATTACTACTGCGGCGTACTGGGAACTAACCGAATTCACCATGTTACTCAGATTCGGTTCACCAAATTTTGATAAATCTTTAAAAGTACACATAGTACAAGAGCAGGCTACTGGGATCTAACTGAATTCACAAAGAAACAGTGTTTCAGTTCATTAAAACGTTGCTTTATCTTGAATAACAAGCTTATTACATGCGAAACCTATTCGGAACCTACTGAATTCACCACGATACTTAGATTCCGTTCTTAAAATGTTGCTCTACTTTGAAAAGCAAACTCATACAAGCATGTCCCATTGGGAACTCACTGAATTCGCCTAGAAATTTTGATTCCATTCGTGAAAATTTTTCTATATCCGAACAGTCCACTTATTACTACTGCGGCCGAATGGGAACTAACCGAATACACCATGTTACTCAGATTCGGTTCACCAAATTTTAATAAATCTTTAAAAGTACACATAGTACAAGAGCAGGCTGCTGGGAACTAACTGAATTAACAAAGAAACAGTGTTTCAGTTCGTTAAAACGTTGCTCTATCTTGAATAACAAACTTATTATATGCGAATCCTATTGGGAACCTACTGAGTTCACCATGATACTTAGATTCCGTTCCTTAAAATGTTGCTCTACTTTGAAAAGCAAACTCATACAAGCGTGTCCCATTGGGAACTCACTGAATTCGCCTAGAAATTTTGATTCCATTCGTGAAAATTTTTCTATATCCCGAACAGTCCACTTATTACTACTGCGGCCCATTGGGAACTAACCAAATTCAGCATGTTACTCAGATTCGGCTGATCAGATTTTGATAAATCTTTAAAAGTACACATAATACAAGAGCAGGCTACTGGGAACTAACTGAATTCACAAAGAAACAGTGTTTCAGTTCATTAAAACCTTGCTCTATCTTGAATAACAAGCTTATTACATGCGAATCCTATGGGAACCTACTGAATTCACCATGATACTTAAATTCCATTCCTTAAAATGTTGCTCTATTTTGAAAAGCAGACTCATACAAGCATGTCCCATTGGGAACTCACTGAATTCGCCTAGAAATTTTGATTCCATTCGTAAAAATTTTTCTATATCCCGAACAGTCCACTTTTTACTAATGCGGCCTACTGGGAACTAACCGAATTCACCATGTTACTCAGATTCGGCTCACCAAATTTTGATAAATCTTTAAAAGTACACATATTACAAGAGCAGGCTACTGGGAACTAACTGAATTCACAAAGAAACAGTGTTTCAGTTCGTTAAAACGTTGCTCTATCTTGAATAACAAGCTTATTACATGCGAATCCTATTGGGAACCTACTGAATTCACCATGATACTTAGATTTCGTTCCACAAAATGTTGCTGTATTTTGAAAAGCAAACTCATACAAGCATGTCCAATTGGGAACTCACTGAATTCGCCTGGAAATTTTGATTGCATTCGTGAAAATTTTTCTATATCCCGAACAGTCCACTTATTACTACTGCGGCCTACTGGGAACTAACCGAATTCACCATGTTACTCAGATTCGGCTCACCAAATTTTGATAAATCTTTAAAAGTACACATAGTACAAGAGCAGGCTACTGGGAACTAACTGAATTCACAAAGAAACAGTATTTCACTTCGTTAAAACGTTGCTCTATCTTGAATAACAAGCTTATTACATGCGAATCCTATTGGGAACCAACTGAATTCACCATGAAACTTAGATTCCGTTCCACAAAATGTTGCTCTATTTTGAAAAGCAAGCTCATACAAGCATGTCCCATTGGGAACTCACTGAATTCGCCCTGAAATTTTGATTCCATTCGTGAAAATTTTTCTATATCCCGAACAGTCCACTTATTACTACTGCGGCCTACTGGGAACTAACCGAATTCACCATGTTATTCAGATTCCGTTCACCAAATTTTGATAAATCTTTAAAAGTACACATAGTACAAGAGCAGGCTACTGGGATCTAACTGAATTCACAAAGAAACATTGTTTAAGTTCGTTAAAACGTTGCTGTATCTTGAATAACAAGCTTATTACATGCGAAACCTATTCGGAACCTACTGAATTCACCACGATACTTAGATTCCGTTCTTAAAATGTTGCTCTACTTTGAAAAGCAAACTCATACAAGCATGTCCCATTGGGAACTCACTGAATTCGCCTAGAAATTTTGATTCCATTCGTGAAAATTTTTCTATATCCCGAACAGTCCACTTATTACTACTGCGGCCTACTGGGAACTAAACGAATTCACCATGTTACTCAGATTCGGCTCACCAAATTTTGATAAATCTTTAAAAGTACACATAGTACAAGAGCAGGCTACTGGGAACTAACTGAATTCACAAAGAAACAGTGTTTCAGTCGTTAAAATGTTGCTCAATTTGAATAACAAGCTTATTACATGCGAATCCTATTGGGAACCTACTGAATTCACCATGATACTTAGATTCCGTTCCTTAAAATGTTGCTCTATTTTGAAAAGCAAACTCATACAAGCATGTCCCATTGGGAACTCACTGAATTCGCCTAGAAATTTTGATTCCATTCGTGAAAATTTTTCTATATTCTGAACAGTCCACTTATTACTACTGCGGCGTACTGGCAACTAACCGAATTCACCATGTTATTCAGATTCCGTTCACCAACTTTTGATAAATCTATAAAAGTACACATAGTACAAGAGCAGGCTACTGGGATCTAACTGAATTCACAAAGAAACAGTGTTTCAGTTCGTTAAAACGTTGCTGTATCTTGAATAACAAGCTTATTACATGCGAAACCTATTCGGAACCTACTGAATTCACAACGATACTTAGATTCCGTTCTTAAAATGTTGCTCTACTTTGAAAAGCAAACTCATACAAACATGTCCCATTGGGAACTCACTGAATTCGCCTAGAAATTTTGATTCCATTCGTGAAAATTTTTCTATATCCCGAACAGTCCACTTATTACTACTGCGGTCTAATGGGAACTAACCGAATTCACCATGATACTCAGATTCGGTTCACCAAATTTTGATAAATCTTTAAAAGTACACATAGTACAAGAGGAGGCTACTGGGACCTAACTGAATTCACAAAGAAACAGTGTTTCAGTTCGTTAAAACGTTGCTCTATCGCGAATAACAAGCTTATTACATGCGAATCCTATTGGGAACCTACTGAATTCACCATGATACTTAGATTTCGTTCCACAAAATGTTGCTCTATTTTGAAAAGCAAACTCATACAAGCATGTCCCATTGGGAACTCACTGAATTCGCCTAGAAATTTTGATTCCATTCGTGAAAATTTTTCTATATCCCGAACAGTCCACTTATTACTACTGCGGCCTAATGGGAACTAACCGAATTCACCATATTACTCAGATTCGGTTCACCAAATTTTGATAAATCTTTAAAAGTACACATAGTACAAGAGGAGGCTACTGGGAACTAACTGAATTCACAAAGAAACAGTGTTTCAGTTCGTTAAAACGTTGCTCTATCTTGAATAACAAGCTTATTACATGTGAATCCTATTGGGAACCTACTGAATTCACCATGATACTTAGATTCTGTTCCTTAAAATGTTGCTCTATTTTGAAAAGCAAACTCATACAAGCATGTCCCATTGGGAACTCACTGAATTCGCCTAGAAATTTTGATTCCATTCGTGAAAATTTTTCTATATCCCGAACAGTCCACTTATTACTACTGCGGCCAACTGGGAACTAATCGAATTCACCATGTTACTCAGATTCGGCTCACCAAATTTTGATAAATCTTTAAAAGTACACATATACAAGAGCAGGCTACTGGGATCTAAATGAATTCACAAAGAAACAGTGTTTCAGTTCGTTAAAACGTTGCTTTCTCTTGAATAACTAGCTTATTACATGCGAAACCTATTCGGAACCTACTGAATTCACCATGATACTTAGATTCCGTTCTTAAAATGTTGCTCTACTTTGAAAAGCAAACTCATACAAGCATGTCCCATTGGGAACTCACTGAATTCGCCTAGAAATTTTGATTCCATTCGTGAAAATTTTTCTATATCCCGAACAGTCCACTTATTACTACTGCGGCGTACTGGGAACTAACCGAATTCACCATGTTATTCAGATTCCGTTCACCAAATTTTGATAAATCTTTAAAAGTACACATAGTACAAGAGCAGGCTACTGGGATCTAACTGAATTCACAAAGAAACAGTGTTTCAGTTCGTTAAAACGTTGCTTTATCTTGAATAACAAGCTTATTACATGCGAAACCTATTCGGAACCTACTGAATTCACCACGATACTTAGATTCCGTTCTTAAAATGTTGCTCTACTTTGAAAAGCAAACTCATACAAGCATGTCCCATTGGGAACTCACTGAATTCGCCTAGAAATTTTGATTCCATTCGTGAAAATTTTTCTATATCCCGAACAGTCCACTTATTACTACTGCGGCCTACTGGGAACTAACCGAATTCACCATGTTACTCAGATTCGGCTCACCAAATTTTGATAAATCTTTAAAAGTACACATAGTACAAGAGCAGGCTACTGGGAACTAACTGAATTCACAAAGAAACAGTGTTTCAGTCGTTAAAATGTTGCTCAATTTGAATAACAAGCTTATTACTTGCGAATCCTATTGGGAACCTACTGAATTCACCATGATACTTAGATTCCGTTCCTTAAAATGTTGCTCTATTTTGAAAAGCAAACTCATACAAGCATGTCCCATTGGGAACTCACTGAATTCGCCTAGAAATTTTGATTCCATTCGTGAAAATTTTTCTATATCCCGAACAGTCCACTTATTACTACTGCGGCCTACTGGGAACTAACCGAATTCACCATGTTACTCAGATTCCGTTCACCAAATTTTGATAAATCTTTAAAAGTACACATAGTACAAGAGCAGGCTACTGGGATCTAACTGAATTCACAAAGAAACAGTGTTTCAGTTCGTTAAAACGTTGCTTTATCTTGAATAACAAGCTTATTACATGTGAAACGTATTCGGAACCTACTGAATTCACAACGATACTTAGATTCCGTTCTTAAAATGTTGCCCTACTTTGAAAAGCAAACTCATACAAGCATGTCCCATTGGGAACTCACTGAATTCGTCTAGAAATTTTGATTCCATTCGTGAAAATTTTTCTATATCCCGAACAGTCCACTTATTACTACTGCGGCCTACTGGGAACTAACCTAATTCACCATGTTACTCAGATTCGGCTCAACAAATTTTGATAAATCTTTAAAAGTACACATATTACAAGAGCAGGCTACTGGGAACTAACTGAATTCACAAAGAAACAGTGTTTCAGTTCGTTAAAACGTTGCTCTATCTTGAATAACAAGCTTATTACATGCGAATCCTATTGGGAACCTACTGAATTCACCATGATACTTAGATTTCGTTCCACAAAATGTTGCTCTATTTTGAAAAGCAAACTCATACAAGCATGTCCCATTGGGAACTCACTGAATTCGCCTAGAAATTTTGATTCCATTCGTGAAAATTTTTCTATATCCCGAACAGTCCACTTATTACTACTGCTGCGTACTTGGAACTAACCAAATTCACCATGTTACTCAGATTCGGCTGACCAGATTTTGATAAATCTTTAAAAGTACACATAGAACAAGAGCAGGCTACTGGGATCTAACTGAATTCACAAAGAAACAGTGTTTCAGTTCGTTAAAACGTTGCTCTATCTTGAATAACAAGCTTATTACATGCGAATCCTATTGGGAACCTACTGAATTCACCATGATACTTAGATTCCGTTCCTTAAAATGTTGCTGTATTTTGAAAAGCAAACTCATACAAGCATGTCCAATTGGGAACTCACTGAATTCGCCTAGAAATTTTGATTGCATTCGTGAAAATTTTTCTATATCCCGAACAGTCCACTTATTACTACTGCGGCCTACTGGGAACTAACCGAATTCACCATGTTACTCAGATTCGGCTGACCAAATTTTGATAAATCTTTAAAAGTACACATAGTACAAGAGCAGGCTACTGGGAACTAATTGAATTCACAAAGAAACAGTGTTTCACTTCGTTAAAACGTTGCTCTATCTTGAATAACAAGCTTATTACATGCGAATCCTATTGGGAACCAACTGAATTCACCATGAAACTTAGATTCCGTTCCACAAAATGTTGCTCTATTTTGAAAAGCAAACTCATACAAGCATGTCCCATTGGGAACTCACTGAATTCGCCTAGAAATTTTGATTCCATTCGTGAAAATTTTTCTATATCCCGAACAGTCCACTTATTACTACTGCGGCCTACTGGGAACTAACCGAATTCACCATGTTACTCAGATTCGGCTCACCAAATTTTGATAAATCTTTAAACGTACACATAATACAAGAGCAGGCTACTGCGAACTAACTGAATTCACAAACAAACAGTGTTTCAGTCGTTAAAATGTTGCTCAATTTGAATAACAAGCTTATTACATGCGAATCCTATTGGGAACCTACTGAATTCACCATGATACTTAGATTCCGTTCCTTAAAATGTTGCTCTATTTTGAAAAGCAAACTCATACAAGCATGTCCCATTGGGAACTCACTGAATTCGCCTAGAAATTTTGATTCCATTCGTGAAAATTTTTCTATATCCCGAACAGTCCACTTATTACTACTGCGGCGTACTGGGAACTAACCGAATTCACCATGTTATTCAGATTCCGTTCACCAAATTTTGATAAATCTTTAAAAGTACACATAGTACAAGAGCAGGCTACTGGGATCTAACTGAATTCACAAAGAAACAGTGTTTCAGTTCGTTAAAACGTTGCTTTATCTTGAATAACAAGCTTATTACATGCGAAACCTATTCGGAACCTACTGAATTCACAACGATACTTAGATTCCGTTCTTAAAATGTTGCTCTACTTTGAAAAGCAAACTCATACAAGCATGTCCCATTGGGAACTCACTGAATTCGCCTAGAAATTTTGATTCCATTCGTGAAAATTTTTCTATAACCCGAGCAGTCCACTTATTACTACTGCGGCCTACTGGGAACTAACCGAATTCACCATTTTAGTCAGATTCGGCTCACCAAATTTTGATAAATCTTTAAAAGTACACATAGTACAAGAGGAGGCTACTGGGAACTAACTGAATTCTCAAAGAAACAGTGTTTCAGTTCGTTAAAACGTTGCTCTATCTTGAATAACAAGCTTATTACATGCGAATCCTATTGGGAACCTACTGAATTCACCATGATACTTAGATTTCGTTCCACAAAATGTTGCTCTATTTTGAAAAGCAAACTCATACAAGCATGTCCCATTGGGAACTCACTGAATTCGCCTAGAAATTTTGATTCCATTCGTGAAAATTTTTCTATATCCCGAACAGTCCACTTATTACTACTGCGGCCTAATGGGAACTAACCGAATTCACCAAGTTACTCAGATTCGGTTCACCAAATTTTGATAAAACTTTAAAAGTACACATAGTACAAGAGGAGGCTACTGGGAACTAACTGAATTCACAAAGAAACAGTGTTTCAGTTCGTTAAAACGTTGCTCTATCTTGAATAACAAGCTTATTACCTGCGAATCCTATTGGGAACCTACTGAATTCACCATGATACTTAGATTTCGTTCCACAAAATGTTGCTCTATTTTGAAAAGCAAACTCATACAAGCAGGTCCCATTGGGAACTCACTGAATTCTAATAGAAATTTTATTCCATTCGTGAAAATTTTTCTATATCCCGAACAGTCCACTTATTACTACTGCTGCGTACTGGGAACTAACCAAATTCACCATGTTACTCAGATTCGGCTGACCAGATTTTGATAAATCTTTAAAAGTACACATAGTACAAGAGCAGGGTACTGGGAACTAACTGAATTCACAAAGAAACAGTGTTTCAGTTCGTTAAAACGTTGCTCTATCTTGAATAACAAGCTTATTACATGTGAATCCTATTGGGAACCTACTGAATTCACCATGATACTTAGATTCTGTTCCTTAAAATGTTGCTCTATTTTGAAAAGCAAACTCATACAAGCATGTCCCATTGGGAACTCACTGAATTCGCCTAGAAATTTTGATTCCATTCGGGAAAATTTTTCTATATCCCGAACAGTCAACTTATTACTACTGCGGCCAACTGGGAACTAACCGAATTCACCATGTTACTCAGATTCGGAACACCAAATTTTGATAAATCTTTAAAAGTACACATATACAAGAGCAGGCTACTGGGATCTAAATGAATTCACAAAGAAACAGTGTTTCAGTTCGTTAAAACGTTGCTTTCTCTTGAATAACTAGCTTATTACATGCGAAACCTATTCGGAAACTACTGAATTCACGATGATACTTAGATTCCGTTCTTAAAATGTTGCTCTACTTTGAAAAGCAAACTCATACGAGCATGTCCCATTGGGAACTCACTGAATTCGCCTAGAAATTTTGATTCCATTCGTGAAAATTTTTCTATATCCCGAACAGTCCACTTATTACTACTGCGGCCTACTGGGAACTAACCGAATTCACCATGTTATTCAGATTCCGTTCACCAAATTTTGATAAATCTTTAAAAGTACACATAGTACAAGAGCAGGCTACTGGGATCTAACTGAATTCACAAAGAAACAGTGTTTCAGTTCGTTAAAACGTTGCTTTATCTTGAATAACAAGCTTATTACATGCGAAACCTATTCGGAACCTACTGAATTCACCACGATACTTAGATTCCGTTCTTAAAATGTTGCTCTACTTTGAAAAGCAAACTCATACAAGCATGTCCCATTGGGAACTCACTGAATTCGCCTAGAAATTTTGATTCCATTCGTGAAAATTTTTCTATATCCCGAACAGTCCACTTATTACTACTGCGGCCTACTGGGAACTAACCGAATTCACCATGTTACTCAGATTCGGCTCACCAAATTTTGATAAATCTTTAAAAGTACACATAGTACAAGAGCAGGCTACTGGGAACTAACTGAATTCACAAAGAAACAGTGTTTCAGTCGTTAAAATGTTGCTCAATTTGAATAACAAGCTTATTACATGCGAATCCTATTGGGAACCTACTGAATTCACCATGATACTTAGATTCCGTTCCTTAAAATGTTGCTCTATTTTGAAAAGCAAACTCATACAAGCATGTCCCATTGGGAACTCACTGAATTCGCCTAGAAATTTTGATTCCATTCGTGAAAATTTTTCTATATCCCGAACAGTCCACTTATTACTACTGCGGCGTACTGGAAACTAACCGAATTCACCATGTTATTCAGATTCCGTTCACCAAATTTTGATAAATCTATAAAAGTACACATAGTACAAGAGCAGGCTACTGGGATCTAACTGAATTCACAAAGAAACAGTGTTTCAGTTCGATAAAACGTTGCTGTATCTTGAATAACAAGCTTATTACATGCGAAACCTATTCGGAACCTACTGAATTCACAACGATACTTAGATTCCGTTCCTTAATGTTGCTCTACTTTGAAAAGCAAACTCATACAAGCATGTCCCATTGGGAACTCACTGAATTCGCCTAGAAATTTTGATTCCATTCGTGAAAATTTTTCTATATCCCGAACAGTCCACTTATTACTACTGCGGCCTAATGGGAACTAACCGAATTCACCAAGTTACTCAGATTCGGTTCACCAAATTTTGATAAAACTTTAAAAGTACACATAGTACAAGAGGAGGCTACTGGGAACTAACTGAATTCACAAAGAAACAGTGTTTCAGTTCGTTAAAACGTTGCTCTATCTTGAATAACAAGCTTATTACCTGCGAATCCTATTGGGAACCTACTGAATTCACCATGATACTTAGATTTCGTTCCACAAAATGTTGCTCTATTTTGAAAAGCAAACTCATACAAGCAGGTCCCATTGGGAACTCACTGAATTCTAATAGAAATTTTATTCCATTCGTGAAAATTTTTCTATATCCCGAACAGTCCACTTATTACTACTGCTGCGTACTGGGAACTAACCAAATTCACCATGTTACTCAGATTCGGCTGACCAGATTTTGATAAATCTTTAAAAGTACACATAGTACAAGAGCAGGGTACTGGGAACTAACTGAATTCACAAAGAAACAGTGTTTCAGTTCGTTAAAACGTTGCTCTATCTTGAATAACAAGCTTATTACATGTGAATCCTATTGGGAACCTACTGAATTCACCATGATACTTAGATTCTGTTCCTTAAAATGTTGCTCTATTTTGAAAAGCAAACTCATACAAGCATGTCCCATTGGGAACTCACTGAATTCGCCTAGAAATTTTGATTCCATTCGGGAAAATTTTTCTATATCCCGAACAGTCAACTTATTACTACTGCGGCCAACTGGGAACTAACCGAATTCACAATGTTACTCAGATTCGGAACACCAAATTTTGATAAATCTTTAAAAGTACACATATACAAGAGCAGGCTACTGGGATCTAAATGAATTCACAAAGAAACAGTGTTTCAGTTCGTTAAAACGTTGCTTTCTCTTGAATAACTAGCTTATTACATGCGAAACCTATTCGGAACCTACTGAATTCACGATGATACTTAGATTCCGTTCTTAAAATGTTGCTCTACTTTGAAAAGCAAACTCATACAAGCATGTCCCATTGGGAACTCACTGAATTCGCCTAGAAATTTTGATTCCATTCGTGAAAATTTTTCTATATCCCGAACAGTCCACTTATTACTACTGCGGCCTACTGGGAACTAACCGAATTCACCATGTTATTCAGATTCCGTTCACCAAATTTTGATAAATCTTTAAAAGTACACATAGTACAAGAGCAGGCTACTGGGATCTAACTGAATTCACAAAGAAACAGTGTTTCAGTTCGTTAAAACGTTGCTTTATCTTGAATAACAAGCTTATTACATGCGAAACCTATTCGGAACCTACTGAATTCACCACGATACTTAGATTCCGTTCTTAAAATGTTGCTCTACTTTGAAAAGCAAACTCATACAAGCATGTCCCATTGGGAACTCACTGAATTCGCCTAGAAATTTTGATTCCATTCGTGAAAATTTTTCTATATCCCGAACAGTCCACTTATTACTACTGCGGCCTACTGGGAACTAACCGAATTCACCATGTTACTCAGATTCGGCTCACCAAATTTTGATAAATCTTTAAAAGTACACATAGTACAAGAGCAGGCTACTGGGAACTAACTGAATTCACAAAGAAACAGTGTTTCAGTCGTTAAAATGTTGCTCAATTTGAATAACAAGCTTATTACATGCGAATCCTATTGGGAACCTACTGAATTCACCATGATACTTAGATTCCGTTCCTTAAAATGTTGCTCTATTTTGAAAAGCAAACTCATACAAGCATGTCCCATTGGGAACTCACTGAATTCGCCTAGAAATTTTGATTCCATTCGTGAAAATTTTTCTATATCCCGAACAGTCCACTTATTACTACTGCGGCGTACTGTAAACTAACCGAATTCACCATGTTATTCAGATTCCGTTCACCAAATTTTGATAAATCTATAAAAGTACACATAGTACAAGAGCAGGCTACTGGGATCTAACTGAATTCACAAAGAAACAGTGTTTCAGTTCGATAAAACGTTGCTGTATCTTGAATAACAAGCTAATTACATGCGAAACCTATTCGGAACCTACTGAATTCACAACGATACTTAGATTCCGTTCTTAAAATGTTGCTCTACTTTGAAAAGCAAACTCATACAAGCATGTCCCATTGGGAACTCACTGAATTCGCCTAGAAATTTTGATTCCATTCGTGAAAATTTTTCTATATCCCGAACAGTCCACTTATTACTACTGCGGCCTAATGGGAACTAACCGAATTCACCATATTACTCAGATTCGGTTCACCAAATTTTGATAAATCTTTAAAAGTACACATAGTACAAGAGGAGGCTACTGGGAACTAACTGAATTCACAAAGAAACAGTGTTTCAGTCCGTTAAAACGTTGCTCTATCTTGAATAACAAGCTTATTACATGTGAATCCTATTGGGAACCTACTGAATTCACCATGATACTTAGATTCTGTTCCTTAAAATGTTGCTCTATTTTGAAAAGCAAACTCATACAAGCATGTCCCATTGGGAACTCACTGAATTCGCCTAGAAATTTTGATTCCATTCGTGAAAATTTTTCTATATCCCGAACAGTCCACTTATTACTACTGCGGCCAACTGGGAACTAATCGAATTCACCATGTTACTCAGATTCGGCTCACCAAATTTTGATAAATCTTTAAAAGTACACATATACAAGAGCAGGCTACTGGGATCTAAATGAATTCACAAAGAAACAGTGTTTCAGTTCGTTAAAACGTTGCTTTCTCTTGAATAACTAGCTTATTACATGCGAAACCTATTCGGAACCTACTGAATTCACCATGATACTTAGATTCCGTTCTTAAAATGTTGCTCTACTTTGAAACACAAACTCATACAAGCATGTCCCATTGGGAACTCACTGAATTCGCCTAGAAATTTTGATTCCATTCGTGAAAATTTTTCTATATCCCGAACAGTCCACTTATTACTACTGCGGCGTACTGGGAACTAACCGAACTCACCATGTTATTCAGATTCCGTTCACCAAATTTTTTAAATCTTTAAAAGTACACATAGTACAAGAGCAGGCTACTGGGATCTAACTGAATTCACAAAGAAACAGTGTTTCAGTTCGTTAAAACGTTGCTTTATCTTGAATAACAAGCTTATTACATGCGAAACCTATTCGGAACCTACTGAATTCACCACGATACTTAGATTCCGTTCTTAAAATGTTGCTCTACTTTGAAAAGCAAACTCATACAAGCATGTCCCATTGGGAACTCACTGAATTCGCCTAGAAATTTTGATTCCATTGGTGAAAATTTTTCTATATCCCGAACAGTCCACTTATTACTACTGCGGCCTACTGGGAACTAACCGAATTCACCATGTTACTCAGATTCGGCTCACCAAATTTTGATAAATCTTTAAAAGTACACATAGTACAAGAGCAGGCTACTGGGAACTAACTGAATTCACAAAGAAACAGTGTTTCAGTCGTTAAAATGTTGCTCAATTTGAATAACAAGCTTATTACTTGCGAATCCTATTGGGAACCTACTGAATTCACCATGATACTTAGATTCTGTTCCTTAAAATGTTGCTCTATTTTGAAAAGCAAACTCATACAAGCATGTCCCATTGGGAACTCACTGAATTCGCCTAGAAATTTTGATTCCATTCGTGAAAATTTTTCTATATCCCGAACAGTCCACTTATTACTACTGCGGCCTACTGGGAACTAACCGAATTCACCATGTTACTCAGATTCCGTTCACCAAATTTTGATAAATCTTTAAAAGTACACATAGTACAAGAGCAGGCTACTGGGATCTAACTGAATTCACAAAGAAACAGTGTTTCAGTTCGTTAAAACGTTGCTTTATCTTGAATACCAAGCTTATTACATGTGAAACCTATTCGGAACCTACTGAATTCACGACGATACTTAGATTCCGTTCTTAAAATGTTGCTCTACTTTGAAAAGCAAACTCATACAAGCATGTCCCATTGGGAACTCACTGAATTCGTCTAGAAATTTTGATTCCATTCGTGAAAATTTTTCTATATCCCGAACTGTCCACTTATTACTACTGCGGCCTAATGGGAACTAACCGAATTCACCATGTTACTCAGATTCGGTTCACCAAATTTTGATAAATCTTTAAAAGTACACATAGTACAAGAGGAGGCTACAGGGAACTAACTGAATTCACAAAGAAACAGTGTTTCAGTTCGTTAAAACGTTGCTCTATCTTGAATAACTAGCTTATTACATGCGAAACCTATTCGGAACCTACTGAATTCACCATGATACTTAGATTCCGTTCTTAAAATGTTGCTCTACTTTGAAACACAAACTCATACAAGCATGTCCCATTGGGAACTCACTGAATTCGCTTAGAAACTTTGATTCCATTCGTGAAAATTTTTCTATATCCCGAACAGTCCACTTATTACTACTGCGGCGTACTGGGAACTAACCGAATTCACCATGTTATTCAGATTCCGTTCACCAAATTTTGATAAATCTTTAAAAGTACACATAGTACAAGAGCAGGCTACTGGGATCTAACTGAATTCACAAAGAAACAGTGTTTCAGTTCGTTAAATCGTTGCTTTATCTTGAATAACAAGCTTATTACATGCGAAACCTATTCGGAACCTACTGAATTCACCACGATACTTAGATTCCGTTCCATAAAATGTTGCTCTACTTTGAAAAGCAAACTCATACAAGCATGTCCCATTGGGAACTCACTGAATTCGCCTAGAAATTTTGATTCCATTCGTGAAAATTTTTCTATATCCCGAACAGTCCACTTATTACTACTGCGGCCTACTGGGAACTAACCGAATTCACCATGTTACTCAGATTCGGCTCACCAAATTTTGATAAATCTTTAAAAGTACACATAGTACAAGAGCAGGCTACTGGGAACTAACTGAATTCACAAAGAAACAGTGTTTCAGTCGTTAAAATGTTGCTCAATTTGAATAACAAGCTTATTACTTGCGAATCCTATTGGGAACCTACTGAATTCACCATGATACTTAGATTCCGTTCCTTAAAATGTTGCTCTATTTTGAAAAGCAAACTCATACAAGCATGTCCCATTGGGAACTCACTGAATTCGCCTAGAAATTTTGATTCCATTCGTGAAAATTTTTCTATATCACAACAGTCCACTTATTACTACTGCGGCCTACCTGGAACTAACCGAATTCACCATGTTACTCAGATTCCGTTCACCAAATTTTGATAAATCTTTAAAAGTACACATAGTACAAGAGCAGGCTACTGGGATCTAACTGAATTCACAAAGAAACAGTGTTTCAGTTCGTTAAAACGTTGCTCTATCTTGAATAACAAGCTTATTACATGCGAATCCTATTGGGAACCTACTGAATTCACCATGATACTTAGATTCCGTTCCTGAAAATATTGCTCTATTTTGAAAAGCAAACTCATACAAGCATGCCCCATTGGGAACTCACTGAATCCGCCTAGAAATTTTGATTCCATTCGTGAAAATTTTTCTATATCCCGAACAGTCCACTTATGACTACTGCGGCCTACAGGGAACTAACCGAATTCACCACGTTACTCAGATTCGGCTCACCAAATTTTGATAAATCTTTAAAAGTACACATAGTACAAGAGCAGGCTACTGGGAACTAACTGAATTCACAAAGAAACAGTGTTTCAGTTCGTTGAAACGTTGCTCTATCTTGAATAACAAGCTTATTACATGCGAATCCTATTGGGAACCTACTGAATTCACCAAGATACTTAGATTCCTTTCCTTAAAATGTTGCTCTATTTTGAAAAGCAAACTCATACAAGCATGTCCCATTGGGAACTCACTGAATTCGCCTAGAAATTTTGATTGCATTCGTGAAAATTTTTCTATATCCCGAACAGTCCACTTATTACTACTGCGGCCTACTGGGAACTAACCGAATTCACCATTTTAGTCAGATTAGGCTCACCAAATTTTGATAAATCTTTAAAAGTACACATAGTACAAGATCAGGCTACTGGGACCTAACTGAATTCACAAAGACACAATGTTTCAGTTCGTTAAAACGTTGCCCTATCTTGAATATCAAGCTTATTACATGCGAATCCTATTGGGAACCTACTGAATTCACCATGATAATTAGAGTCCGTTCCTTAAAATGTTGCTCTATTTTGAAAAAAAAACTCATACAAGCATGTCCCTTGGGAAATCACTGAATTGGCCTAGAAATTTTGATTCCATTCCAGAAATTATTTCTATATCCCGAACAGTCCACTTATTACTACTGCGGCCTACCGGGAACTACCCGAATTCTCCATGTTACTCAAATTCGGCTCACCAAATTTTGATAAATCTTTAAAAGTACACATAGTACAAGAGCAGGCTACTGGGAACTAACTGAATTCACAAAGAAACAGTGTTTCAGTTCGTTAAAACGTTGCTCTATCTTGAATAACAAGCTTATTACATGCGAATCCTATTGGGAACCTACAGAATTCACCATGATACTTAGATTCCGTACCACAAAATGTCGCTATATTTTGAAAAGCAAACTCATACAAGCATGTCCCACTGGGAACTCACTGAATTCGCCTACAAATTTTGATTCCATTCGTGAAAATTTTTCTATATCACAACAGTCCACTTATTACTACTGCGGCCTACTGGGAACTAACCGAATTCACCATGTTACTCAGATTCGGCTCACCAAATTTTGATAAATCTTTAAAAGTACACATAGTACAAGAGCAGGCTACTGGGAACTACTGAATTCACAAAGAAACAGTGTTTCAGTTCGTCAAAACGTTGCTCTATCTTGAATAACAAGCTTATTACATGCGAATCCTATTGGGAACCTACTGAATTCACCATGATACTTAGATTCCGTTCCTGAAAATTTTGCTCTATTTTGAAAAGCAAACTCATACAAGCATGCCCCATTGGGAACTCACTGAATCCGCCTAGAAATTTTGATTCCATTCGTGAAAATTTTTCTATATCCCGAACAGTCCACTTATGACTACTGCAGCCTACTGGGAACTAACCGAATTCACCACGTTACTCAGATTCGGCTCACCAAATTTTGATAAATCTTTAAAAGTACACATAGTACAAGAGCAGGCTACTGGGAACTAACTGAATTCACAAAGAAACAGTGTTTCAGTTCGTTGAAACGTTGCTCTATCTTGAATAACAAGCTTATTACATGCGAATCCTATTGGGAACCTACTGAATTCACCATGATACTTAGATTCCGTTCCTTAAAATGTTGCTCTATTTTGAAAAGCAAACTCATACAAGCATGTCCCATTGGGATCTCACTGAATTCGCCTAGAAATTTTGATTCCATTCGTAAAAATTTTTCTATATCCCGAACAGTCCACTTATTACTACTGCGGCCTACTGGGAACTAAACGAATTCACCATGTTACTCAGATTCGGCTCAAGAAATTTTGATAAATCTTTAAAAGTACACATAGTACAAGAGCAGGCTACTGGGCACTAACTGAATTCACAAAGAAACAGTGTTTCAGTTCGTTAAAACGTTGCTCTATCTTGAATAACAAGCTTATTACATGCGAATCCTATTGGGAACCTACTGAATTCACCATGATACTTAGATTCCGTTCCACAAAATGTTGCTCTATTTTGAAATGCAAACGCATACAAGCATGTCCCATTGGGAAATCACTGAATTCGCCTAGAAATTTTAATTCCATTCGTGAAAATTTTTCTATATCCCAAACAGTCCACTTATTACTACTGCGGCATACTGGGAACTAACCAAATTCACCATGTTACTCAGATTCGGCTGACCAAATTTTGATAAATCTTTAAAAGTACACATAGTACAAGAGCAGGCTACTGGGAACTAACTGAATTCACAAAGAAACAGTGTTTCAGTTCGTTAAAACGTTGCTCTATCATGAATAACAAGCTTATTACATGCGAATCCTATTGGGAACCTACTGAATTCACCATGATACTTAGATTCCGTTCCTTAAAATGTTGCTCTATTTTGAAAAGCAAACTCATACAAGCATGTCCCATTGGGAACTAACTGAATTCGCCTAGAAATTTTGATTTCATTCGTGAAAATTTTTCTATATCCCGAACAGTCCACTTATTACTACTGCGGCCTACTGGGAACTAACCGAATTCACCATGTTACTCAGATTCAGCTCAACAAATTTTGATAAATCTTTAAAAGTACACATAGTACAAGAGCAGGCTACTGGGAACTAACTGAATTCACAAAGAAACAGTGTTTCAGTTCGTTAAAACGTTGCTCTATCTTGAATAACAAACTTATTACATGCGAATCCTATTGGGAACCTACTGAATTCACCATGATACTTAGATTCCGTTCCTTAAAATGTTGCTCTACTTTGAAAAGCACACTCATACAAGCATGTCCCATTGGGAACTCACTGAATTCGCCTAGAAATTTTGATTCCATTAGTGAAAATTTTTCTATATCCCGAACAGTCCACTTATTACTACTGCGACCTACTGGGAACTAACCGAATTCACCATGTTACTCAGATTCGGCTCACCAAATTTTGATAAATCTTTAAAAGTACACATATTACAAGAGCAGGCTACTGGGAACTAATTGAATTCACAAAGAAACAGTGTTTCAGTTCGTTAAAATGTTGCTCTATCTTGAATAACAAACTTATTACATGCGAATCCTATTGAGAACCTACTGAATTCACCATGATACTTAGATTCCGTTCCTTAAAATGTTGCTCTACTTTGAAAAGCAAACTCATACAAGCATGTCCCATTGGGAACTCACTGAATTCGCCTAGAAATTTTGATTCCATTCGTAAAAATTTTTCTATATCCCGAACAGTCCACTTATTACTACTGCGGCCTACTGGGAACTAACCGAATTCACCATGTTACTCAGATTCGGCTCACCAAATTTTGATAAATCTTTAAAAGTACACATATTACAAGAGCAGGCTACTGTGAACTAACTGAATTCACAAAGAAACAGTGTTTCAGTTCGTTAAAACGTTGCTCTATCTTGAATATCAAGATTATTACATGCGAATCCTATTGGGAACCTACTGAATTCACCATGATACTTAGATTCCGTTCCTTAAAATGTTGCTCTATTTTGAAAAGCAAACTCATACAAGCATGTCCCATTGGGAACTCACTTAATTCGCCTAGAAATTTTGATTCCATTCGTGAAAATTTTTCTATATCCCGAACAGTCCACTTATTACTACTGCGGCCCATTGGGAACTAACCGAATTCAGCATGTTACTCACAATCGGCTGACCAGATTTTGATAAATCTTTAAAAGTACACATATTACAAGAGCAGGCTACTGGGCACTAACTGAATTCACAAAGAAACAGTGTTTCAGTTCGTTAAAACGTTGCTCTATCTTGAATAACAAGCTTATTACATGCGAATCCTATTGGGAACCTAATGAATTCACCATGATACTTAGATTCCGTTCCACAAAATGTTGCTCTATTTTGAAAAGCAAACTCATACAAGCATGTCCCATTGGGAACTCACTGAATTCGCCTAGAAATTTTGATTCCATTGGTGAAAATTTTTCTATATCCCGAATAGTCCACTTATTACTACTGCGGCATACTGGGAACTAACCAAATTCACCATGTTACTCAGATTCGGCTCACCAAATTTTGATAAATCTTTAAAAGTACACATAGTACAAGAGCAGGCTACTGGGAACTAACTGACTTCACAAAGAAACAGTGTTTCAGTTCGTTAAAACGTTGCTCTATCATGAATAACAAGCTTATTACATGTGAATCCTATTGGGAACCTACTGAATTCACCATGATACCTAGATTCTGTTCCTTAAAATGTTGCTCTATTTTGAAAAGCAAACTCATACAAGCATGTCCCATTGGGAACTCACTGAATTCGCCTACAAATTTTGATTCCATTCGTGAAAATTTTTCTATATCCCGAACAGTCCACTTATTACTACTGCGGCCTACTGGGAACTAACCGAATTCACCATGTTACTCAGATTCGGCTCACCAAATTTTGATAAATCTTTAAAAGTACACATATACAAGAGCAGGCTACTGGGATCTAACTGAATTCACAAAGAAACAGTGTTTCAGTTCGTTAAAACGTTGCTTTATCTTGAATAACAAGCTTATTACATGCGAAACCTATTCGGAACCTACTGAATTCACCATGATACTTATAATCCGTTCCTTAAAATGTTGCTCTATTTTGAAAACCAAACTCATACAAGCATGTCCCATTGGGAACTCACTGATTTCGCCTAGAAATTTTGATTCCATTCGTGAAAATTTTTCTATATCCCGAACAGTCCACTTATTACTACTGCGGCGTACTGGGAACTAACCGAATTCACAATGTTACTCAGATTCGGCTCACCAAATATTGATAAATCTTTAAAAGTACACATAGTACAAGAGCAGGCTACTGGGAACTAACTGAATTCACAAAGAAACAGTGTTTCAGTTCGTTAAAACTTTGCTCTATCTTGAATAACAAACTTATTACATGTGAATCCTATTGGGAACCTACTGAATTCACCATGATACTTAGATTCCGTTCCTTAAAATGTTGCTCTATTTTGAAAACCAAACTCATACAAGCATGTCCCATTGGGAACTAACTGAATTCGCCTAGAAATTTTGATTCCATTCGTGAAAATTTTTCTATATCCGAACAGTCCACTTATTACTACTGCGGCCTACTGGGAACTAAGCGAATTCACCATGTTACTCAGATTCGGCTCACCAAATTTTGATAAATCTTTAAAAGTACACATAGTACAAGAGCAGGCTACTGGGAACTAACTGAATTCACAAAGAAACAGTGTTTCAGTTCCTTAAAACGTTGCTCTATCTTGAATAACAAACTTATTACATGCGAATCCTATTGGGAACCTACTGAATTCACCATGATACTTAGATTCCGTTCCTTAAAATGTTGCTCTACTTTGAAAAGCAAACTCATACAAGCATGTCCCATTGGGAACTCACTGAATTCGCCTAGAAATTTTGATTCCATTCGTGAAAATTTTTCTATATCCCGAACAGTCCACTTATTACTACTGCGGCCCATTGGGAACTAACCGAATTCAGCATGTTACTCACAATCGGCTGACCAGATTTTGATAAATCTTTAAAAGTACACATATTACAAGAGCAGGCTACTGGGCACTAACTGAATTCACAAAGAAACAGTGTTTCAGTTCGTTAAAACGTTGCTCTATCTTGAATAACAAGCTTATTACATATGAATCCTATTGGGAACCTACTGAAATCACCATGATACTTAGATTCTGTTCCTTAAAATGTTGCTCTATTTTGATACTACACTTGATCTTAGCCAAAAGGCCGAGAAGCGATAATGTTGCTCTATTTTGAGGAGCAAACTCATACAAGCATGTCCCATTGGGAACACACTGAATTCGCCTAGAAATTTTGATTCCATTCGTGAAAATTTTTCTATATCCCGAACAGTCCACTTATTACTACTGCGGCCTACTGGGAACTAACCGAATTCACCATGTTACTCAGATTCGGCTCACCAAATTTTGATAAATCTTTAAAAGTACACATATACAAGAGCAGGCTACTGGGATCTAACTGAATTCACAAAGAAACAGTGTTTCAGTTCGTTAAAACGTTGCTCTATCTTGAATAACAAGCTTATTACATGCGAAACCTATTCGGAACCTACTGAATTCACCATGATACTTAGATTCCGTTCCTTAAAATGTTGCTCTATTTTGAAAACCAAACTCATACAAGCATGTCCCATTGGGAACTCACTTTATTCGCCTAGAAATTTTGATTCCATTCGTGAAAATTTTTCTATATCCCGAACAGTCCACTTATTACTACTGTGGCGTAATGGGAACTAACGAAATTCACCATGTTACTCAGATTCGGCTGACCAAATTTTGATAAATCTTTAAAAGTACACATAGTACAAGAGCAGGCTACTGGGAACTAACTGAATTCACAAAGAAACAGTGTTTCAGTTCGTTAAAACGTTGCTCTATCTTGAATAACAAGCTTATTACATGTGAATCCTATTGGGAACCTACTGAATTCACCATGATACTTAGATTCCGTTCCACAAAATGTTGCTCTATTTTGAAAAGCAAACTCATACAAGCATGTCCCATTGGGAAATCACTGAATTCGCATAGAAATTTTGATTCCATTCGTGAAAATTTTTCTATATCCCGAACAGTCCACTTATTACTACTGCGGCGTACTGGGAACTAACCGAATTCACCATGTTACTCAGATTCGGCTCAACAAATTTTGATAAATCTTTAAAAGTACACATAGTACAAGAGCAGGCTACTGGGAACTAACTGAATTCACAAAGAAACAGTGTTTCAGTTCGTTAAAACGTTGCTCTATCTTGAATAACAAACTTATTACATGCGTATCCTATTGGGAACCTACTGAATTCACCATGATACTTAGATACCGTTCCTTAAAATGTTGCTCTACTTTGAAAAGCAAACTCATACAAGCATGTCCCATTGGGAACTCACTGAATTCGCCTAGAAATTTTGATTCCATTCGTGAAAATTTTTCTATATCCCGAAGAGTCCACTTATTACTACTGCGGCCCATTGGGAACTAACCGAATTCAGCATATTACTCACAAACGGCTCACCAGATTTTGATAAATCTTTAAAAGTACACATATTACAAGAGCAGGCTACTGGGCACTAACTGAATTCACAAAGAAACAGTGTTTCAGTTCGTTAAAACGTTGCTCTATCTTGAATAACAAGCTTATTACATGCGAATCCTATTGGGAACCTACTGAATTCACCATGATACTTAGATTCCGTTCCTTAAAATGTTGCTCTATTTTGAAAAGCAAACTCATACAATCATGTCCCATTGGGAACTCACTGAATTCGCCTAGAAATTTTGATTCCATTCGTAAAAATTTTTCTATATCCTGAACAGTCCACTTATTACGACTGCGGCCTACTGGGAACTAACCGAATTCACCATGTTACTCAGATTCGGCTCAACAAATTTTGATAAATCTTTAAAAGTACACATAGTACAAGAGCAGGCTAATGGGAACTAACTGAATTCACAAAGAAACAGTGTTTCAGTTCGTTAAAACGTTGCTCTATCTTGAATAACAAGCTTATTACATGCGAATCCTATTGGGAACCTACTGAATTCACCATGATACTTAGATTCCGTTCCACAAAATGTTGCTCTATTTTGAAAAGCAAACTCATACAAGCATGTCCCATTGGGAACTCACTGAATTCGCCTAGAAATTTTGATTCCATTCGTGAAAATTTTTCTATATCCCGAACAGTCCACTTATTACTACTGCGGCGTACTGGGAACTAACCATATTCACCATGTTACTCAGATTCGGCTGACCAAATTTTGATAAATCTTTAAAAGTACACATAGCACAAGAGCAGGCTACTGGGAACTAACTGAATTCACAAAGAAACAGTGTTTCAGTTCGTTAAAACGTTGCTCTATCTTGAATAACAAGCTTATTACATATGAATACTATTGGGAACCTACTGAATTCACCATGATACTTAGATTCTGTTCTTTAAAATGTTGCTCTATTTTGAAAAGCAAATTCATACAAGCATGTCCCATTGGGAACACACTGAATTCGCCTAGAAATTTTGATTCCATTCGTGAAAATTTTTCTATATCCCGAACAGTCCACTTATTACTACTGCGGCCTACTGGGAACTAACCGAATTCACCATTTTACTCAGTTTCGGCTCACCAAATTTTGATAAATCTTTAAAAGTACAAATATACAAGAGCAGGCTACTGGGATCTAACTGAATTCACAAAGAAACAGTGTTTCAGTTCGTTAAAACGTTGCTTTATCTTGAATAACAAGCTTATTACATGCGAAACCTATTCGGAACCTACTAAATTCACCATGATACTTAGATTCCGTTCCTTAAAATGTTGCTCTATTTTGAAAACCAAACTCATACAAGCATGTCCCATTGGGAACTCACTGAATTCGCCTAGAAATTTTGATTCCATTCGTGAAAATTTTTCTATATCCCGAACAGTCCACTTATTACTACTGCGGCGTACTGGGAACTAACCGAATTCACCATGTTACTCAGATTCGGCTCACCAAATTTTGATAAATCTTTAAAAGTACACATAGTACAAGAGCAGGCTACTGGGAACTAACTGAATTCACAAAGAAACAGTGTTTCAGTTCGTTAAAACGTTGCTCTATCTTGAATAACAAGCTTATTACATGCGAATCCTATTGGGAACCTACTGAATTTACCATGATACTTAGATTCCGTTCCACAAAATGTTGCTCTATTTTGAAAAGCAAACTCATACAAGCATGTCCCATTGGGAACTCACTGAATTCGCCTAGAAATTTTGATTCCATTCGTGAAAATTTTTCTATATCCCGAACAGTCCACTTATTACTACTGCGGCGTACTGGGAACTAACCATATTCACCATGTTACTCAGATTCGGCTGACCAAATTTTGATAAATCTTTAAAAGTACACATAGCACAAGAGCAGGCTACTGGGAACTAACTGAATTCACAAAGAAACAATGTTTCAGTT
Organism: Rattus norvegicus; assembly: GCF_021556685.1. Classification (NCBI taxonomy): domain Eukaryota; kingdom Metazoa; phylum Chordata; class Mammalia; order Rodentia; family Muridae; genus Rattus; species Rattus norvegicus. Next base: position 5,903,896 of record NC_141541.1, on the reverse strand, counting down.
CGTTAAAACGTTGCTCTATCTTGAATAACAAGCTTATTACATGCTAATCCTATTGGGTACCTACTGAATTCACCATGATACTTAGATTCCGTTCCATAAAATGTTGCTCTATTTTGACAAGCAAACTCATACAAGCATGTCCCATTGGGAACTCACTGATTTCGCCTAGAAATTTTGATTGCATTCGTGAAAATTTTTCTATATCCCGAACAGTCCACTTGTTCCTACTGTGGCCTACTGGGAACTAACCGAATTCACCATGTTACTCAGATTCGGCTCACCAAATTTTGATAAATCTTTAAAAGTACACATAGTACAAGAGCCGGCTACTGGGAACTAACTGAATTCACAAAGAAACAGTGTTTCAGTTTGTTAAAACGTTGCTCTATCTTGAATAACAAGCTTATTACATGCGAATCCTATTGGGAAACTACTGAATTCACCATGATACTTAGATTCCGTTCCTTAAAATGTTGCTCTATTTTGAAAAGCAAATTCATACAAGCATATCACATTGGGAACTCAATGAATTCGCCTAGAAATTTTGATTCCATTCGTGAAAATTTTTCTATATCCCGAACAGTCCACTTATTACTACTGCGGCCTACTGGGAACTAACCGAATTCACCATGTTACTCAGATTCGGCTCAACAAATTTTGATAAATCTTTAAAAGTACACATAGTACAAGAGCAGGCTACTGGGAACTAACTGAATTCACAAAGAAACAGTGTTTCAGTTCGTTAAAACGTTGCTCTATCTTGAATAACAAACTTATTACATGCGTATCCTATTGGGAACCTACTGAATTCACCATGATACTTAGATACCGTTCCTTAAAATGTTGCTCTACTTTGAAAAGCAAACTCATACAAGCATGTCCCATTGGGAACTCACTGAATTCGCCTAGAAATTTTGATTCCATTCGTGAAAATTTTTCTATATCCCGAAGAGTCCACTTATTACTACTGCGGCCCATTGGGAACTAACCGAATTCAGCATATTACTCACAAACGGCTCACCAGATTTTGATAAATCTTTAAAAGTACACATATTACAAGAGCAGGCTACTGGGCACTAACTGAATTCACAAAGAAACAGTGTTTCAGTTCGTTAAAACGTTGCTCTATCTTGAATAACAAGCTTATTACATGCGAATCCTATTGGGAACCTACTGAATTCACCATGATACTTAGATTCCGTTCCTTAAAATGTTGCTCTATTTTGAAAAGCAAACTCATACAATCATGTCCCATTGGGAACTCACTGAATTCGCCTAGAAATTTTGATTCCATTCGTAAAAATTTTTCTATATCCCGAACAGTCCACTTATTACGACTGCGGCCTACTGGGAACTAACCGAATTCACCATGTTACTCAGATTCGGCTCAACAAATTTTGATAAATCTTTAAAAGTACACATAGTACAAGAGCAGGCTAATGGGAACTAACTGAATTCTCAAAGAAACAGTGTTTCAGTTCGTTAAAACGTTGCTCTATCTTGAATAACAAGCTTATTACATGCGAATCCTATTGGGAACCTACTGAATTCACCATGATACTTAGATTCCGTTCCACAAAATGTTGCTCTATTTTGAAAAGCAAACTCATACAAGCATGTCCCATTGGGAACTCACTGAATTCGCCTAGAAATTTTGATTCCATTCGTGAAAATTTTTCTATATCCCGAACAGTCCACTTATTACTACTGCGGCGTACTGGGAACTAACCATATTCACCATGTTACTCAGATTCGGCTGACCAAATTTTGATAAATCTTTAAAAGTACACATAGCACAAGAGCAGGCTACTGGGAACTAACTGAATTCACAAAGAAACAGTGTTTCAGTTCGTTAAAACGTTGCTCTATCTTGAATAACAAGCTTATTACATATGAATACTATTGGGAACCTACTGAATTCACCATGATACTTAGATTCTGTTCTTTAAAATGTTGCTCTATTTTGAAAAGCAAATTCATACAAGCATGTCCCATTGGGAACACACTGAATTCGCCTAGAAATTTTGATTCCATTCGTGAAAATTTTTCTATATCCCGAACAGTCCACTTATTACTACTGCGGCCCACTGGGAACTAACCGAATTCACCATTTTACTCAGTTTCGGCTCACCAAATTTTGATAAATCTTTAAAAGTACAAATATACAAGAGCAGGCTACTGGGATCTAACTGAATTCACAAAGAAACAGTGTTTCAGTTCGTTAAAACGTTGCTTTATCTTGAATAACAAGCTTATTACATGCGAAACCTATTCGGAACCTACTAAATTCACCATGATACTTAGATTCCGTTCCTTAAAATGTTGCTCTATTTTGAAAACCAAACTCATACAAGCATGTCCCATTGGGAACTCACTGAATTCGCCTAGAAATTTTGATTCCATTCGTGAAAATTTTTCTATATCCCGAACAGTCCACTTATTACTACTGCGGCGTACTGGGAACTAACCGAATTCACCATGTTACTCAGATTCGGCTCACCAAATTTTGATAAATCTTTAAAAGTACACATAGTACAAGAGCAGGCTACTGGGAACTAACTGAATTCACAAAGAAACAGTGTTTCAGTTCGTTAAAACGTTGCTCTATCTTGAATAACAAGCTTATTACATGCGAATCCTATTGGGAACCTACTGAATTTACCATGATACTTAGATTCCGTTCCACAAAATGTTGCTCTATTTTGAAAAGCAAACTCATACAAGCATGTCCCATTGGGAACTCACTGAATTCGCCTAGAAATTTTGATTCCATTCGTGAAAATTTTTCTATATCCCGAACAGTCCACTTATTACTACTGCGGCGTACTGGGAACTAACCATATTCACCATGTTACTCAGATTCGGCTGACCAAATTTTGATAAATCTTTAAAAGTACACATAGCACAAGAGCAGGCTACTGGGAACTAACTGAATTCACAAAGAAACAATGTTTCAGTTCGTTAAAACGTTGCTCTATCTTGAATAACAAGCTTATTACATGCTAATCCTATTGGGTACCTACTGAATTCACCATGATACTTAGATTCCGTTCCATAAAATGTTGCTCTATTTTGACAAGCAAACTCATACAAGCATGTCCCATTGGGAACTCACTGAATTCGCCTAGAAATTTTGATTCCATTCGTGAAAATTTTCTATATCCCGAACAGTCCACTTGTTGCTACTGCGGCCTACTGGGAACTAACCGAATTCATCATGTTACTCAGATTCGGCTCACCAAATTTTGAAAAATCTTTAAAAGTACACATAGTACAAGAGCAGGCTCCTGGGAACTAACTGAATTCACAAAGAAACAGTGTTTCAGTTCGTTAAAACGATGCTCTATCTTGAATAACAAGCTTATTACATGCGAATCCTATTGTGTACCTAATGAATTCACCATGATACTTAGATTCCGTTCCTTAAAATGTTGCTCTATTTTGAAAGGCAAACTCATACAAGCATGTCCCATTGGGAACTCCCTGAATTCGACTAGAAATTTTGATTCCATTCGTGAAAATTTTTCTATATCCCGAACAGTCCACTTGTTCCTACTGTGGCCTACTGGGAACTAACCGAATTCACCATGTTACTCAGATTCGGATCACCAAATTTTGATAAATCTTTAAAAGTACACATAGTACAAGAGCCGGCTACTGGGAACTAACTGAATTCACAAAGAAACAGTGTTTCAGTTTGTTAAAACGTTGCTCTATCTTGAATAACAAGCTTATTACATGCGAATCCTATTGGGAAACTACTGAATTCACCATGATACTTAGATTCCGTTCCTTAAAATGTTGCTCTATTTTGAAAAGCAAATTCATACAAGCATATCACATTGGGAACTCAATGAATTCGCCTAGAAATTTTGATTCCATTCGTGAAAATTTTTCTATATCCCGAAAAGTCCACTTATTACTACTGTGGCCTACTGGGAACTAACCGAATTCACCATGTTACTCAGATTCGGCTCACCAAATTTTGATAAATCTTTAAAAGTACACATATTACAAGAGCAGGCTCCTGGGAACTAACTGAATTCACAACGAAACAATGTTTCAGTTCGTTAAAACGTTGCTCTATCTTGAATAACAAGCTTATTACATGCGAATCCTACTGGGAACCTACTGAATTCACCATGATACTTAGATTCCGTTCCTTAAAATGTTGCTCTATTTTGAAAAGCAAACTCATACAAGCATGTCCCATTGGGAACGCCCTGAATTCGACTAGAAATTTTGATTCCATTCTTGAAAATTTTTCTATATCCCGAAAAGTCCACTTATTACTCCTGCGGCCTACTGGGAACTAACCGAATTCACCATGTTACTCAGATTCGGCTCAACAAATTTTGATAAATCTTTAAAAGTATACATAGTACAAGTGCAGGCTACTGGGAACTAACTGAATTCACAAAGAAACAATGTTATAGTTCGTTAAAACGTTGCTCTATCTTGAATAACAAGCTTATTACATGCGAATCCTACTGGGAACCTACTGAATTCACCATGATACTTAGATTCCGTTCGTTAAAATGTTGCTCTATTTGAAAAGCAAACTCATACAAGCATGTCCCATTGGGAACTCACTGAATTCGCCTAGAAATTTTGATTCCATTCGTGAAAATTTTCTATATCCCGAACAGTCCACTTGTTACTACTGCGGCCTACTGGGAACTAACCGAATTCATCATGTTACTCAGATTCGGCTCACCAAATTTTGAAAAATCTTTAAAAGTACACATAGTACAAGACCAGGCTCCTGGGAACTAACTGAATTCACAAAGAAACAGTGTTTCAGTTCGTTAAAACGATGCTCTATCTTGAATAACAAGCTTATTACATGCGAATCCTATTGTGTACCTAATGAATTCACCATGATACTTAGATTCCGTTCCTTAAAATGTTGCTCTATTTTGAAAAGCAAACTCATACAAGCATGTCCCATTGGGAACTCCCTGAATTCGACTAGAAATTTTGATTCCATTCGTGAAAATTTTTCTATATCCCGAAAAGTCCACTTATTACTCCTGCGGCCTACTGGGAACTAACCGAATTCACCATGTTACTCAGATTCGGCTCACCAAATTTTGATAAATCTTTAAAAGTACACATAGTACTAGAGCAGGCTACTGGGAACTAACTGAATTCACAAAGAAACAGTGTTTCAGTTCGTTAAAACGTTGCTCTATCTTGAATAACAAGCTTATTACATGCGAATCCTATTGGGAAACTACTGAATTCACCATGATACTTAGATTCCGTTCCTTAAAATGTTGCTCTATTTTGAAAAGCAAACTCATACAAGCATGTCCCATTGGGAACTCACTGAATTCGCCTAGAAATTTTGATTCCATTCGTGAAAATTTTTCTATATCCCGAACAGTCAACTTGTTACTACAGCGGCCTACTGGGATCTAACCGAATTCACCATGTTACTCAGATTCGGCTCACCAAATTTTGATAAATCTTTAAAAGTACACATATTACAAGAGCAGGCTACTGTGAACTAACTGAATTCACAACGAAACAATGTTTCAGTTCGTTAAAACGTTGCTCTATCTTGAATAACAAGTTTCTTACATGCGAATCATACTGGGAACCTACTGAATTCACCATGACTTAGATTCCGTTCCTTAAAATGTTGCTCTATTTTGACAAGCAAACTCATACAAGCATGTCCCATTGGGAACTCACTGAATTCGCCTAGAAATTTTGATTGCGTTCGTGAAAATTTTTCTATATCCCGAACAGTCCACTTGTTCCTACTGTGGCCTACTGGGAACTAACCGAATTCACCATGTTACTCAGATTCGGCTCACCAAATTTTGATAAATCTTTAAAAGTACACATAGTACAAGAGCCGGCTACTGGGAACTAACTGAATTCACAAAGAAACAGTGTTTCAGTTTGTTAAAACGTTGCTCTATCTTGAATAACATGCTTATTACATGCGAATCCTATTGGGAAACTACTGAATTCACCATGATACTTAGATTCCGTTCCTTAAAATGTTGCTCTATTTTGAAAAGCAAATTCATACAAGCATATCACATTGGGAACTCACTGAATTCGCCTAGAAATTTTGATTCCATTCGTGAAAATTTTTCTATATCCCGAACAGTCCACTTGTTACTACTGCGACCTACTGGGAACTACCCGAATTCACCATGTTACTCAGATTCGGCTCACCAAATTTTGATAAATCTTTAAAAGTACACATAGTACAAGAGCAGGCTACTGGGAACTAACTGAATTCACAAAGAAACAATGTTTCAGTTCGTTAAAACGTTGCTCTATCTTGAATAACAAGCTTATTACATGCGAATCCTATTGGGTACCTACTGAATTCACCATGATACTTAGATTCCGTTCCATAAAATGTTGCTCTATTTTGACAAGCAAACTCATACAAGCATGTCCCATTGGGAACTCACTGAATTCGCCTAGAAATTTTGATTGCATTCGTGAAAATTTTTCTATATCCCGAACAGTCCACTTGTTCCTACTGTGGCCTACTGGGAACTAACCGAATTCACCATGTTACTCAGATTCGGCTCACGAAATTTTGATAAATCTTTAAAAGTACACATAGTACAAGAGCCGGCTACTGGGAACTAACTGAATTCACAAAGAAACAGTGTTTCAGTTTGTAAAAACGTTGCTCTATCTTGAATAACAAGCTTATTACATGCGAATCCTATTGGGAAACTACTGAATTCACCATGATACTTAGATACCGTTCCTTAAAATTTGCTCTATTTTGAAAACCAAACTCATACAAGCATGTCCCATTGGCAACTCACTGAATTCGACTAGAAATTTTGATTCCATTCGAGAAAATTTTTCTATATCCCGAACAGTCCACTTATTACTCCTGCGGCCTACTGGGAACTAACCGAATTCACCATGTTACTCAGATTCGGCTCACCAAATTTTGATAAATCTTTAAAATTACACATATTACAAGAGCAGGCTACTGGGAACTAACTGAATTCACAAAGAAACAGTGTTTCAGTTTGTTAAAACGTTGCTCTATCTTGAATAACAAGCTTATTACATGCGAATCCTATTGGGAACCTACTGAATTCACCATGATACTTAGATTCGGTTCCTTAAAATGTTGCTCTATTTTGAAAAGCAAACTTATACAAGCATGTCCCATTGGGAACTCACTGAATTCGCCTAGAAATTTTGATTCCATTCGTGAAAATTTTTCTATATCCCGAACAGTCAACTTGTTACTACTGCGGCCTACTGGGATCTAACCGAATTCACCATGTTACTCAGATTCGGCTCACTAAATTTTGATAAATCTTTAAAAGTACACATATTACAAGAGCAGGATCCTGGGAACTAACTGAATTCACAACGAAACAATGTTTCAGTTCGTTAAAACGTTGCTCTATCTGAATAACAAGCTTATTACATGCGAATCCTATTGGTTACCTACTGAATTCAAAATGATACTTAGATTCCGTTCCTTAAAATGTTGCTCTATTTTGAAAAGAAAACTCATACAAGCATATCACATTGGGAATTCACTGAATTCGCCTAGAAATTTTGATTCCATTCGTGAAAATTTTTCTATATCCCGAACAGTCCACTTGTTACTACTGCGGCCCATTGGGAACTAACCGAATTCACCATGTTACTCAGATTCGGCTCACCAAATTTTGATAAATCTTTAAAAGTACACATAGTACAAGAGCAGGCTACTAGGAACTAACTGAATTCACAAAGAAACAATGTTATACTTCGTTAAGACGTTGCTCTATCTTGAATAACAAGCTTATTACATGCGAATCCTATTGGGAACCTACTGAATTCACCATGATACTTAGATTCCGTTCCTTAAAATGTTGCTCTATTTTGAAAACCAAACTCATACAAGCATGTCCCATTGGGAACTCACTGAATTAGCCTAGAAATTTTGATTCCATTCGTGAAAATTTTTCTATATACCGAACAGTCCACTTGTTACTACTGCGGCCTACTGGGAACTAACCGAATTCACCATGTTACTCAGATTCGGCTCACCAAATTTTGTTATATCTTTAAAAGTACAAATAGTACAAGAGCAGGCTACTGGGAACTAACTGAATTCACAAAGAAACAGTGTTTCACTTCGTTAAAACGTTGCTCTATCTTGAATTACAAGCTTATTACATGCGAATGCTATTGGGAACCTACTGTATTCACCATTATACTTAGATTCCGTTCCACAAAATGTTGCTCTATTTTGAAAAGCAAACTCATACAAGCATGTCCCATTGGGAACTCACTGAATTCGCCTAGAAATTTTGATTCCATTCGTGAAAATTTTTCTATATCCCGAAGAGTCCACTTATTACTACTGCTGCCTACTGGGAGCTAACCGAATTCACCATGTTACTCGGATTCGGCTCACCAAATTTTGATAAATCTTTAAAAGTACACATAGTACAAGAGCAGGCTACTGGGAACTAACTGAATTCACAAAGAAACAGTGTTTCACTTCGTTAAAACGTTGCTCTATCTTGAATAACAAGCTTATTACATGCGAATCCTATTGGGAACCTACTGAATTCACCATGATACTTAGATTCCGTTCCTTAAAATGTTGCTCTATTTTGAAAAGCAAACTCATACAAGCATGTCCCATTGGGAACTCTCTGAATTCGCCTAGAAATTTTGTTTCCATTCGTGAAAATTTTTCTATATCCCGAACAGTCCACCTATTACTACTGCGGCCTACTGGGTACTAACCGAATTCACCATGTTACTCAGATTCGGCTCACCAAATTTTGATAAATCTTTAAAAGTACACATAGTACAAGAGCAGGCTACTGGGAACTAACTGAATTCACAAAGAAACAGTGTTTCACTTCGTTAAAACGTTGCTCTATCTTGAATAACAAGCTTATTACATGCGAATCCTGTTGGGAACCTACTGAATTCACCATTATACTTAGATTCCGTTCCACAAAATGTTGCTCTATTCTGAAAAGCAAACTCATACAAGCATGTCCCATTGGGAACTCACTGAATTCGCCTAGAAATTTTGATTCCATTCGTGAAAATTTTTCTATACCCGAACAGTCCACTTATTACTACGGCGGCCTACTGGGAGCTAACCGAATTCACCATGTTACTCGGATTCGGCTCACCATATTTGATAAATCTTTAAAAGTACACATAGTACAAGAGCAGGCTACTGGGAACTAACTGAATTCACAAAGAAACAGTGTTTCAGTTTGTTAAAACGTTGCTCTATCTTGAATAACAAGCTAATTACATGCGAATCCTATTGGGAACCTACTGAATTCACTATGATACTTAGATACCGTTCCACAAAATGTTGCTCTATTTTGAAAAGCAAACTCATACAAGCATGTCCCATTGGGAAATCACTGAATTCGCCTAGAAATTTTGATTCCATTCGTGAAAATTTTTTCTATATCCCGAAAAGTCCACTTATTACTACTGCGGCCCATTGGGAACTAACCCAATTCACCATGTTACTCAGATTCGGCTCACCAAATTTTGATAAATCTTTAAAAGTACACATAGTACAAGAGCAGATTACTGGGAACTAACTGAATTCACAAAGAAACAGTGTTTCAGTTCGTTAAAACGTTGCTCTATCTTGAATAACAAGCTTATTACATGCGAATCCTATTGGGAACCTACTGAATTCACCATGACTTAGATTCCGTTCCTTAATATGTTGCTCTATTTTGAAAACCAAACTCATACAAGCATGTCCCATTGGGAACTCACTGAATTCGACTAGAAATTTTGATTCCATTCGAGAAAAATTTTCTATATCCCGAACAGTCCACTTATTACTCCTGCGGCCTACTGGGAACTAACCGAATTCACCATGTTACTCAGATTCGGCTCACCAAATTTTGTTAAATCTTTAAAAGTACACATAGTACAAGAGCAGGCTACTGGGAACTAACTGAATTCACAAAGAAACAGTGTTTCAGTTCGTTAAAACGTTGCTCTATCTTGAATAACAAGCTTATTACATGTGAATCCTATTGGGTACCTACTGAATTCAAAATGATACTTAGATTCCGTTCCTTAAAATGTTGCTCTATATTGAAAAGCAGACTCATACAAGCTTGTCCCATTGGGAACTCACTGAATTCGCCTAGAAATTTTGATTCCATTCGTGAAAATTTTTCTATATCCCGAACAGTCCACTAATTACTACTGGGGCCTACTAGGAACTAACCGAATTCACCATGTTACTCAGATTCGGCTCACCGAATTTTGATAAATCTTTAAAAGTACACATAGTACAAGAGCAGGATACTAGGAACTAACTGAATTCACAAAGAAACAATGTTATACTTCGTTAAGACGTTGCTCTATCTTGAATAACAAGCTTATTACATGCGAATCCTATTGGGAACCTACTGAATTCACCATGATACTTAGATTCCCTTCCTTAAAATGTTGCTCTATTTTGAAAAGCAAACACATACAAGCATGTACCATTGGTAACACACTGAATTCGCCTAGAAATTTTATTCCATTCGTGAAAATTTTTCTATATCCCGAACAGTCCACTTATTACTACTGCGGCCTACTGGGAGCTAACCGAATTCACCATGTTACTCGGATTCTGCTTACCGAATTTTGATAAATCTATAAAAGTCACATAGTACAAGAGCAGGCTACTGGGAATTAACTGAATTCACAAAGAAACAGTGTTTCAGTTTGTTAAAACGTTGCTCTACCTTGAATAACAAGCTTATTACATGCGAATCCTATTGGGAACCTACTGAATTCACCATGATACTTAGATTATGTTCCTTAAAATGTTGCTCTATTTTGAAGAGCAAACTCATACAAGCATGTCCCATTGGGAACTCACTGAATTCGCCTAGAAATTTTGATTCCATTCGTGAAAATTTTTCTATATCCCGAACAGTCCACTTATTACTACTGCGGCCTACTGGGAACTAACCGAATTCACCATGTTACTATGACTCGGCTCACCAAATTTTGATAAATCTTTAAAAGTACACATAGTACAAGAGCAGGCTACTGGGAACTAACTGAATTCACAAAGAAACAGTGTTTCACTTCGTTAAAACGTTGCTCTATCTTGAATACATGCTTATTACATGCGAATCCTATTGGGAACCTACTGAATTCACCATGATACTTAGATTCCGTTCCTCAAAATGTTGCTCTATTTTGAAAAGTAAACTCATACAAGCATGTCCCATTGGGAACTCACTGAATTCGCCTAGAAATTTTGATTCCATTCGTGAAAATTTTTCTATATCCTGAACAGTCCACTTGTTACTACTGCGGCCTACTGGGAACTAACCGAATTCACCATGTACTCAGACTCGGCTCACCAAATTTTGATAAATCTTTAAAAGTACACATCGTACAAGAGCAGGCTACTGGGAACTAACTGAATTCACAGAGAAACAGTGTTTCAGTTTGTTAAATCGTTGCTCTATCTTGAATAACAAGCTTATTACATGGGAATCCTATTGGGAACCTACTGAATTCACCATGATACTTAGATTCCGTTCCTTAAAATGTTGCTGTATTTTGAAAAGCAAACTCATACAAGCATGTCCCATTGGAACTCACTGAATTCGCCTAGAAATTTTGATTCCATTCGTGAAAATTTTTCTATATCCCGAACAGTCCACTTATTACTACTGCGGCCTACTGGGTACTAACCGAATTCACCATGTTACTCAGATTCGGCTCACCAAATTTTGATAAATCTTTAAAAGTACACATAGTACAAGAGGAGGCTACTGGGAACTAACTGAATTCACAAAGAAACAGTGTTTCAGTTTGTTAAATCGTTGCTCTATCTTGAATAACAAGCTTATTACATGGGAATCCTTTGGGAACCTACTGAATTCACCATGATACTTAGATTCCGTTCCTTAAAATGTTGCTGTATTTTGAAAAGCAAACTCATACAAGCATGTCCCATTGGAACTCACTGAATTCGCCTAGAAATTTTGATTCCATTCGTGAAAATTTTTCTATATCCCGAACAGTCCACTTATTACTACTGCGGCCTATTGGGAACTAACCGAATTCACCATGTTACTCAGATTCGGATCACCAAATTTTCATAAATCTTTAAAAGTACACATCGTACAAGAGCAGGCTACTGGGAACTAACTGAATTCACAAAGAAACAGTGTTTCAGTTTGTTAAAACGTTGCTCTATCTTGAATAACAAGCTTATTACATGCGAATCCTATTGGGAACCTACTGAATTCACCATGATACTTAGATTCCGTTCCACAAAATGTTGCTCTATATTGAAAAGCAAACTCATACAAGCATGTCCCATTGGGAACTCACTGAATTCGCCTAGAAATTTTGATTCCATTCGTGAAAATTTTTTCTATATCCTGGACATTCCACTTATTACTACTGCGGCCCATTGGGAACTAACCCAATTCACCATGTTACTCAGATTCCGCTCAGCAAATTTTGATAAATCTTTAAAAGTACATATATTACAAGAGCAGGCTACTGGGAACTAACTGAATTCACAAGGAAACAGTGTTTCACTTCGTTAAAACGTTGCTCTATCTTGAATAAAAAGCTTCTTACATGCGAATACTATTGGGAACCTACTGAATTCACCATGATAGTTAGATTCCGTTCCACAAAATGTTGTTCTATATTGAAAAGCAATCTCATACAAGCATGTCCCATTGGGAACTCACTGAATTCGCATAGAAATTTTGATTGCATTCGTGAAATTTTTTCTATATCCCGAACAGTCCACTTATTACTACTGAGGCCTACTGGGAACTAACCGAATTCACCAAGTTATTCAGATTCGGCTCACCAAATTTTGATAAATCTTTAAAAGTACACGTATTACAAGAGCAGGGTAGTGGGAACTAACTGAATTCACAAAGAAAGAGTGTTTCAGTTCATTAAAACGTTGCTCTTTCTTGAATAACAAGCTTATTACATGGGAATCCTATTGGGAACCTACTGAATTCACCATGATACTTAGATTCCGTTCCTTAAAATGTTGCTCTATTTTTAAAAGCAAACTCATACAAGCATGTCCCATTGGGAATTCACTGAATTCGCCTAGAAATTTTGATTCCATTCGTGAAATTTTTTCTATATCCCGAACAGTCCACTTATTACTACTGCGGCCTATTGGGAACTAACCGTATTCACCATGTTACACAGATTCGGCTCACCAAATTTTCATAAATCTTTAAAAGTACACATAGTACAAGAGCAGGCTACTGGGAACTAACTGAATTCACAAAGAAACAGTGTTTCAGTTTGTTAAAACGTTGCTCTATCTTGAATAAAAAGCTTATTATATGCAAATGCTATTGGGAACCTAGAGAATTCACCATGATACTTAGATTCCGTTCCAAAAAATGTTGCTCTATATTGAAAAGCAAACTCATACAAGCATGTCCCGTTGGGAACTCACTGAATTAACCTAGAAATTTTGATTCCATTCGGGATAATTTTTATATCCCGAACAGTCCACTAATTACTACTGGGGCCTACTGGGAACTAACCGAATTCACCATGTTACTCAGATTCGGCTCACCAAATTTTGATAAATCTTTAAAAGTACACATAGTACAAGAGTAGGCTACTGGGAACTAACTGAATTCACAAAGAAACAGTGTTTCAGTTCGTTAAAACGTTGCTCTATCTTGAATAAAAAGCTTATTACATGCGAATCCTATTGGGAACCTACTGAATTCATCATGATACTTAGATTCCGTTCCTTAAAATGTTGTTCTATATTGAAAAGTAAACTCATACAAGCTTGTCCCATTGGGAACTCACTGAATTCACCTAGAAATTTTGATTCCATTCGTGAAAATTTTTCTATATCCCGAACAGTCCACTTATTACTACTGCGGCCTACTGGGAACTAACCGAATTCACCATGTTACTCAGATTCTGCTCACCAAATTTTGATAAATCTTTAAAAGTACACATAGTACAAAGGCAGGCTACTGGGAACTAAATGAATTCACAAAGAAACAGTGTTTCACCTCGTTAAAATGTTGCTCTATCTTGAATAACAAGCTTAATACATGCGAATCCTATTGGGAACCTACTGAATTCACCATGATACTTAGATTCCGTTCCACAAAATGTTGCTCTATTTTGAAAAGCAAACTCATACAAGCATGTCCTATTAGGAACTCAGTGAATTCGCCTAGAAATTTTGATTCCATTCGTGAAAATTTTTCTATATCCCGAACAGTCCACTTATTACTACTGAGGCCTACGGGGAACTAACCGAATTCACCAAGTTATTCAGATTCGGCTCACCAAATTTTGATAAATCTTTAAAAGTACACGTATTACAAGAGCAGGGTAGTGGGAACTAACTGAATTCACAAAGAAAGAGTGTTTCAGTTCATTAAAACGTTGCTCTATCTTGAATAACAAGCTTATTACATGGGAATCATATTGGGAACCTACTGAATTCACCATGATACTTAGATTCCGTATCACAAAATGTTGCTCTATATTGAAAAGCAAACTCATACAAGCATGTCCCGTTGGGAACTCACTGAATTCGCCTAGAAATTTTGATTCCATTCGGGATAATTTTTCTATATCCCGAAAAGTCCACTTATTACACTGCGGCCTATTGGGAACTAACCGAATTCATAATGTTACTCAGATTCGGCTCACCAAATTTTGATAAATCTTTAAAAGTACACATAGTACAAGAGCAGGCTACTGGGAACTAACTGAATTCACAAAGAAACAGTGTTTCAGTTCGTTAAAACGTTGCTCTATCTTGAATAACAAGCTTATTACATGCCAATCCTATTGGGAACCTACTGAATTCACCATGATCCTTAGATTCCGTTCCTTAAAATGTTGCTCTATTTTGAAAAGCAAACTAATACAAGCATGTCCTATTAGGAACTCAGTGAATTCGCAAGGAAATTTTGATTCCATTCGTGAAAATTTTTCTATATCCCGAACAGTCCACTTATTACTACTGCGGCCTACTGGAAACTAACCGAATTCACCATGTTACTCAGATTCGGCTCACCAAATTTTGATAAATCTTTAAAAGTCACATAGTACAAGAGCAGGCTACTGGGAATTAACTGAATTCACAAAGAAACAGTGTTTCAGTTTGTTAAAACGTTGCTCTATCTTGAATAACAAGCTTATTACATGGGAATCCTATTGGGAACCTACTGAATTCACCATGATACTTAGATTCCGTTCCTTAAAATGTTGCTCTATTTTGAAAAGTAAACTCATACAAGCATGTCCCATTGGGAACTCACTGAATTCGCCTAGAAATTTTGATTCCATTCGCGAAAATTTTTCTATATCCTGAACAGTCCACTTGTTACTACTGCGGCCTACTGGGAACTAACCGAATTCACCATGTTACTCAGACTCGGCTCACCAAATTTTGATAAATCTTTAAAAGTACACATAGTACAAGAGCAGGCTACTGGGAACTAACTGAATTCACAAAGAAACAGTGTTTCAGTTTGTTAAATCGTTGCTCTATCTTGAATAACAAGCTTATTACATGGGAATCCTATTGGGAACCTACTGAATTCACCATGATACTTAGATTCTGTTCCTTAAAATGTTGCTGTATTTTGAAAAGCAAACTCATACAGGCATGTCCCATTGGAACTCACTGAATTCGCCTAGAAATTTTGATTCCATTCGTGAAAATTTTTCTATATCCCGAACAGTCCACTTATTACTACTGCGGCCTATTGGGAACTAACCGAATTCACCATGTTACTCAGATTCGGCTCACCAAATTTTCATAAATCTTTAAAAGTACACATAGTACAAGAGCAGGCTACTGGGAACTAACTGAATTCACAAAGAAACAGTGTTTCAGTTTGTTAAAACGTTGCTCTATCTTGAATAACAAGCTTATTACATGCGAATCCTATTGGGAACCTACTGAATTCACCATGATACTTAGATTCCGTTCCAAAAATGTTGCTCTATATTGAAAAGCAAACTCATACAAGCATGTCCCATTGGGAACTCACTGAATTCGCCTAGAAATTTTGATTCCATTCGTGAAAATTTTTTCTATATCCCGGACATTCCACTTATTACTACTGCGGCCCATTGGGAACTAACCCAATTCACCATGTTACTCAGATTCGGCTCACCAAATTTTGATAAATCTTTAAAAGTACATATATTACAAGAGCAGGCTACTGGGAACTAACTGAATTCACAAGGAAACAGTGTTTCACTTCGTTAAAACGTTGCTCTATCTTGAATAACAAGCTTATTACATGCGAATCCTATTGGGAACCTACTGAATTCACCATGATACTTAGATTCCGTTCCAAAAATGTTGCTCTATATTGAAAAGCAAACTCATACAAGCATGTCCCATTGGGAACTCACTGAATTCGCCTAGAAATTTTGATTCCATTCGTGAAAATTTTTTCTATATCCCGGACATACCACTTATTACTACTGCGGCCCATTGGGAACTAACCCAATTCACCATGTTACTCAGATTCGGCTCAGCAAATTTTGATAAATCTTTAAAAGTACATATATTACAAGAGCAGGCTACTGGGAACTAACTGAATTCACAAGGAAACAGTGTTTCACTTCGTTAAAACGTTGCTCTATCTTGAATAACAAGCTTCTTACATGCGAATAGTATTGGGAACCTACTGAATTCACCATGATAGTTAGATTCCGTTCCACAAAATGTTGTTCTATATTGAAAAGCAAACTCATACAAGCATGTCCCATTGGGAACTCACTGAATTCGCATAGAAATTTTGATTGCATTCGTGAAATTTTTTCTATATCCCGAACAGTCCACTTATTACTACTGAGGCCTACTGGGAACTAACCGAATTCACCAAGTTATTCAGATTCGGCTCACCAAATTTTCATAAATCTTTAAAAGTACACGTATTACAAGAGCAGGGTAGTGGGAACTAACTGAATTCACAAAGAAAGAGTGTTTCAGTTCATTAAAACGTTGCTCTATCTTGAATAACAAGCTTATTACATGGGAATCCTATTGGGAACCTACTGAATTCACCATGATACTTAGATTCCGTTCCTTAAAATGTTGCTCTATTTTTAAAAGCAAACTCATACAAGCTTGTCCCATTGGGAATTCACTGAATTCGCCTAGAAATTTTGATTCCATTCGTGAAATTTTTTCTATATCCCGAACAGTCCACTTATTACTACTGCGGCCTATTGGGAACTAACCGTATTCACCATGTTACTTAGATTCGGCTCTCCAAATTTTCATAAATCTTTAAAAGTACACATAGTACAAGAGCAGGCTACTGGGAACTAACTGAATTCACAAAGAAACAGTGTTTCAGTTTGTTAAAACGTTGCTCTATCTTGAATAACAAGCTTATTACATGCAAATCCTATTGGGAACCTACTGAATTCACCATGATACTTAGATTCCGTTCCACAAAATGTTGCTCTATATTGAAAAGCAAACTCATACAAGCATGTCCCGTTGGGAACTCACTGAATTAACCTAGAAATTTTGATTCCATTCGGGATAATTTTTCTATATCCCGAACAGTCCACTAATTACTACTGGGGCCTACTGGGAACTAACCGAATTCACCATGTTACTCAGATTCGGCTCACCAAATTTTGATAAATCTTTAAAAGTACACATAGTACAAGAGTAGGCTACTGGGAACTAACTGAATTCACAAAGAAACAGTGTTTCAGTTTGTTAAAACGTTGCTCTATCTTGAATAAATAGCTTATTACATGCGAATCCTATTGGGAACCTACTGAATTCATCATGATACTTAGATTCCGTTCCTTAAAATGTTGCTCTATATTGAAAAGTAAACTCATACAAGCTTGTCCCATTGGGAACTCACTGAATTCACCTAGAAATTTTGATTCCATTCGTGAAAATTTTTCTATATCCCGAACAGTCCACTTATTACTACTGCGGCCTACTGGGAACTAACCGAATTCACCATGTTACTCAGATTCTGCTCACCAAATTTTGATAAATCTTTAAAAGTACACATAGTACAAAGGCAGGCTACTGGGAACTAAATGAATTCACAAAGAAACAGTGTTTCACCTCGTTAAAATGTTGCTCTATCTTGAATAACAAGCTTAATACATGCGAATCCTATTGGGAACCTACTGAATTCACCATGATACTTAGATTCCGTTCCACAAAATGTTGCTCTATTTTGAAAAGCAAACTCATACAAGCATGTCCTATTAGGAACTCAGTGAATTCGCCTAGAAATTTTGATTCCATTCGTGAAAATTTTTCTATATCCCGAACAGTCCACTTATTACTACTGAGGCCTACGGGGAACTAACCGAATTCACCAAGTTATTCAGATTCGGCTCACCAAATTTTGATAAATCTTTAAAAGTACACGTATTACAAGAGCAGGGTAGTGGGAACTAACTGAATTCACAAAGAAAGAGTGTTTCAGTTCATTAAAACGTTGCTCTATCTTGAATAACAAGCTTATTACATGGGAATCCTATTGGGAACCTACTGAATTCACCATGATACTTAGATTCCGTATCACAAAATGTTGCTCTATATTGAAAAGCAAACTCATACAAGCATGTCCCGTTGGGAACTCACTGAATTCGCCTAGAAATTTTGATTCCATTCGGGATAATTTTTCTATATCCCGAAAAGTCCACTTATTACACTGCGGCCTATTGGGAACTAACCGAATTCATAATGTTACTCAGATTCGGCTCACCAAATTTTGATAAATCTTTAAAAGTACACATAGTACAAGAGCAGGCTACTGGGAACTAACTGAATTCACAAAGAAACAGTGTTTCAGTTCGTTAAAACGTTGCTCTATCTTGAATAACAAGCTTATTACATGCCAATCCTATTGGGAACCTACTGAATTCACCATGATCCTTAGATTCCGTTCCTTAAAATGTTGCTCTATTTTGAAAAGCAAACTAATACAAGCATGTCCTATTAGGAACTCAGTGAATTCGCAAGGAAATTTTGATTCCATTCGTGAAAATTTTTCTATATCCCGAACAGTCCACTTATTACTACTGCGGCCTACTGGAAACTAACCGAATTCACCATGTTACTCAGATTCGGCTCACCAAATTTTGATAAATCTTTAAAAGTCACATAGTACAAGAGCAGGCTACTGGGAATTAACTGAATTCACAAAGAAACAGTGTTTCAGTTTGTTAAAACGTTGCTCTATCTTGAATAACAAGCTTATTACATGGGAATCCTATTGGGAACCTACTGAATTCACCATGATACTTAGATTCCGTTCCTTAAAATGTTGCTCTATTTTGAAAAGTAAACTCATACAAGCATGTCCCATTGGGAACTCACTGAATTCGCCTAGAAATTTTGATTCCATTCGCGAAAATTTTTCTATATCCTGAACAGTCCACTTGTTACTACTGCGGCCTACTGGGAACTAACCGAATTCACCATGTTACTCAGACTCGGCTCACCAAATTTTGATAAATCTTTAAAAGTACACATAGTACAAGAGCAGGCTACTGGGAACTAACTGAATTCACAAAGAAACAGTGTTTCAGTTTGTTAAATCGTTGCTCTATCTTGAATAACAAGCTTATTACATGGGAATCCTATTGGGAACCTACTGAATTCACCATGATACTTAGATTCTGTTCCTTAAAATGTTGCTGTATTTTGAAAAGCAAACTCATACAGGCATGTCCCATTGGAACTCACTGAATTCGCCTAGAAATTTTGATTCCATTCGTGAAAATTTTTCTATATCCCGAACAGTCCACTTATTACTACTGCGGCCTATTGGGAACTAACCGAATTCACCATGTTACTCAGATTCGGCTCACCAAATTTTCATAAATCTTTAAAAGTACACATAGTACAAGAGCAGGCTACTGGGAACTAACTGAATTCACAAAGAAACAGTGTTTCAGTTTGTTAAAACGTTGCTCTATCTTGAATAACAAGCTTATTACATGCGAATCCTATTGGGAACCTACTGAATTCACCATGATACTTAGATTCCGTTCCAAAAATGTTGCTCTATATTGAAAAGCAAACTCATACAAGCATGTCCCATTGGGAACTCACTGAATTCGCCTAGAAATTTTGATTCCATTCGTGAAAATTTTTTCTATATCCCGGACATTCCACTTATTACTACTGCGGCCCATTGGGAACTAACCCAATTCACCATGTTACTCAGATTCGGCTCAGCAAATTTTGATAAATCTTTAAAAGTACATATATTACAAGAGCAGGCTACTGGGAACTAACTGAATTCACAAGGAAACAGTGTTTCACTTCGTTAAAACGTTGCTCTATCTTGAATAACAAGCTTATTACATGCGAATCCTATTGGGAACCTACTGAATTCACCATGATACTTAGATTCCGTTCCAAAAATGTTGCTCTATATTGAAAAGCAAACTCATACAAGCATGTCCCATTGGGAACTCACTGAATTCGCCTAGAAATTTTGATTCCATTCGTGAAAATTTTTTCTATATCCCGGACATACCACTTATTACTACTGCGGCCCATTGGGAACTAACCCAATTCACCATGTTACTCAGATTCGGCTCAGCAAATTTTGATAAATCTTTAAAAGTACATATATTACAAGAGCAGGCTACTGGGAACTAACTGAATTCACAAGGAAACAGTGTTTCACTTCGTTAAAACGTTGCTCTATCTTGAATAACAAGCTTCTTACATGCGAATAGTATTGGGAACCTACTGAATTCACCATGATAGTTAGATTCCGTTCCACAAAATGTTGTTCTATATTGAAAAGCAAACTCATACAAGCATGTCCCATTGGGAACTCACTGAATTCGCATAGAAATTTTGATTGCATTCGTGAAATTTTTTCTATATCCCGAACAGTCCACTTATTACTACTGAGGCCTACTGGGAACTAACCGAATTCACCAAGTTATTCAGATTCGGCTCACCAAATTTTCATAAATCTTTAAAAGTACACGTATTACAAGAGCAGGGTAGTGGGAACTAACTGAATTCACAAAGAAAGAGTGTTTCAGTTCATTAAAACGTTGCTCTATCTTGAATAACAAGCTTATTACATGGGAATCCTATTGGGAACCTACTGAATTCACCATGATACTTAGATTCCGTTCCTTAAAATGTTGCTCTATTTTTAAAAGCAAACTCATACAAGCTTGTCCCATTGGGAATTCACTGAATAAGCCTAGAAATTTTGATTCCATTCGTGAAATTTTTTCTATATCCCGAACAGTCCACTTATTACTACTGCGGCCTATTGGGAACTAACCGTATTCACCATGTTACTTAGATTCGGCTCTCCAAATTTTCATAAATCTTTAAAAGTACACATAGTACAAGAGCAGGCTACTGGGAACTAACTGAATTCACAAAGAAACAGTGTTTCAGTTTGTTAAAACGTTGCTCTATCTTGAATAACAAGCTTATTACATGCAAATCCTATTGGGAACCTACTGAATTCACCATGATACTTAGATTCCGTTCCACAAAATGTTGCTCTATATTGAAAAGCAAACTCATACAAGCATGTCCCGTTGGGAACTCACTGAATTAACCTAGAAATTTTGATTCCATTCGGGATAATTTTTCTATATCCCGAACAGTCCACTAATTACTACTGGGGCCTACTGGGAACTAACCGAATTCACCATGTTACTCAGATTCGGCTCACCAAATTTTGATAAATCTTTAAAAGTACACATAGTACAAGAGTAGGCTACTGGGAACTAACTGAATTCACAAAGAAACAGTGTTTCAGTTCGTTAAAACGTTGCTCTATCTTGAATAAAAAGCTTATTACATGCGAATCCTATTGGGAACCTACTGAATTCATCATGATACTTAGATTCCGTTCCTTAAAATGTTGCTCTATTTTGAAAAGTAAACTCATACAAGCTTGTCCCATTGGGAACTCACTGAATTCACCTAGAAATTTTGATTCCATTCGTGAAAATTTTTCTATATCCCGAACAGTCCACTTATTACTACTGCGGCCTACTGGGAACTAACCGAATTCACCATGTTACTCAGATTCTGCTCACCAAATTTTGATAAATCTTTAAAAGTACACATAGTACAAAGGCAGGCTACTGGGAACTAAATGAATTCACAAAGAAACAGTGTTTCACCTCGTTAAAATGTTGCTCTATCTTGAATAACAAGCTTAATACATGCGAATCCTATTGGGAACCTACTGAATTCACCATGATACTTAGATTCCGTTCCACAAAATGTTGCTCTATTTTGAAAAGCAAACTCATACAAGCATGTCCTATTAGGAACTCAGTGAATTCGCCTAGAAATTTTGATTCCATTCGTGAAAATTTTTCTATATCCCGAACAGTCCACTTATTACTACTGAGGCCTACGGGGAACTAACCGAATTCACCAAGTTATTCAGATTCGGCTCACCAAATTTTGATAAATCTTTAAAAGTACACGTATTACAAGAGCAGGGTAGTGGGAACTAACTGAATTCACAAAGAAAGAGTGTTTCAGTTCATTAAAACGTTGCTCTATCTTGAATAACAAGCTTATTACATGGGAATCCTATTGGGAACCTACTGAATTCACCATGATACTTAGATTCCGTATCACAAAATGTTGCTCTATATTGAAAAGCAAACTCATACAAGCATGTCCCGTTGGGAACTCACTGAATTCGCCTAGAAATTTTGATTCCATTCGGGATAATTTTTCTATATCCCGAAAAGTCCACTTATTACACTGCGGCCTATTGGGAACTAACCGAATTCATAATGTTACTCAGATTCGGCTCACCAAATTTTGATAAATCTTTAAAAGTACACATAGTACAAGAGCAGGCTACTGGGAACTAACTGAATTCACAAAGAAACAGTGTTTCAGTTCGTTAAAACGTTGCTCTATCTTGAATAACAAGCTTATTACATGCCAATCCTATTGGGAACCTACTGAATTCACCATGATCCTTAGATTCCGTTCCTTAAAATGTTGCTCTATTTTGAAAAGCAAACTAATACAAGCATGTCCTATTAGGAACTCAGTGAATTCGCAAGGAAATTTTGATTCCATTCGTGAAAATTTTTCTATATCCCGAACAGTCCACTTATTACTACTGCGGCCTACTGGAAACTAACCGAATTCACCATGTTACTCAGATTCGGCTCACCAAATTTTGATAAATCTTTAAAAGTCACATAGTACAAGAGCAGGCTACTGGGAATTAACTGAATTCACAAAGAAACAGTGTTTCAGTTTGTTAAAACGTTGCTCTATCTTGAATAACAAGCTTATTACATGGGAATCCTATTGGGAACCTACTGAATTCACCATGATACTTAGATTCCGTTCCTTAAAATGTTGCTCTATTTTGAAAATTAAACTCATACAAGCATGTCCCATTGGGAACTCACTGAATTCGCCTAGAAATTTTGATTCCATTCGCGAAAATTTTTCTATATCCTGAACAGTCCACTTGTTACTACTGCGGCCTACTGGGAACTAACCGAATTCACCATGTTACTCAGACTCGGCTCACCAAATTTTGATAAATCTTTAAAAGTACACATAGTACAAGAGCAGGCTACTGGGAACTAACTGAATTCACAAAGAAACAGTGTTTCAGTTTGTTAAATCGTTGCTCTATCTTGAATAACAAGCTTATTACATGGGAATCCTATTGGGAACCTACTGAATTCACCATGATACTTAGATTCTGTTCCTTAAAATGTTGCTGTATTTTGAAAAGCAAACTCATACAGGCATGTCCCATTGGAACTCACTGAATTCGCCTAGAAATTTTGATTCCATTCGTGAAAATTTTTCTATATCCCGAACAGTCCACTTATTACTACTGCGGCCTATTGGGAACTAACCGAATTCACCATGTTACTCAGATTCGGCTCACCAAATTTTCATAAATCTTTAAAAGTACACATAGTACAAGAGCAGGCTACTGGGAACTAACTGAATTCACAAAGAAACAGTGTTTCAGTTTGTTAAAACGTTGCTCTATCTTGAATAACAAGCTTATTACATGCGAATCCTATTGGGAACCTACTGAATTCACCATGATACTTAGATTCCGTTCCAAAAATGTTGCTCTATATTGAAAAGCAAACTCATACAAGCATGTCCCATTGGGAACTCACTGAATTCGCCTAGAAATTTTGATTCCATTCGTGAAAATTTTTTCTATATCCCGGACATTCCACTTATTACTACTGCGGCCCATTGGGAACTAACCCAATTCACCATGTTACTCAGATTCGGCTCACCAAATTTTGATAAATCTTTAAAAGTACATATATTACAAGAGCAGGCTACTGGGAACTAACTGAATTCACAAGGAAACAGTGTTTCACTTCGTTAAAACGTTGCTCTATCTTGAATAACAAGCTTATTACATGCGAATCCTATTGGGAACCTACTGAATTCACCATGATACTTAGATTCCGTTCCAAAAATGTTGCTCTATATTGAAAAGCAAACTCATACAAGCATGTCCCATTGGGAACTCACTGAATTCGCCTAGAAATTTTGATTCCATTCGTGAAAATTTTTTCTATATCCCGGACATACCACTTATTACTACTGCGGCCCATTGGGAACTAACCCAATTCACCATGTTACTCAGATTCGGCTCAGCAAATTTTGATAAATCTTTAAAAGTACATATATTACAAGAGCAGGCTACTGGGAACTAACTGAATTCACAAGGAAACAGTGTTTCACTTCGTTAAAACGTTGCTCTATCTTGAATAACAAGCTTCTTACATGCGAATAGTATTGGGAACCTACTGAATTCACCATGATAGTTAGATTCCGTTCCACAAAATGTTGTTCTATATTGAAAAGCAAACTCATACAAGCATGTCCCATTGGGAACTCACTGAATTCGCATAGAAATTTTGATTGCATTCGTGAAATTTTTTCTATATCCCGAACAGTCCACTTATTACTACTGAGGCCTACTGGGAACTAACCGAATTCACCAAGTTATTCAGATTCGGCTCACCAAATTTTCATAAATCTTTAAAAGTACACGTATTACAAGAGCAGGGTAGTGGGAACTAACTGAATTCACAAAGAAAGAGTGTTTCAGTTCATTAAAACGTTGCTCTATCTTGAATAACAAGCTTATTACATGGGAATCCTATTGGGAACCTACTGAATTCACCATGATACTTAGATTCCGTTCCTTAAAATGTTGCTCTATTTTTAAAAGCAAACTCATACAAGCTTGTCCCATTGGGAATTCACTGAATAAGCCTAGAAATTTTGATTCCATTCGTGAAATTTTTTCTATATCCCGAACAGTCCACTTATTACTACTGCGGCCTATTGGGAACTAACCGTATTCACCATGTTACTTAGATTCGGCTCTCCAAATTTTCATAAATCTTTAAAAGTACACATAGTACAAGAGCAGGCTACTGGGAACTAACTGAATTCACAAAGAAACAGTGTTTCAGTTTGTTAAAACGTTGCTCTATCTTGAATAACAAGCTTATTACATGCAAATCCTATTGGGAACCTACTGAATTCACCATGATACTTAGATTCCGTTCCACAAAATGTTGCTCTATATTGAAAAGCAAACTCATACAAGCATGTCCCGTTGGGAACTCACTGAATTAACCTAGAAATTTTGATTCCATTCGGGATAATTTTTCTATATCCCGAACAGTCCACTAATTACTACTGGGGCCTACTGGGAACTAACCGAATTCACCATGTTACTCAGATTCGGCTCACCAAATTTTGATAAATCTTTAAAAGTACACATAGTACAAGAGTAGGCTACTGGGAACTAACTGAATTCACAAAGAAACAGTGTTTCAGTTCGTTAAAACGTTGCTCT
Source organism: Rattus norvegicus (assembly GCF_021556685.1). Lineage (NCBI taxonomy): Eukaryota > Metazoa > Chordata > Mammalia > Rodentia > Muridae > Rattus > Rattus norvegicus. Next base: position 5,878,007 of record NC_141541.1, on the reverse strand, counting down.
ATCTTGAATAAAAAGCTTATTACATGCGAATCCTATTGGGAACCTACTGAATTCATCATGATACTTAGATTCCGTTCCTTAAAATGTTGCTCTATTTTGAAAAGTAAACTCATACAAGCTTGTCCCATTGGGAACTCACTGAATTCACCTAGAAATTTTGATTCCATTCGTGAAAATTTTTCTATATCCCGAACAGTCCACTTATTACTACTGCGGCCTACTGGGAACTAACCGAATTCACCATGTTACTCAGATTCTGCTCACCAAATTTTGATAAATCTTTAAAAGTACACATAGTACAAAGGCAGGCTACTGGGAACTAAATGAATTCACAAAGAAACAGTGTTTCACCTCGTTAAAATGTTGCTCTATCTTGAATAACAAGCTTAATACATGCGAATCCTATTGGGAACCTACTGAATTCACCATGATACTTAGATTCCGTTCCACAAAATGTTGCTCTATTTTGAAAAGCAAACTCATACAAGCATGTCCTATTAGGAACTCAGTGAATTCGCCTAGAAATTTTGATTCCATTCGTGAAAATTTTTCTATATCCCGAACAGTCCACTTATTACTACTGAGGCCTACGGGGAACTAACCGAATTCACCAAGTTATTCAGATTCGGCTCACCAAATTTTGATAAATCTTTAAAAGTACACGTATTACAAGAGCAGGGTAGTGGGAACTAACTGAATTCACAAAGAAAGAGTGTTTCAGTTCATTAAAACGTTGCTCTATCTTGAATAACAAGCTTATTACATGGGAATCCTATTGGGAACCTACTGAATTCACCATGATACTTAGATTCCGTATCACAAAATGTTGCTCTATATTGAAAAGCAAACTCATACAAGCATGTCCCGTTGGGAACTCACTGAATTCGCCTAGAAATTTTGATTCCATTCGGGATAATTTTTCTATATCCCGAAAAGTCCACTTATTACACTGCGGCCTATTGGGAACTAACCGAATTCATAATGTTACTCAGATTCGGCTCACCAAATTTTGATAAATCTTTAAAAGTACACATAGTACAAGAGCAGGCTACTGGGAACTAACTGAATTCACAAAGAAACAGTGTTTCAGTTCGTTAAAACGTTGCTCTATCTTGAATAACAAGCTTATTACATGCCAATCCTATTGGGAACCTACTGAATTCACCATGATCCTTAGATTCCGTTCCTTAAAATGTTGCTCTATTTTGAAAAGCAAACTAATACAAGCATGTCCTATTAGGAACTCAGTGAATTCGCAAGGAAATTTTGATTCCATTCGTGAAAATTTTTCTATATCCCGAACAGTCCACTTATTACTACTGCGGCCTACTGGAAACTAACCGAATTCACCATGTTACTCAGATTCGGCTCACCAAATTTTGATAAATCTTTAAAAGTCACATAGTACAAGAGCAGGCTACTGGGAATTAACTGAATTCACAAAGAAACAGTGTTTCAGTTTGTTAAAACGTTGCTCTATCTTGAATAACAAGCTTATTACATGGGAATCCTATTGGGAACCTACTGAATTCACCATGATACTTAGATTCCGTTCCTTAAAATGTTGCTCTATTTTGAAAAGTAAACTCATACAAGCATGTCCCATTGGGAACTCACTGAATTCGCCTAGAAATTTTGATTCCATTCGCGAAAATTTTTCTATATCCTGAACAGTCCACTTGTTACTACTGCGGCCTACTGGGAACTAACCGAATTCACCATGTTACTCAGACTCGGCTCACCAAATTTTGATAAATCTTTAAAAGTACACATAGTACAAGAGCAGGCTACTGGGAACTAACTGAATTCACAAAGAAACAGTGTTTCAGTTTGTTAAATCGTTGCTCTATCTTGAATAACAAGCTTATTACATGGGAATCCTATTGGGAACCTACTGAATTCACCATGATACTTAGATTCTGTTCCTTAAAATGTTGCTGTATTTTGAAAAGCAAACTCATACAGGCATGTCCCATTGGAACTCACTGAATTCGCCTAGAAATTTTGATTCCATTCGTGAAAATTTTTCTATATCCCGAACAGTCCACTTATTACTACTGCGGCCTATTGGGAACTAACCGAATTCACCATGTTACTCAGATTCGGCTCACCAAATTTTCATAAATCTTTAAAAGTACACATAGTACAAGAGCAGGCTACTGGGAACTAACTGAATTCACAAAGAAACAGTGTTTCAGTTTGTTAAAACGTTGCTCTATCTTGAATAACAAGCTTATTACATGCGAATCCTATTGGGAACCTACTGAATTCACCATGATACTTAGATTCCGTTCCAAAAATGTTGCTCTATATTGAAAAGCAAACTCATACAAGCATGTCCCATTGGGAACTCACTGAATTCGCCTAGAAATTTTGATTCCATTCGTGAAAATTTTTTCTATATCCCGGACATTCCACTTATTACTACTGCGGCCCATTGGGAACTAACCGTATTCACCATGTTACTCAGATTCGGCTCAGCAAATTTTGATAAATCTTTAAAAGTACATATATTACAAGAGCAGGCTACTGGGAACTAACTGAATTCACAAGGAAACAGTGTTTCACTTCGTTAAAACGTTGCTCTATCTTGAATAACAAGCTTATTACATGCGAATCCTATTGGGAACCTACTGAATTCACCATGATACTTAGATTCCGTTCCAAAAATGTTGCTCTATATTGAAAAGCAAACTCATACAAGCATGTCCCATTGGGAACTCACTGAATTCGCCTAGAAATTTTGATTCCATTCGTGAAAATTTTTTCTATATCCCGGACATACCACTTATTACTACTGCGGCCCATTGGGAACTAACCCAATTCACCATGTTACTCAGATTCGGCTCAGCAAATTTTGATAAATCTTTAAAAGTACATATATTACAAGAGCAGGCTACTGGGAACTAACTGAATTCACAAGGAAACAGTGTTTCACTTCGTTAAAACGTTGCTCTATCTTGAATAACAAGCTTCTTACATGCGAATAGTATTGGGAACCTACTGAATTCACCATGATAGTTAGATTCCGTTCCACAAAATGTTGTTCTATATTGAAAAGCAAACTCATACAAGCATGTCCCATTGGGAACTCACTGAATTCGCATAGAAATTTTGATTGCATTCGTGAAATTTTTTCTATATCCCGAACAGTCCACTTATTACTACTGAGGCCTACTGGGAACTAACCGAATTCACCAAGTTATTCAGATTCGGCTCACCAAATTTTCATAAATCTTTAAAAGTACACGTATTACAAGAGCAGGGTAGTGGGAACTAACTGAATTCACAAAGAAAGATTGTTTCAGTTCATTAAAACGTTGCTCTATCTTGAATAACAAGCTTATTACATGGGAATCCTATTGGGAACCTACTGAATTCACCATGATACTTAGATTCCGTTCCTTAAAATGTTGCTCTATTTTTAAAAGCAAACTCATACAAGCTTGTCCCATTGGGAATTCACTGAATTCGCCTAGAAATTTTGATTCCATTCGTGAAATTTTTTCTATATCCCGAACAGTCCACTTATTACTACTGCGGCCTATTGGGAACTAACCGTATTCACCATGTTACTTAGATTCGGCTCTCCAAATTTTCATAAATCTTTAAAAGTACACATAGTACAAGAGCAGGCTACTGGGAACTAACTGAATTCACAAAGAAACAGTGTTTCAGTTTGTTAAAACGTTGCTCTATCTTGAATAACAAGCTTATTACATGCAAATCCTATTGGGAACCTACTGAATTCACCATGATACTTAGATTCCGTTCCACAAAATGTTGCTCTATATTGAAAAGCAAACTCATACAAGCATGTCCCGTTGGGAACTCACTGAATTAACCTAGAAATTTTGATTCCATTCGGGATAATTTTTCTATATCCCGAACAGTCCACTAATTACTACTGGGGCCTACTGGGAACTAACCGAATTCACCATGTTACTCAGATTCGGCTCACCAAATTTTGATAAATCTTTAAAAGTACACATAGTACAAGAGTAGGCTACTGGGAACTAACTGAATTCACAAAGAAACAGTGTTTCAGTTCGTTAAAACGTTGCTCTATCTTGAATAAAAAGCTTATTACATGCGAATCCTATTGGGAACCTACTGAATTCATCATGATACTTAGATTCCGTTCCTTAAAATGTTGCTCTATTTTGAAAAGTAAACTCATACAAGCTTGTCCCATTGGGAACTCACTGAATTCACCTAGAAATTTTGATTCCATTCGTGAAAATTTTTCTATATCCCGAACAGTCCACTTATTACTACTGCGGCCTACTGGGAACTAACCGAATTCACCATGTTACTCAGATTCTGCTCACCAAATTTTGATAAATCTTTAAAAGTACACATAGTACAAAGGCAGGCTACTGGGAACTAAATGAATTCACAAAGAAACAGTGTTTCACCTCGTTAAAATGTTGCTCTATCTTGAATAACAAGCTTAATACATGCGAATCCTATTGGGAACCTACTGAATTCACCATGATACTTAGATTCCGTTCCACAAAATGTTGCTCTATTTTGAAAAGCAAACTCATACAAGCATGTCCTATTAGGAACTCAGTGAATTCGCCTAGAAATTTTGATTCCATTCGTGAAAATTTTTCTAAATCCCGAACAGTCCACTTATTACTACTGAGGCCTACGGGGAACTAACCGAATTCACCAAGTTATTCAGATTCGGCTCACCAAATTTTGATAAATCTTTAAAAGTACACGTATTACAAGAGCAGGGTAGTGGGAACTAACTGAATTCACAAAGAAAGAGTGTTTCAGTTCATTAAAACGTTGCTCTATCTTGAATAACAAGCTTATTACATGGGAATCCTATTGGGAACCTACTGAATTCACCATGATACTTAGATTCCGTATCACAAAATGTTGCTCTATATTGAAAAGCAAACTCATACAAGCATGTCCCATTGGGAACTCACTGAATTCGCCTAGAAATTTTGATTCCATTCGGGATAATTTTTCTATATCCCGAAAAGTCCACTTATTACACTGCGGCCTATTGGGAACTAACCGAATTCATAATGTTACTCAGATTCGGCTCACCAAATTTTGATAAATCTTTAAAAGTACACATAGTACAAGAGCAGGCTACTGGGAACTAACTGAATTCACAAAGAAACAGTGTTTCAGTTCGTTAAAACGTTGCTCTATCTTGAATAACAAGCTTATTACATGCCAATCCTACTGGGAACCTACTGAATTCACCATGATCCTTAGATTCCGTTCCTTAAAATGTTGCTCTATTTTGAAAAGCAAACTAATACAAGCATGTCCTATTAGGAACTCAGTGAATTCGCAAGGAAATTTTGATTCCATTCGTGAAAATTTTTCTATATCCCGAACAGTCCACTTATTACTACTGCGGCCTACTGGAAACTAACCGAATTCACCATGTTACTCAGATTCGGCTCACCAAATTTTGATAAATCTTTAAAAGTCACATAGTACAAGAGCAGGCTACTGGGAATTAACTGAATTCACAAAGAAACAGTGTTTCAGTTTGTTAAAACGTTGCTCTATCTTGAATAACAAGCTTATTACATGGGAATCCTATTGGGAACCTACTGAATTCACCATGATACTTAGATTCCGTTCCTTAAAATGTTGCTCTATTTTGAAAAGTAAACTCATACAAGCATGTCCCATTGGGAACTCACTGAATTCGCCTAGAAATTTTGATTCCATTCGCGAAAATTTTTCTATATCCTGAACAGTCCACTTGTTACTACTGCGGCCTACTGGGAACTAACCGAATTCACCATGTTACTCAGACTCGGCTCACCAAATTTTGATAAATCTTTAAAAGTACACATAGTACAAGAGCAGGCTACTGGGAACTAACTGAATTCACAAAGAAACAGTGTTTCAGTTTGTTAAATCGTTGCTCTATCTTGAATAACAAGCTTATTACATGGGAATCCTATTGGGAACCTACTGAATTCACCATGATACTTAGATTCTGTTCCTTAAAATGTTGCTGTATTTTGAAAAGCAAACTCATACAGGCATGTCCCATTGGAACTCACTGAATTCGCCTAGAAATTTTGATTCCATTCGTGAAAATTTTTCTATATCCCGAACAGTCCACTTATTACTACTGCGGCCTATTGGGAACTAACCGAATTCACCATGTTACTCAGATTCGGCTCACCAAATTTTCATAAATCTTTAAAAGTACACATAGTACAAGAGCAGGCTACTGGGAACTAACTGAATTCACAAAGAAACAGTGTTTCAGTTTGTTAAAACGTTGCTCTATCTTGAATAACAAGCTTATTACATGCGAAACCTATTGGGAACCTACTGAATTCACCATGATACTTAGATTCCGTTCCAAAAATGTTGCTCTATATTGAAAAGCAAACTCATACAAGCATGTCCCATTGGGAACTCACTGAATTCGCCTAGAAATTTTGATTCCATTCGTGAAAATTTTTTCTATATCCCGGACATTCCACTTATTACTACTGCGGCCCATTGGGAACTAACCCAATTCACCATGTTACTCAGATTCGGCTCAGCAAATTTTGATAAATCTTTAAAAGTACATATATTACAAGAGCAGGCTACTGGGAACTAACTGAATTCACAAGGAAACAGTGTTTCACTTCGTTAAAACGTTGCTCTATCTTGAATAACAAGCTTATTACATGCGAATCCTATTGGGAACCTACTGAATTCACCATGATACTTAGATTCCGTTCCAAAAATGTTGCTCTATATTGAAAAGCAAACTCATACAAGCATGTCCCATTGGGAACTCACTGAATTCGCCTAGAAATTTTGATTCCATTCGTGAAAATTTTTTCTATATCCCGGACATACCACTTATTACTACTGCGGCCCATTGGGAACTAACCCAATTCACCATGTTACTCAGATTCGGCTCAGCAAATTTTGATAAATCTTTAAAAGTACATATATTACAAGAGCAGGCTACTGGGAACTAACTGAATTCACAAGGAAACAGTGTTTCACTTCGTTAAAACGTTGCTCTATCTTGAATAACAAGCTTCTTACATGCGAATAGTATTGGGAACCTACTGAATTCACCATGATTGTTAGATTCCGTTCCACAAAATGTTGTTCTATATTGAAAAGCAAACTCATACAAGCATGTCCCATTGGGAACTCACTGAATTCGCATAGAAATTTTGATTGCATTCGTGAAATTTTTTCTATATCCCGAACAGTCCACTTATTACTACTGAGGCCTACTGGGAACTAACCGAATTCACCAAGTTATTCAGATTCGGCTCACCAAATTTTCATAAATCTTTAAAAGTACACGTATTACAAGAGCAGGGTAGTGGGAACTAACTGAATTCACAAAGAAAGAGTGTTTCAGTTCATTAAAACGTTGCTCTATCTTGAATAACAAGCTTATTACATGGGAATCCTATTGGGAACCTACTGAATTCACCATGATACTTAGATTCCGTTCCTTAAAATGTTGCTCTATTTTTAAAAGCAAACTCATACAAGCTTGTCCCATTGGGAATTCACTGAATTCGCCTAGAAATTTTGATTCCATTCGTGAAATTTTTTCTATATCCCGAACAGTCCACTTATTACTACTGCGGCCTATTGGGAACTAACCGTATTCACCATGTTACTTAGATTCGGCTCTCCAAATTTTCATAAATCTTTAAAAGTACACATAGTACAAGAGCAGGCTACTGGGAACTAACTGAATTCACAAAGAAACAGTGTTTCAGTTTGTTAAAACGTTGCTCTATCTTGAATAACAAGCTTATTACATGCGAATCCTATTGGGAACCTACTGAATTCACCATGATACTTAGATTCCGTTCCACAAAATGTTGCTCTATATTGAAAAGCAAACTCATACAAGCATGTCCCGTTGGGAACTCACTGAATTAACCTAGAAATTTTGATTCCATTCGGGATAATTTTTCTATATCCCGAACAGTCCACTAATTACTACTGGGGCCTACTGGGAACTAACCGAATTCACCATGTTACTCAGATTCGGCTCACCAAATTTTGATAAATCTTTAAAAGTACACATAGTACAAGAGTAGGCTACTGGGAACTAACTGAATTCACAAAGAAACAGTGTTTCAGTTCGTTAAAACGTTGCTCTATCTTGAATAAAAAGCTTATTACATGCGAATCCTATTGGGAACCTACTGAATTCATCATGATACTTAGATTCCGTTCCTTAAAATGTTGCTCTATTTTGAAAAGTAAACTCATACAAGCTTGTCCCATTGGGAACTCACTGAATTCACCTAGAAATTTTGATTCCATTCGTGAAAATTTTTCTATATCCCGAACAGTCCACTTATTACTACTGCGGCCTACTGGGAACTAACCGAATTCACCATGTTACTCAGATTCTGCTCACCAAATTTTGATAAATCTTTAAAAGTACACATAGTACAAAGGCAGGCTACTGGGAACTAAATGAATTCACAAAGAAACAGTGTTTCACCTCGTTAAAATGTTGCTCTATCTTGAATAACAAGCTTAATACATGCGAATCCTACTGGGAACCTACTGAATTCACCATGATACTTAGATTCCGTTCCACAAAATGTTGCTCTATTTTGAAAAGCAAACTCATACAAGCATGTCCTATTAGGAACTCAGTGAATTCGCCTAGAAATTTTGATTCCATTCGTGAAAATTTTTCTATATCCCGAACAGTCCACTTATTACTACTGAGGCCTACGGGGAACTAACCGAATTCACCAAGTTATTCAGATTCGGCTCACCAAATTTTGATAAATCTTTAAAAGTACACGTATTACAAGAGCAGGGTAGTGGGAACTAACTGAATTCACAAAGAAAGAGTGTTTCAGTTCATTAAAACGTTGCTCTATCTTGAATAACAAGCTTATTACATGGGAATCCTATTGGGAACCTACTGAATTCACCATGATACTTAGATTCCGTATCACAAAATGTTGCTCTATATTGAAAAGCAAACTCATACAAGCATGTCCCGTTGGGAACTCACTGAATTCGCCTAGAAATTTTGATTCCATTCGGGATAATTTTTCTATATCCCGAAAAGTCCACTTATTACACTGCGGCCTATTGGGAACTAACCGAATTCATAATGTTACTCAGATTCGGCTCACCAAATTTTGATAAATCTTTAAAAGTACACATAGTACAAGAGCAGGCTACTGGGAACTAACTGAATTCACAAAGAAACAGTGTTTCAGTTCGTTAAAACGTTGCTCTATCTTGAATAACAAGCTTATTACATGCCAATCCTATTGGGAACCTACTGAATTCACCATGATCCTTAGATTCCGTTCCTTAAAATGTTGCTCTATTTTGAAAAGCAAACTAATACAAGCATGTCCTATTAGGAACTCAGTGAATTCGCAAGGAAATTTTGATTCCATTCGTGAAAATTTTTCTATATCCCGAACAGTCCACTTATTACTACTGCGGCCTACTGGAAACTAACCGAATTCACCATGTTACTCAGATTCGGCTCACCAAATTTTGATAAATCTTTAAAAGTCACATAGTACAAGAGCAGGCTACTGGGAATTAACTGAATTCACAAAGAAACAGTGTTTCAGTTTGTTAAAACGTTGCTCTATCTTGAATAACAAGCTTATTACATGGGAATCCTATTGGGAACCTACTGAATTCACCATGATACTTAGATTCCGTTCCTTAAAATGTTGCTCTATTTTGAAAAGTAAACTCATACAAGCATGTCCCATTGGGAACTCACTGAATTCGCCTAGAAATTTTGATTCCATTCGCGAAAATTTTTCTATATCCTGAACAGTCCACTTGTTACTACTGCGGCCTACTGGGAACTAACCGAATTCACCATGTTACTCAGACTCGGCTCACCAAATTTTGATAAATCTTTAAAAGTACACATAGTACAAGAGCAGGCTACTGGGAACTAACTGAATTCACAAAGAAACAGTGTTTCAGTTTGTTAAATCGTTGCTCTATCTTGAATAACAAGCTTATTACATGGGAATCCTATTGGGAACCTACTGAATTCACCATGATACTTAGATTCTGTTCCTTAAAATGTTGCTGTATTTTGAAAAGCAAACTCATACAGGCATGTCCCATTGGAACTCACTGAATTCGCCTAGAAATTTTGATTCCATTCGTGAAAATTTTTCTATATCCCGAACAGTCCACTTATTACTACTGCGGCCTATTGGGAACTAACCGAATTCACCATGTTACTCAGATTCGGCTCACCAAATTTTCATAAATCTTTAAAAGTACACATAGTACAAGAGCAGGCTACTGGGAACTAACTGAATTCACAAAGAAACAGTGTTTCAGTTTGTTAAAACGTTGCTCTATCTTGAATAACAAGCTTATTACATGCGAATCCTATTGGGAACCTACTGAATTCACCATGATACTTAGATTCCGTTCCAAAAATGTTGCTCTATATTGAAAAGCAAACTCATACAAGCATGTCCCATTGGGAACTCACTGAATTCGCCTAGAAATTTTGATTCCATTCGTGAAAATTTTTTCTATATCCCGGACATTCCACTTATTACTACTGCGGCCCATTGGGAACTAACCCAATTCACCATGTTACTCAGATTCGGCTCAGCAAATTTTGATAAATCTTTAAAAGTACATATATTACAAGAGCAGGCTACTGGGAACTAACTGAATTCACAAGGAAACAGTGTTTCACTTCGTTAAAACGTTGCTCTATCTTGAATAACAAGCTTATTACATGCGAATCCTATTGGGAACCTACTGAATTCACCATGATACTTAGATTCCGTTCCAAAAATGTTGCTCTATATTGAAAAGCAAACTCATACAAGCATGTCCCATTGGGAACTCACTGAATTCGCCTAGAAATTTTGATTCCATTCGGGATAATTTTTCTATATCCCGAAAAGTCCACTTATTACACTGCGGCCTATTGGGAACTAACCGAATTCATAATGTTACTCAGATTCGGCTCACCAAATTTTGATAAATCTTTAAAAGTACACATAGTACAAGAGCAGGCTACTGGGAACTAACTGAATTCACAAAGAAACAGTGTTTCAGTTCGTTAAAACGTTGCTCTATCTTGAATAACAAGCTTATTACATGCCAATCCTATTGGGAACCTACTGAATTCACCATGATCCTTAGATTCCGTTCCTTAAAATGTTGCTCTATTTTGAAAAGCAAACTAATACAAGCATGTCCTATTAGGAACTCAGTGAATTCGCAAGGAAATTTTGATTCCATTCGTGAAAATTTTTCTATATCCCGAACAGTCCACTTATTACTACTGCGGCCTACTGGAAACTAACCGAATTCACCATGTTACTCAGATTCGGCTCACCAAATTTTGATAAATCTTTAAAAGTCACATAGTACAAGAGCAGGCTACTGGGAATTAACTGAATTCACAAAGAAACAGTGTTTCAGTTTGTTAAAACGTTGCTCTATCTTGAATAACAAGCTTATTACATGGGAATCCTATTGGGAACCTACTGAATTCACCATGATACTTAGATTCCGTTCCTTAAAATGTTGCTCTATTTTGAAAAGTAAACTCATACAAGCATGTCCCATTGGGAACTCACTGAATTCGCCTAGAAATTTTGATTCCATTCGCGAAAATTTTTCTATATCCTGAACAGTCCACTTGTTACTACTGCGGCCTACTGGGAACTAACCGAATTCACCATGTTACTCAGACTCGGCTCACCAAATTTTGATAAATCTTTAAAAGTACACATAGTACAAGAGCAGGCTACTGGGAACTAACTGAATTCACAAAGAAACAGTGTTTCAGTTTGTTAAATCGTTGCTCTATCTTGAATAACAAGCTTATTACATGGGAATCCTATTGGGAACCTACTGAATTCACCATGATACTTAGATTCTGTTCCTTAAAATGTTGCTGTATTTTGAAAAGCAAACTCATACAGGCATGTCCCATTGGAACTCACTGAATTCGCCTAGAAATTTTGATTCCATTCGTGAAAATTTTTCTATATCCCGAACAGTCCACTTATTACTACTGCGGCCTATTGGGAACTAACCGAATTCACCATGTTACTCAGATTCGGCTCACCAAATTTTCATAAATCTTTAAAAGTACACATAGTACAAGAGCAGGCTACTGGGAACTAACTGAATTCACAAAGAAACAGTGTTTCAGTTTGTTAAAACGTTGCTCTATCTTGAATAACAAGCTTATTACATGCGAATCCTATTGGGAACCTACTGAATTCACCATGATACTTAGATTCCGTTCCAAAAATGTTGCTCTATATTGAAAAGCAAACTCATACAAGCATGTCCCATTGGGAACTCACTGAATTCGCCTAGAAATTTTGATTCCATTCGTGAAAATTTTTTCTATATCCCGGACATTCCACTTATTACTACTGCGGCCCATTGGGAACTAACCCAATTCACCATGTTACTCAGATTCGGCTCAGCAAATTTTGATAAATCTTTAAAAGTACATATATTACAAGAGCAGGCTACTGGGAACTAACTGAATTCACAAGGAAACAGTGTTTCACTTCGTTAAAACGTTGCTCTATCTTGAATAACAAGCTTATTACATGCGAATCCTATTGGGAACCTACTGAATTCACCATGATACTTAGATTCCGTTCCAAAAATGTTGCTCTATATTGAAAAGCAAACTCATACAAGCATGTCCCATTGGGAACTCACTGAATTCGCCTAGAAATTTTGATTCCATTCGTGAAAATTTTTTCTATATCCCGGACATACCACTTATTACTACTGCGGCCCATTGGGAACTAACCCAATTCACCATGTTACTCAGATTCGGCTCAGCAAATTTTGATAAATCTTTAAAAGTACATATATTACAAGAGCAGGCTACTGGGAACTAACTGAATTCACAAGGAAACAGTGTTTCACTTCGTTAAAACGTTGCTCTATCTTGAATAACAAGCTTCTTACATGCGAATAGTATTGGGAACCTACTGAATTCACCATGATAGTTAGATTCCGTTCCACAAAATGTTGTTCTATATTGAAAAGCAAACTCATACAAGCATGTCCCATTGGGAACTCACTGAATTCGCATAGAAATTTTGATTGCATTCGTGAAATTTTTTCTATATCCCGAACAGTCCACTTATTACTACTGAGGCCTACTGGGAACTAACCGAATTCACCAAGTTATTCAGATTCGGCTCACCAAATTTTCATAAATCTTTAAAAGTACACGTATTACAAGAGCAGGGTAGTGGGAACTAACTGAATTCACAAAGAAAGAGTGTTTCAGTTCATTAAAACGTTGCTCTATCTTGAATAACAAGCTTATTACATGGGAATCCTATTGGGAACCTACTGAATTCACCATGATACTTAGATTCCGTTCCTTAAAATGTTGCTCTATTTTTAAAAGCAAACTCATACAAGCTTGTCCCATTGGGAATTCACTGAATTCGCCTAGAAATTTTGATTCCATTCGTGAAATTTTTTCTATATCCCGAACAGTCCACTTATTACTACTGCGGCCTATTGGGAACTAACCGTATTCACCATGTTACTTAGATTCGGCTCTCCAAATTTTCATAAATCTTTAAAAGTACACATAGTACAAGAGCAGGCTACTGGGAACTAACTGAATTCACAAAGAAACAGTGTTTCAGTTTGTTAAAACGTTGCTCTATCTTGAATAACAAGCTTATTACATGCAAATCCTATTGGGAACCTACTGAATTCACCATGATACTTAGATTCCGTTCCACAAAATGTTGCTCTATATTGAAAAGCAAACTCATACAAGCATGTCCCGTTGGGAACTCACTGAATTAACCTAGAAATTTTGATTCCATTCGGGATAATTTTTCTATATCCCGAACAGTCCACTAATTACTACTGGGGCCTACTGGGAACTAACCGAATTCACCATGTTACTCAGATTCGGCTCACCAAATTTTGATAAATCTTTAAAAGTACACATAGTACAAGAGTAGGCTACTGGGAACTAACTGAATTCACAAAGAAACAGTGTTTCAGTTCGTTAAAACGTTGCTCTATCTTGAATAAAAAGCTTATTACATGCGAATCCTATTGGGAACCTACTGAATTCATCATGATACTTAGATTCCGTTCCTTAAAATGTTGCTCTATTTTGAAAAGTAAACTCATACAAGCTTGTCCCATTGGGAACTCACTGAATTCACCTAGAAATTTTGATTCCATTCGTGAAAATTTTTCTATATCCCGAACAGTCCACTTATTACTACTGCGGCCTACTGGGAACTAACCGAATTCACCATGTTACTCAGATTCTGCTCACCAAATTTTGATAAATCTTTAAAAGTACACATAGTACAAAGGCAGGCTACTGGGAACTAAATGAATTCACAAAGAAACAGTGTTTCACCTCGTTAAAATGTTGCTCTATCTTGAATAACAAGCTTAATACATGCGAATCCTATTGGGAACCTACTGAATTCACCATGATACTTAGATTCCGTTCCACAAAATGTTGCTCTATTTTGAAAAGCAAACTCATACAAGCATGTCCTATTAGGAACTCAGTGAATTCGCCTAGAAATTTTGATTCCATTCGTGAAAATTTTTCTATATCCCGAACAGTCCACTTATTACTACTGAGGCCTACGGGGAACTAACCGAATTCACCAAGTTATTCAGATTCGGCTCACCAAATTTTGATAAATCTTTAAAAGTACACGTATTACAAGAGCAGGGTAGTGGGAACTAACTGAATTCACAAAGAAAGAGTGTTTCAGTTCATTAAAACGTTGCTCTATCTTGAATAACAAGCTTATTACATGGGAATCCTATTGGGAACCTACTGAATTCACCATGATACTTAGATTCCGTATCACAAAATGTTGCTCTATATTGAAAAGCAAACTCATACAAGCATGTCCCGTTGGGAACTCACTGAATTCGCCTAGAAATTTTGATTCCATTCGGGATAATTTTTCTATATCCCGAAAAGTCCACTTATTACACTGCGGCCTATTGGGAACTAACCGAATTCATAATGTTACTCAGATTCGGCTCACCAAATTTTGATAAATCTTTAAAAGTACACATAGTACAAGAGCAGGCTACTGGGAACTAACTGAATTCACAAAGAAACAGTGTTTCAGTTCGTTAAAACGTTGCTCTATCTTGAATAACAAGCTTATTACATGCCAATCCTATTGGGAACCTACTGAATTCACCATGATACTTAGATTCCGTTCCTTAAAATGTTGCTCTATTTTGAAAAGCAAACTAATACAAGCATGTCCTATTAGGAACTCAGTGAATTCGCAAGGAAATTTTGATTCCATTCGTGAAAATTTTTCTATATCCCGAACAGTCCACTTATTACTACTGCGGCCTACTGGGAACTAACCGAATTCACCATGTTACTCAGATTTGGCTCACCAAATTTTGATAAATCTTTAAAAGTCACATAGTACAAGAGCAGGCTACTGGGAATTAACTGAATTCACAAAGAAACAGTGTTTCAGTTTGTTAAAACGTTGCTCTATCTTGAATAACAAGCTTATTACATGCGAATCCTATTGGGAACCTACTGAATTCACCATTATACTTAGATCCTGTTCCACAAAATGTTGCTCTATATAGAAAGCAAACTCATACAAGCATGTCCCATTGGGAACTCATGAATTCGCCTAGAAATTTTGATTCCATTCGTGAAAATTTTTCTATATCCCGAACAGTCCACTTATTACTACTGCGGCCTATTGGGAACTAACCGAATTCACCATGTTACTCGGATTCGGCTCACCAAATTTTGATAAATCTTTAAAAGTACACATAGTACAAGAGCAGGCTACTGGGAACAAACTGAATTCACAAAGAAACAGTGTTTCAGTTCGTTAAAACTTTGCTCGATCTTGAATAACAAGCTTATTACATGCAAATCCTATTGGGAACCTACTGAATTCATCAAGATACTTAGATTCCGTTCCTTAAAATGTTGCTCTATTTTGAAAAGTAAACTCATACAAGCATGTCCCATTGGGAACTCACTGAATTCGCCTAGAAATTTTGATTCCATTCGGGATAATTTTTCTATATCCCGAACAGTCCACTTATTACACTGCGGCCTATTGGGAACTAACCGAATTCATCATGTTACTCAGATTCGGCTCGCCAAATTTTGATAAATCTTTAAAAGTACACATAGTACAAGAGCAGGCTACTGGGAACTAAAAGAATTCACAAAGAAACAGTGTTTCAGTTCGTTAAAACGTTGCTCTATCTTGAATAACAAGCTTATTACATGCGAATCCTATTGGGAACCTACTGAATTCACCATGATACTTAGATTCCGTTCCTTAAAATGTTGCTCTATTTTGAAAAGCAAACTAATACAAGCATGTCCTATTGGGAACTCAGTGAATTCGCCTAGAAATTTTGATTCCATTCGTGAAAATTTTTCTATATCCCGAACAGTCCCCTTATTACTACTGCGGCCTACTGGAAACTAACCGAATTCACCATGTTACTCAGATTCGGCTCACCAAATTTTGATAAATCTTTAAAAGTCACATAGTACAAGAGCAGGCTACTGGGAATTAACTGAATTCACAAAGAAACAGTGTTTCACTGCGTTAAAAGTTTGCTCTATCTTGAATAACAAGCTTATTACATGCGAATCCTATTGGGAACCTACTGAATTCACCATGATACTTAGATTCCCTTCCTTAAAATGTTGCTCTATTTTGAAAAGCAAACACATACAAGCATGTACCATTGGTAACTCACTGAATTCGCCTAGAAATTTTATTCCATTCGTGAAAATTTTTCTATATCCCAAACAGTCCACTTATTACTACTGCGGCCTACTGGAAACTAACCGAATTCACCATGTTACTCAGATTCGGCTCACCAAATTTTGATAAATCTTTAAAAGTCACATAGTACAAGAGCAGGCTACTGGGAATTAACTGAATTCACAAAGAAACAGTGTTTCAGTTTGTTAAAACGTTGCTCTATCTTGAATAACAAGCTTATTACATGCGAATCCTATTGGGAACCTACTGAATTCACCATTATACTTAGATTCTGTTCCACAAAATGTTGCTCTATATAGAAAGCAAACTCATACAAGCATGTCCCATTGGAAACTCTGAATTCGCCTAGAAATTTTGATTCCATTCGTGAAAATTTTTCTATATCCCGAACAGTCCATTTATTACTACTGCGGCCTACTGGGAACTAACCGAATTCACCATGTTACTCAGATTCGGCTCACCAAATTTTGATAAATCTTTAAAAGTACACATAGTACAAGAGCAGGCTACTGGGAACTAACTAAATTCACAAAGAAACAGTGTTTCAGTTCGTTAAAACTTTGCTCTATCTTGAATAACAAGCTTATTACATGCGAATCCTATTGGGAACCTACTGAATTCATCATGATACTTAGATTCCGTTCCTTATAATGTTGCTCTATTTTGAAAAGTAAACTCATACAAGCATGTCCCATTGGGAACTCACTGAATTCGCCTAGAAATTTTGATTCCATTCGTGAAAATTTTTCTATATCCCGAACAGTCCACTTATTACTACTGCGGCCTACTGGGATCTAACCGAATTCACCATGTTACTCAGATTCTGCTCACCAAATTTTGATAAATCTTTAAAAGTACACATAGTACAAGAGCAGGCTACTGGGAACTAAATGAATTCACAAAGAAACAGTGTTTCACTTCGTTTAAATGTTGCTCTATCTTGAATAACAAGCTTAATGCATGCGAATCCTATTGGGAACCTACTGAATTCACCATGATACTTAGATTCCGTTCCACAAAATGTTGCTCTATATAGAAAAGCAAACTCATACAAGCATGTCCCATTGGGAACTCACTGAATTCGCCTAGAAATTTTGATTCCATTCGTGAAAATTTTTTCTATATCCCGGACATTCCACTTATTACTACTGCGGCCCATTGGGAACTAAATCAATTCACCATGTTACTCAGATTCGGCTCAACCTATTTTGATAAATCTTTAAAAGTACATATATTACAAGAGCAGGCTACTGGGAACTAATTGAATTCACAAAGAAACAGTGTTTCAGTTCGTTAAAACGTTGCTCTATCTTGAATAACAAGCTTATTACATGCAAATCCTATTGGGAACCTACTGAATTCACCATGATACTTAGATTCCCTTCCTTAAAATGTTGCTCTATTTTGAAAAGCAAACACATACAAGCATGTACCATTGGTAACTCACTGAATTCGCCTAGAAATTTTATTCCATTCGTGAAAATTTTTCTATATCCCGAACAGTCCACTTATTACTACTGCGGCCTACTGGAAACTAACCGAATTCACCATGATACTCAGATTCGGCTCACCAAATTTTGATAAATCTTTAAAAGGCACACAGTACAAGAGCAGGCTACTGGGAATTAACTGAATTCACAAAGAAACAGTGTTTCAGTTTGTCAAACCGTTGCTCTATCTTGAATAACAAGCTTATTACATGCGAATCCTATTGGGAACCTACTGAATTCACCATTATACTTACATTCTGTTCCACAAAATGTTGCTCTATATTGAAAGCAAACTCATACAAGCATGTCCCATTGGGAAATCAGTGAATTCGCCTAGAAATTTTGATTCCATTCGTGAAAATTTTTCTATATCCCGAACAGTCCACTTATTACTACTGCGGCCTATTGGGAACTAACCGAATTCACCATGTTACTCAGATTCGGCTCACCAAATTTTGATAAATCTTTAAAAGTACACATAGTACAAGACCGGCTACTGGGAACTAACTGAATTCACAAAGAAACAGTGTTTCAGTTCGTTAAAAGTTTGCTCTATCTTGAATAACAAGCTTATTACATGCGAATCCTATTGGGAACCTACTGAATTCATCATGATACTTAGATTCCGTTCCACAAAATGTAGCTCTATATTGAAAAGCAGACTCATACAAGCATGTCCCATTGGGAACTCACTGAATTCGCCTAGAAATTTTGATTCCATTCGTGAAAATTTTTCTATATCCCGAACAGTCCACTCATTACTACTGCGGCCTACTGGGAACTAACCGAATTCACCATGTTACTCAGATTCGGCTCACCAAATTTTGATAAATCTTTAAAAGTACACATAGTACAAGAGCAGGCTACTGGGAAATAAATGAATTCACAAAGAAACAGTGTTTCACTTCGTTAAAATGTTGCTCTATCTTGAATAACAAGCTTAATACATGCGAATCCTATTGGGAACCTACCTAATTCACCATGATACTTAGATTCCGTTCCACAAAATGTTGCTCTATATTGAAAAGCAAACTCATACAAGCATGTCCCATTGGGAACTCACTGAATTCGCCTAGAAATTTTGATTCCATTCGTGAAAATTTTTTCTATATCCCGGACATTCCACTTATTACTACTGCGGCCCATTGGGAACTAAATCAATTCACCATGTTACTCAGATTCGGCACACCAAATTTTGATAAATCTTTAAAAGTACATATATTACAAGAGCAGGCTACTGGGAACTAACTGAATTCACAAAGAAACAGTGTTTCAGTTCGTTAAAACGTTGCTCTATCTTGAATAACAAGCTTATTACATGCGAATCCTATTGGGAACCTACTGAATTCATCATGATACTTAGATCCGTTCCTTAAAATGTTGCTCTATTTTGAAAAGTAAACTCATACAAGCTTGTCCCATTGGGAACTCACTGAATTCGCCTAGAAATTTTGATTCCATTCGTGAAAATTTTTCTATATCCCGAACAGTCCACTTATTACTACTGCGGCCTACTGGGAACTAACCGAATTCACCATGTTACTCAGATTCTGCTCACCAAATTTTGATAAATCTTTAAAAGTACACATAGTACAAGAGCAGGCTACTGGGAACTAAATGAATTCACAAAGAAACAGTGTTTCACTTCGTTAAAATGTTGCTCTATCTTGAATAACAAGCTTAATACATGGGAATCCTATTGGGAACCTACTGAATTCACCATGATACTTAGATTCCGTTCCACAAAATGTTGCTCTATATTGAAAAGCAAACTCATACAAGCATGTCCCATTGGGAACTCACTGAATTCGCCTAGAAATTTTGATTCCATTCGTGAAAATTTTTTCTATATCCCGGACATTCCACTTATTACTACTGCGGCCCATTGGGAACTAAATCAATTCACCAAGTTACTCAGATTCGGCACACCAAATTTTGATAAATCTTTAAAAGTACATATATTACAAGAGCAGGCTACTGGGAACTAACTGAATTCACAGAGAAACAGTGTTTCAGTTCGTTAAAACGTTGCTCTATCTTGAATAACAAGCTTATTACATGCGAATCCTATTGGGAACCTACTGAATTCATCATGATACTTAGATTCCGTTCCTTAAAATTTTGCTCTATTTTGAAACGTAAACTCATACAAGCTTGTCCCATTCGGAACTGACTGAATTCGCCTAGAAATTTTGATTCCATTCGTGAAAATTTTTCTATATCCCGAAGAGTCCACTTATTACTACTGCGGCCTACTGGGAACTAACCGAATTCACCATGTTACTCAGATTCGGCTCACCAAATTTTGATAAATCGTTAAAAGTACATATATTATAAGAGCAGGCTACAGGGAACTAACTGAATTCACAAGGAGACAGTGTTTCATTCGTTAAAACGTTGCTCTATCTTGAATAACAAGCTTATTACATGCGAATACTATTGGGAACCTACTGAATTCACCATGATAATTAGATTCCGTTCCACAAAATGTTGTTCTATATTGAAAAGCAAACTCATACAAGCATGTCCCATTGGGAACTCACTGAATTCGACTAGAAATTTTGATTGCATTCGTGAAATTTTTTCTATATCCCGAACAGTCCACTTATTACTACTGAGGCCTACGGGGAACTAACCGAATTCACCAAGTTATTCAGATTCGGCTCACCAAATTTTGATAAATCTTTAAAAGTACACGTATTACAAGAGCAGGGTAGTGGGAACTAACTGAATTCACAAAGAAAGAGTGTTTCAGTTCATTAAAACGTTGCTCTATCTTGAATAACAAGCTTATTACATGGGAATCCTATTGGGAACCTACTGAATTCACCATGATACTCAGATTCCGTTCCTTAAAATGTTGCTCTATTTTTAAAAGCAAACTCATACAAGCATGTCCCATTGGGAATTCACTGAATTCGCCTAGAAATTTTGATTCCATTCGTGAAATTTTTTCTATATCCCGAACAGTCCACTTATTACTACTGCGGCCTATTGGGAACTAACCGAATTCACCATGTTACTCAGATTCGGCTCACCAAATTTTCATAAATCTTTAAAAGTACACATAGTACAAGAGCAGGCTACTGGGAACTAACTGAATTCACAAAGAAACAGTGTTTCAGTTTGTTAAAACGTTGCTCTATCTTGAATAACAAGCTTATTACATGCAAATCCTATTGGGAACCTACTGAATTCACCATGATACTTAGATTCCGTTCCACAAAATGTTGCTCTATATTGAAAAGCAAACTCATACAAGCATGTCCCATTGGGAACTCACTGAATTCGCCTAGAAATTTTGATTCCATTCGGGATAATTTTTCTATATCCCGAAAAGTCCACTTATTACACTGCGGCCCATTGGGAACTAACCGAATTCATCATGTTACTCATATTCGGCTCACCAAATTTTGATAAATCTTTAAAAGTACACATAGTACAAGAGCAGGCTACTGGGAACTAACTGAATTCACAAAGAAACAGTGTTTCAGTTTGTTAAAACGTTGCTCTATCTTGAATAACAAGCTTATTACATGCGAATCCTATTGGGAACCTACTGAATTCACCATGATAATTAGATTCCGTTCCTTAAAATGTTGCTCCAATTTGAAAAGCAAACTCATACAAGCATGTCCTATTGGGAACTCAGTGAATTCGCCTAGAAATTTTGATTCCATTCGTGAAAATTTTTCTATATCCCGAACAGTCCACTGATTACTACTGCGGCCTACTGTAAACTAACCGAATTCACCATGTTACTCAGATTCGGCTCACCAAATTTTGATAAATCTTTAAAAGTCACATAGTACAAGAGCAGGCTACTGGGAATTAACTGAATTCACAAAGAAACAGTGTTTCAGTTCGTTAAAAGTTTGCTCTATCTTGAATAACAAGCTTATTACATGCGAATCCTATTGGGAACCTACTGAATTCACCATGATACTTAGATTCCCTTCCTTAAAATGTTGCTCTATTTTGAAAAGCAAACACATACACGCATGTACCCTTGGTAACTCACTGAATTCGCCTAGAAATTTTATTCCATTCGTGAAAATTTTTCTATAACCCGAACAGTCCACTTATTACTACTGCGGCCTACTGGAAACTAACCGAATTCACCATGTTACTCAGATTCGGCTCACCAAATTTTGATAAATCTTTAAAAGTACACATCGTACAAGAGCAGGCTACTGGGAACTAACTGAATTCACAGAGAAACAGTGTTTCAGTTCGTTAAAACGTTGCTCTATCTTGAATAACAAGCTTATTACATGTGAATCCTATTGGGAACCTACTGAATTCACCATGAAACTTAGATTCCGTTCCACAAAATGTTGCTCTATATTGAAAAGCAGACTCATACAAGCATGTCCCATTGGGAACTCACTGAATTCGCCTAGAAATTTTGATTCCATTCAGAAAATTTTTCTATATCCCGAACAGTCCACTCATTACTACTGCGGCCTACTGGGAACTAACCGAATTCACCATTTTACTCAGATTAGGCTCACCAAATTTTGATAAATCTTTAAAAGTACACATCGTACAAGAGCAGGCTACTGGGAACTAACTGAATTCACAGAGAAACAGTGTTTCAGATCGTTAAAACGTTGCTCTATCTTGAATAACAAGCTTATTACATGCGAATCCTATTGGGAACCTACTGAATTCACCATGATACTTAGATTCCGTTCCACAAAATGTTGCTCTATATTGAAAAGCAAACTCATACAAGCATGTCCTATTGGGAACTCAGTGAATTCGCCTAGAAATTTTGATTCCATTCGTGAAAATTTTTCTATATCCCGAACAGTCCACTGATTACTACTGCGGCCTACTGTAAACTAACCGAATTCACCATGTTACTCAGATTCGGCTCACCAAATTTTGATAAATCTTTAAAAGTCACATAGTACAAGAGCAGGCTACTGGGAATTAACTGAATTCACAAAGAAACAGTGTTTCAGTTCGTTAAAAGTTTGCTCTATCTTGAATAACAAGCTTATTACATGCGAATCCTATTGGGAACCTACTGAATTCACCATGATACTTAGATTCCCTTCCTTAAAATGTTGCTCTATTTTGAAAAGCAAACACATACACGCATGTACCCTTGGTAACTCACTGAATTCGCCTAGAAATTTTATTCCATTCGTGAAAATTTTTCTATAACCCGAACAGTCCACTTATTACTACTGCGGCCTACTGGAAACTAACCGAATTTACCATGTTACTCAGATTCGGCTCACCAAATTTTGATAAATCTTTAAAAGTACACATCGTACAAGAGCAGGCTACTGGGAACTAACTGAATTCACAGAGAAACAGTGTTTCAGTTCGTTAAAACGTTGCTCTATCTTGAATAACAAGCTTATTACATGTGAATCCTATTGGGAACCTACTGAATTCACCATGATACTTAGATTCCGTTCCACAAAATGTTGCTCTATATTGAAAAGCAGACTCATACAAGCATGTCCCATTGGGAACTCACTGAATTCGCCTAGAAATTTTGATTCCATTCGTGAAAATTTTTCTATATCCCGAACAGTCCACTCATTACTACTGCGGCCTACTGGGAACTAACCGAATTCACCATGTTACTCAGATTAGGCTCACCAAATTTTGATAAATCTTTAAAAGTACACATCGTACAAGAGCAGGCTACTGGGAACTAACTGAATTCACAGAGAAACAGTGTTTCAGTTCGTTAAAAGTTTGCTCTATCTTGAATAACAAGCTTATTACATGCGAATCCTATTGGGAACCTACTGAATTCACCATGATACTTAGATTCCGTTCCAAAAATTGTTACTCTATATTGAAAAGCAGACTCATACATGCATGTCCCATTGGGAACTCACTGAATTCGCCTAGAAATTTTGATTCCATTCGGGAAAATTTTTCTATATCCCGAACAGTCCACTCATTACTACTGCGGCCTACTGGGAACTAACCGAATTCACCATGTTACTCAGATTAGGCTCACCAAATTTGATAAATCTTTAAAAGTACACATCGTACAAGAGCAGGCTACTGGGAACTAACTGAATTCACAGAGAAACAGTGTTTCAGTTCGTTAAAACGTTGCTCTATCTTGAATAACAAGCTTATTACATGCGAATCCTATTGGGAACCTACTGAATTCACCATGATACTTAGATTCCGTTCCACAAAATGTTGCTCTATATTGTAAAGCACACTCATACAAGCATGTCCCATTGGGAACTCACTGAATTCGCCTAGAAATTTTGATTCCATTCGTGAAAATTTTTCTCTATCCCGAACAGTCCACTCATTACTACTGCGGCCTACTGGGAACTAACCGAATTCACCATGTTACTCAGATTCGGCTCACCAAATTTTGATAAATCTTTAAAAGTACACATCGTACAAGAGCAGGCTACTGGGAGTTAACTGAATTCACAGAGAAACAGTGTTTCAGTTCGTTAAAACGTTGCTCTATCTTGAATAACAAGCTTATTACATGCTAATCCTATTGGGAACCTACTGAATTCACCATGATACTTAGATTCCGTTCCACAATATGTTGCTCTATATTGAAAAGCAGACTCATACAAGCATGTCCCATTGGGAACTCACTGAATACGCCTAGAAATTTTGATTCCATTCGTGAAAATTTTTCTATATCCCGAACAGTCCACTCATTACTACTGCGGCCTACTGGGAACTAACCGAATTCACCATGTTACTCAGATTCGGCTCACCAAATTTTGATAAATCTTTAAAAGTACACATCGTACAAGAGCAGGCTACTGGGAGCTAACTGAATTCACAGAGAAACAGTGTTTCAGTTCGTTAAAACGTTGCTCTATCTTGAATAACAAGCTTATTACATGCGAATCCTATTGGGAACCTACTGAATTCACCATGATACTTAGATTCCGTTCCACAAAATGTTGCTCTATATTGAAAAGCAGACTCATACAAGCATGTCCCATTGGGAACTCACTGAATTCGCCTAGAAATTTTGATTCCATTCGTGAAAATTTTTCTATATCCCGAACAGTCCACTCATTACTACTGCGGCCTACTGGGAAGTAACCGAATTCACCATGTTACTCAGATTCGGCTCACCAAATTTTGATAAATCTTTAAAAGTACACATCGTACAAGAGCAGGCTACTGGGAACTAACTGAATTCACAGAGAAACAGTGTTTCAGTTCGTTAAAACGTTGCTCTATCTTGAATAACAAGCTTATTACATGCGAATCCTATTGGGAACCTACTGAATTCACCATGATACTTAGATTCCGTTCCACAAAATGTTGCTCTATATTGAAAAGCAGACTCATACAAGCATGTCCCATTGGGAACTCACTGAATTCGCCTAGAAATTTTGATTCCATTCGTGAAAATTTTTCTATATCCCGAACAGTCCACTCATTACTACTGCGGCCTACTGGGAACTAACCGAATTCACCATGTTACTCAGATTCGGCTCACCAAATTTTGATAAATCTTTAAAAGTACACATCGTACAAGAGCAGGCTACTGGGAACTAACTGAATTCACAGAGAAACAGTGTTTCAGTTCGTTAAAACGTTGCTCTATCTTGAATAACAAGCTTATTACATGCGAATCCTATTGGGAACCTACTGAATTCACCATGATACTTAGATTCCGTTCCACAAAATGTTGCTCTATATTGAAAAGCAAACTCATACAAGCATGTCCCATTGGGAACTCACTGAATTCGCCTAGAAATTTTGATTCCATTCGCGATAATTTTTCTATATCCCGAAAAGTCCACTTATTACACTGCGGCCCATTGGGAACTAACCGAATTCATCATGTTACTCATATTCGGCTCACCAAATTTTGATAAATCTTTAAAAGTACACATAGTACAAGAGCAGGCTACTGGGAACTAACTGAATTCACAAAGAAACAGTGTTTCAGTTTGTTAAAACGTTGCTCTATCTTGAATAACAAGCTTATTACATGCGAATCCTATTGGGAACCTACTGAATTCACCATGATAATTAGATTCCGTTCCTTAAAATGTTGCTCCAAATTGAAAAGCAAACTCATACAAGCATGTCCTATTGGGAACTCAGTGAATTCGCCTAGAAATTTTGATTCCATTCGTGAAAATTTTTCTATATCCCGAACAGTCCACTGATTACTACTGCGGCCTACTGTAAACTAACCGAATTCACCATGTTACTCAGATTCGGCTCACCAAATTTTGATAAATCTTTAAAAGTCACATAGTACAAGAGCAGGCTACTGGGAATTAACTGAATTCACAAAGAAACAGTGTTTCAGTTCGTTAAAAGTTTGCTCTATCTTGAATAACAAGCTTATTACATGCGAATCCTATTGGGAACCTACTGAATTCACCATGATACTTAGATTCCCTTCCTTAAAATGTTGCTCTATTTTGAAAAGCAAACACATACACGCATGTACCCTTGGTAACTCACTGAATTCGCCTAGAAATTTTATTCCATTCGTGAAAATTTTTCTATAACCCGAACAGTACACTTATTACTACTGCGGCCTACTGGAAACTAACCGAATTCACCATGTTACTCAGATTCGGCTCACCAAATTTTGATAAATCTTTAAAAGTACACATCGTACAAGAGCAGGCTACTGGGAACTAACTGAATTCACAGAGAAACAGTGTTTCAGTTCGTTAAAACGTTGCTCTATCTTGAATAACAAGCTTATTACATGTGAATCCTATTGGGAACCTACTGAATTCACCATGATACTTAGATTCCGTTCCACAAAATGTTGCTCTATATTGAAAAGCAGACTCATACAAGCATGTCTCATTGGGAACTCACTGAATTCGCCTAGAAATTTTGATTCCATTCAGAAAATTTTTCTATATCCCGAACAGTCCACTCATTACTACTGCGGCCTACTGGGAACTAACCGAATTCACCATTTTACTCAGATTAGGCTCACCAAATTTTGATAAATCTTTAAAAGTACACATCGTACAAGAGCAGGCTACTGGGAACTAACTGAATTCACAGAGAAACAGTGTTTCAGTTCGTTAAAACGTTGCTCTATCTTGAATAACAAGCTTATTACATGCGAATCCTATTGGGAACCTACTGAATTCACCATGATACTTAGATTCCGTTCCACAAAATGTTGCTCTATATTGAAAAGCAGACTCATGCAAGCATGTCCCATTGGGAACTCACTGAATTCGCCTAGAAATTTTGATTCCATTCGTGAAAATTTTTCTATATCCCGAACAGTCCACTCATTACTACTGCGGCCTACTGGGAACTAACCGAATTCACCATGTTACTCAGATTCGGCTCACCAAATTTTGATAAATCGTTAAAAGTACATATATTACAAGAGCAGGCTACAGGGAACTAACTGAATTCACAAGGAGACAGTGTTTCATTCGTTAAAACGTTGCTCTATCTTGAATAACAAGCTTATTACATGCGAATACTATTGGGAACCTACTGAATTCACCATGATAATTAGATTCCGTTCCACAAAATGTTGTTCTATATTGAAAAGCAAACTCATACAAGCATGTCCCATTGGGAACTCACTGAATTCGACTAGAAATTTTGATTGCATTCGTGAAATTTTTTCTATATCCCGAACAGTCCACTTATTACTACTGAGGCCTACGGGGAACTAACCGAATTCACCAAGTTATTCAGATTCGGCTCACCAAATTTTGATAAATCTTTAAAAGTACACGTATTACAAGAGCAGGGTAGTGGGAACTAACTGAATTCACAAAAAAAGAGTGTTTCAGTTCATTAAAACGTTGCTCTATCTTGAATAACAAGCTTATTACATGGGAATCCTATTGGGAACCTACTGAATTCACCATGATACTCAGATTCCGTTCCTTAAAATGTTGCTCTATTTTTAAAAGCAAACTCATACAAGCATGTCCCATTGGGAATTCACTGAATTCGCCTAGAAATTTTTATTCCATTCGTGAAATTTTTTCTATATCCCGAACAGTCCACTTATTACTACTGCGGCCTATTGGGAACTAACCGAATTCACCATGTTACTCAGATTCGGCTCACCAAATTTTGATAAATCTTTAAAAGTACACATAGTACAAGAGCAGGCTACTGGGAACTAACTGAATTCACAAAGAAACAGTGTTTCAGTTTGTTAAAACGTTGCTCTATCTTGAATAACAAGCTTATTACATGCAAATCCTATTGGGAACCTACTGAATTCACCATGATACTTAGATTCCGTTCCACAAAATGTTGCTCTATATTGAAAAGCAAACTCATACAAGCATGTCCTATTGGGAACTCAGTGAATTCGCCTAGAAATTTTGATTCCATTCGTGAAAATTTTTCTATATCCCGAACAGTCCACTGATTACTACTGCGGCCTACTGTAAACTAACCGAATTCACCATGTTACTCAGATTCGGCTCACCAAATTTTGATAAATCTTTAAAAGTCACATAGTACAAGAGCAGGCTACTGGGAATTAACTGAATTCACAAAGAAACAGTGTTTCAGTTCGTTAAAAGTTTGCTCTATCTTGAATAACAAGCTTATTACATGCGAATCCTATTGGGAACCTACTGAATTCACCATGATACTTAGATTCCCTTCCTTAAAATGTTGCTCTATTTTGAAAAGCAAACACATACACGCATGTACCCTTGGTAACTCACTGAATTCGCCTAGAAATTTTATTCCATTCGTGAAAATTTTTCTATAACCCGAACAGTCCACTTATTACTACTGCGGCCTACTGGAAACTAACCGAATTCACCATGTTACTCAGATTCGGCTCACCAAATTTTGATAAATCTTTAAAAGTACACATCGTACAAGAGCAGGCTACTGGGAACTAACTGAATTCACAGAGAAACAGTGTTTCAGTTCGTTAAAACGTTGCTCTATCTTGAATAACAAGCTTATTACATGTGAATCCTATTGGGAACCTACTGAATTCACCATGATACTTAGATTCCGTTCCACAAAATGTTGCTCTATATTGAAAAGCAGACTCATACAAGCATGTCCCATTGGGAACTCACTGAATTCGCCTAGAAATTTTGATTCCATTCGTGAAAATTTTTCTATATCCCGAACAGTCCACTCATTACTACTGCGGCCTACTGGGAACTAACCGAATTCACCATGTTACTCAGATTAGGCTCACCAAATTTTGATAAATCTTTAAAAGTACACATCGTACAAGAGCAGGCTACTGGGAACTAACTGAATTCACAGAGAAACAGTGTTTCAGTTCGTTAAAACGTTGCTCTATCTTGAATAACAAGCTTATTACATGCGAATCCTATTGGGAACCTTCTGAATTCACCATGATACTTAGATTCCGTTCCACAAATTGTTACTCTATATTGAAAAGCAGACTCATACATGCATGTCCCATTGGGAACTCACTGAATTCGCCTAGAAATTTTGATTCCATTCGTGAAAATTTTTCTATATCCCGAACAGTCCACTCATTACTACTGCGGCCTACTGGGAACTAACCGAATTCACCATGTTACTCAGATTAGGCTCACCAAATTTTGATAAATCTTTAAAAGTACACATCGTACAAGAGCAGGCTACTGGGAACTAACTGAAATCACAGAGAAACAGTGTTTCAGTTCGTTAAAACGTTGCTCTATCTTGAATAACAAGCTTATTACATGCGAATCCTATTGGGAACCTACTGAATTCACCATGATACTTAGATTCCGTTCCACAAAATGTTGCTCTATATTGTAAAGCACACTCATACAAGCATGTCCCATTGGGAACTCACTGAATTCGCCTAGAAATTTTGATTCCATTCGTGAAAATTTTTCTCTATCCCGAACAGTCCACTCATTACTACTGCGGCCTACTGGGAACTAACCGAATTCACCATGTTACTCAGATTCGGCTCACCAAATTTTGATAAATCTTTAAAAGTACACATCGTACAAGAGCAGGCTACTGGGAGTTAACTGAATTCACAGAGAAACAGTGTTTCAGTTCGTTAAAACGTTGCTCTATCTTGAATAACAAGCTTATTACATGCTAATCCTATTGGGAACCTACTGAATTCACCATGATACTTAGATTCCGTTCCACAATATGTTGCTCTATATTGAAAAGCAGACTCATACAAGCATGTCCCATTGGGAACTCACTGAATTCGCCTAGAAATTTTGATTCCATTCGTGAAAATTTTTCTATATCCCGAACAGTCCACTCATTACTACTGCGGCCTACTGGGAACTACCGAATTCACCATGTTACTCAGATTCGGCTCACCAAATTTTGATAAATCTTTAAAAGTACACATCGTACAAGACCGGCTACTGGGAGCTAACTGAATTCACAGAGAAACAGTGTTTCAGTTCGTTAAAACGTTGCTCTATCTTGAATAACAAGCTTATTACATGCGAATCCTATTGGGAACCTACTGAATTCACCATGATACTTAGATTCCGTTCCACAAAATGTTGCTCTATATTGAAAAGCAGACTCATACAAGCATGTCCCATTGGGAACTCACTGAATTCGCCTAGAAATTTTGATTCCATTCGTGAAAATTTTTCTATATCCCGAACAGTCCACTCATTACTACTGCGGCCTACTGGGAACTAACCGAATTCACCATGTTACTCAGATTCGGCTCACCAAATTTTGATAAATCTTTAAAAGTACACATCGTACAAGAGCAGGCTACTGGGAACTAACTGAATTCACAGAGAAACAGTGTTTCAGTTCGTTAAAACGTTGCTCTATCTTGAATAACAAGCTTATTACATGCGAATCCTATTGGGAACCTACTGAATTCACCATGATACTTAGATTCCGTTCCACAAAATGTTGCTCTATATTTAAAAGCAGACTCATACAAGCATGTCCCATTGGGAACTCACTGAATTCGCCTAGAAATTTTGATTCCATTCGTGAAAATTTTTCTATATCCCGAACAGTCCACTCATTACTACTGCGGCCTACTGGGAACTAACCGAATTCACCATGTTACTCAGATTCGGCTCACCAAATTTTGATAAATCTTTAAAAGTACACATCGTACAAGAGCAGGCTACTGGGAACTAACTGAATTCACAGAGAAACAGTGTTTCAGTTCGTTAAAACGTTGCTCTATCTTGAATAACAAGCTTATTACATGCGAATCCTATTGGGAACCTACTGAATTCACCATGATACTTAGATTCCGTTCCACAAAATGTTGCTCTATATTGAAAAGCAAACTCATACAAGCATGTCCCATTGGGAACTCACTGAATTCGCCTAGAAATTTTGATTCCATTCGGGATAATTTTTCTATATCCCGAAAAGTCCACTTATTACACTGCGGCCCATTGGGAACTAACCGAATTCATCATGTTACTCATATTCGGCTCACCAAATTTTGATAAATCTTTAAAAGTACACATAGTACAAGAGCAGGCTACTGGGAACTAACTGAATTCACAAAGAAACAGTGTTTCAGTTTGTTAAAACGTTGCTCTATCTTGAATAACAAGCTTATTACATGCGAATCCTATTGGGAACCTACTGAATTCACCATGATAATTAGATTCCGTTCCTTAAAATGTTGCTCCAATTTGAAAAGCAAACTCATACAAGCATGTCCTATTGGGAACTCAGTGAATTCGCCTAGAAATTTTGATTCCATTCGTGAAAATTTTTCTATATCCCGAACAGTCCACTGATTACTACTGCGGCCTACTGTAAACTAACCGAATTCACCATGTTACTCAGATTCGGCTCACCAAATTTTGATAAATCTTTAAAAGTCACATAGTACAAGAGCAGGCTACTGGGAATTAACTGAATTCACAAAGAAACAGTGTTTCAGTTCGTTAAAAGTTTGCTCTATCTTGAATAACAAGCTTATTACATGCGAATCCTATTGGGAACCTACTGAATTCACCATGATACTTAGATTCCCTTCCTTAAAATGTTGCTCTATTTTGAAAAGCAAACACATACACGCATGTACCCTTGGTAACTCACTGAATTCGCCTAGAAATTTTATTCCATTCGTGAAAATTTTTCTATAACCCGAACAGTACACTTATTACTACTGCGGCCTACTGGAAACTAACCGAATTCACCATGTTACTCAGATTCGGCTCACCAAATTTTGATAAATCTTTAAAAGTACACATCGTACAAGAGCAGGCTACTGGGAACTAACTGAATTCACAGAGAAACAGTGTTTCAGTTCGTTAAAACGTTGCTCTATCTTGAATAACAAGCTTATTACATGTGAATCCTATTGGGAACCTACTGAATTCACCATGATACTTAGATTCCGTTCCACAAAATGTTGCTCTATATTGAAAAGCAGACTCATACAAGCATGTCCCATTGGGAACTCACTGAATTCGCCTAGAAATTTTGATTCCATTCAGAAAATTTTTCTATATCCCGAACAGTCCACTCATTACTACTGCGGCCTACTGGGAACTAACCGAATTCACCATTTTACTCAGATTAGGCTCACCAAATTTTGATAAATCTTTAAAAGTACACATCGTACCTGAGCAGGCTACTGGGAACTAACTGAATTCACAGAGAAACAGTGTTTCAGTTCGTTAAAACGTTGCTCTATCTTGAATAACAAGCTTATTACATGCGAATCCTATTGGGAACCTACTGAATTCACCATGATACTTAGATTCCGTTCCACAAAATGTTGCTCTATATTGAAAAGCAGACTCATGCAAGCATGTCCCATTGGGAACTCACTGAATTCGCCTAGAAATTTTGATTCCATTCGTGAAAATTTTTCTATATCCCGAACAGTCCACTCATTACTACTGCGGCCTACTGGGAACTAACCGAATTCACCATGTTACTCAGATTCGGCTCACCAAATTTTGATAAATCGTTAAAAGTACATATATTACAAGAGCAGGCTACAGGGAACTAACTGAATTCACAAGGAGACAGTGTTTCATTCGTTAAAACGTTGCTCTATCTTGAATAACAAGCTTATTACATGCGAATACTATTGGGAACCTACTGAATTCACCATGATAATTAGATTCCGTTCCACAAAATGTTGTTCTATATTGAAAAGCAAACTCATACAAGCATGTCCCATTGGGAACTCACTGAATTCGACTAGAAATTTTGATTGCATTCGTGAAATTTTTTCTATATCCCGAACAGTCCACTTATTACTACTGAGGCCTACGGGGAACTAACCGAATTCACCAAGTTATTCAGATTCGGCTCACCAAATTTTGATAAATCTTTAAAAGTACACGTATTACAAGAGCAGGGTAGTGGGAACTAACTGAATTCACAAAAAAAGAGTGTTTCAGTTCATTAAAACGTTGCTCTATCTTGAATAACAAGCTTATTACATGGGAATCCTATTGGGAACCTACTGAATTCACCATGATACTCAGATTCCGTTCCTTAAAATGTTGCTCTATTTTTAAAAGCAAACTCATACAAGCATGTCCCATTGGGAATTCACTGAATTCGCCTAGAAATTTTTATTCCATTCGTGAAATTTTTTCTATATCCCGAACAGTCCACTTATTACTACTGCGGCCTATTGGGAACTAACCGAATTCACCATGTTACTCAGATTCGGCTCACCAAATTTTGATAAATCTTTAAAAGTACACATAGTACAAGAGCAGGCTACTGGGAACTAACTGAATTCACAAAGAAACAGTGTTTCAGTTTGTTAAAACGTTGCTCTATCTTGAATAACAAGCTTATTACATGCAAATCCTATTGGGAACCTACTGAATTCACCATGATACTTAGATTCCGTTCCACAAAATGTTGCTCTATATTGAAAAGCAAACTCATACAAGCATGTCCTATTGGGAACTCAGTGAATTCGCCTAGAAATTTTGATTCCATTCGTGAAAATTTTTCTATATCCCGAACAGTCCACTGATTACTACTGCGGCCTACTGTAAACTAACCGAATTCACCATGTTACTCAGATTCGGCTGACCAAATTTTGATAAATCTTTAAAAGTCACATAGTACAAGAGCAGGCTACTGGGAATTAACTGAATTCACAAAGAAACAGTGTTTCAGTTCGTTAAAAGTTTGCTCTATCTTGAATAACAAGCTTATTACATGCGAATCCTATTGGGAACCTACTGAATTCACCATGATACTTAGATTCCCTTCCTTAAAATGTTGCTCTATTTTGAAAAGCAAACACATACACGCATGTACCCTTGGTAACTCACTGAATTCGCCTAGAAATTTTATTCCATTCGTGAAAATTTTTCTATAACCCGAAAAGTCCACTTATTACTACTGCGGCCTACTGGAAACTAACCGAATTCACCATGTTACTCAGATTCGGCTCACCAAATTTTGATAAATCTTTAAAAGTACACATCGTACAAGAGCAGGCTACTGGGAACTAACTGAATTCACAGAGAAACAGTGTTTCAGTCGTTAAAACGTTGCTCTATCTTGAATAACAAGCTTATTACATGTGAATCCTATTGGGAACCTACTGAATTCACCATGATACTTAGATTCCGTTCCACAAAATGTTGCTCTATATTGGAAAGCAGACTCATACAAGCATGTCCCATTGGGAACTCACTGAATTCGCCTAGAAATTTTGATTCCATTCGTGAAAATTTTTCTATATCCCGAACAGTCCACTCATTACTACTGCGGCCTACTGGGAACTAACCGAATTCACCATGTTACTCAGATTAGGCTCACCAAATTTTGATAAATCTTTAAAAGTACACATCGTACAAGAGCAGGCTACTGGGAACTAACTGAATTCACAGAGAAACAGTGTTTCAGTTCGTTAAAACGTTGCTCTATCTTGAATAACAAGCTTATTACATGCGAATCCTATTGGGAACCTACTGAATTCACCATGATACTTAGATTCCGTTCCAAAAATTGTTACTCTATATTGAAAAGCAGACTCATACATGCATGTCCCATTGGGAACTCACTGAATTCGCCTAGAAATTTTGATTCCATTCGGGAAAATTTTTCTATATCCCGAACAGTCCACTCATTACTACTGCGGCCTACTGGGAACTAACCGAATTCACCATGTTACTCAGATTAGGCTCACCAAATTTTGATAAATCTTTAAAAGTACACATCGTACAAGAGCAGGCTACTGGGAACTAACTGAATTCACAGAGAAACAGTGTTTCAGTTCGTTAAAACGTTGCTCTATCTTGAATAACAAGCTTATTACATGCGAATCCTATTGGGAACCTACTGAATTCACCATGATACTTAGATTCCGTTCCACAAAATGTTGCTCTATATTGAAAAGCACACTCATACAAGCATGTCCCATTGGGAACTCACTGAATTCGCCTAGAAATTTTGATTCCATTCGTGAAAATTTTTCTCTATCCCGAACAGTACACTCATTACTACTGCGGCCTACTGGGAACTAACCGAATTCACCATGTTACTCAGATTCGGCTCACCAAATTTTGATAAATCTTTAAAAGTACACATCGTACAAGAGCAGGCTACTGGGAGTTAACTGAATTCACAGAGAAACAGTGTTTCAGTTCGTTAAAACGTTGCTCTATCTTGAATAACAAGCTTATTACATGCTAATCCTATTGGGAACCTACTGAATTCACCATGATACTTAGATTCCGTTCCACAAAATGTTGCTCTATATTGAAAAGCAGACTCATACAAGCATGTCCCATTGGGAACTCACTGAATTCGCCTAGAAATTTTGATTCCATTCGTGAAAATTTTTCTATATCCCGAACAGTCCACTCATTACTACTGCGGCCTACTGGGAACTAACCGAATTCACCATGTTACTCAGATTCGGCTCACCAAATTTTGATAAATCTTTAAAAGTACACATCGTACAAGAGCAGGCTACTGGGAGCTAACTGAATTCACAGAGAAACAGTGTTTCAGTTCGTTAAAACGTTGCTCTATCTTGAATAACAAGCTTATTACATGCGAATCCTATTGGGAACCTACTGAATTCACCATGATACTTAGATTCCGTTCCACAAAATGTTGCTCTATATTGAAAAGCAGACTCATACAAGCATGTCCCATTGGGAACTCACTGAATTCGCCTAGAAATTTTGATCCATTCGTGAAAATTTTTCTATATCCCGAACAGTCCACTCATTACTACTGCGGCCAACTGGGAACTAACCGAAATCACCATGTTACTCAGATTCGGCTCACCAAATTTTGATAAATCTTTAAAAGTACACATCGTACAAGAGCAGGCTACTGGGAGCTAACTGAATTCACAGAGAAACAGTGTTTCAGTTCGTTAAAA
Source organism: Rattus norvegicus (assembly GCF_021556685.1). Lineage (NCBI taxonomy): Eukaryota > Metazoa > Chordata > Mammalia > Rodentia > Muridae > Rattus > Rattus norvegicus. The sequence continues at coordinate 5,841,438 of NC_141541.1, read as the reverse complement.
CGTTGCTCTATCTTGAATAACAAGCTTATTACATGTGAATCCTATTGGGAACCTACTGAATTCACCATGATACTATGATTCCGTTCCACAAAATGTTGCTCTATATTGAAAAGCAGACTCATACAAGCATGTCCCATTGGGAACTCACTGAATTCGCCTAGAAATTTTGATTCCATTCGTGAAAATTTTTCTATATCCAGAACAGTCCACTCATTACTACTGCGGCCTACTGGGAACTAACCGAATTCACCATGTTACTCAGATTCTGCTCACCAAAATTTGATAAATCTTTAAAAGTACACATCGTACAAGAGCAGGCTACTGGGAACTAACTGAATTCACAGAGAAACAGTGTTACAGTTCGTTAAAACGTTGCTCTATCTTGAATAACAAGCTTATTACATGCGAATCCTATTGGGAACCTACTGAATTCACCATGATACTTAGATTCCGTTCCACAAAATGTTGCTCTATATTGAAAAGCAGACTCATACAAGCATGTCCCATTGGGAACTCACTGAATTCGCCTAGAAATTTTGATTCCATTCGTGAAAATTTTTCTATATCCCGAACAGTCCACTCATTACTACTGCGGCCTACTGGGAACTAACCGAATTCACCATGTTACTCAGATTAGGCTCACCAAATTTTGATAAATCTTTAAAAGTACACATCGTACAAGAGCAGGCTACTGGGAACTAACTGAATTCACAGAGAAACAGTGTTTCAGTTCGTTAAAACGTTGCTCTATCTTGAATAACAAGCTTATTACATGCGAATCCTATTGGGAACCTACTGAATTCACCATGATACTTAGATTCCGTTCCACAAAATGTTGCTCTATATTGAAAAGCACACTCATACAAGCATGTCCCATTGGGAACTCACTGAATTCGCCTAGAAATTTTGATTCCATTCGTGAAAATTTTTCTATATCCCGAACAGTCCACTCATTACTACTGCGGCCTACTGGGAAATAACCGAATTCACCATGTTACTCAGATTCGGCTCACCAAATTTTGATAAATCTTTAAAAGTACACATCGTACAAGAGCAGGCTACTGGGAACTAACTGAATTCACAGAGAAACAGTGTTTCAGTTCGTTAAAACGTTGCTCTATCTTGAATAACAAGCTTATTACATGCGAATCCTATTGGGACCCTACTGAATTCACCATGATACTTAGATTCCGTTCAACAAAATGTTGCTCTATATTGAAAAGCAGACTCATACAAGCATGTCCCATTGGGAACTCACTGAATTCGCCTAGAAATTTTGATTCCATTCGTGAAAATTTTTCTATATCCCGAACAGTCCACTCATTACTACTGCGGCCTACTGGGAACTAACCGAATTCACCATGTTACTCAGATTCGGCTCACCAAATTTTGATAAATCTTTAAAAGTACACATCGTACAAGAGCAGGCTACTGGGAACTAACTGAATTCACAGAGAAACAGTGTTTCAGTTCGTTAAGACGTTGCTCTATCTTGAATAACAAGCTTATTACATGCGAATCCTATTGGAAACCTACTGAATTCACCATGATACTTAGATTCCGTTCCACAAAATGTTACTCTATATTGAAAAGCAGACTCATACAAGCATGTCCCATTGGGAACTCACTGAATTCGCCTAGAAATTTTGATTCCATTCGTGAAAATTTTTCTATATCCCGAACAGTCCACTCATTACTACTGCGGCCTACTGGGAACTAACCGAATTCACCATGTTACTCAGATTCGGCTCACCAAATTTTGATAAATCTTTAAAAGTACACATCGTACAAGAGCAGGCTACAGGGAACTAACTGAATTCACAGAGAAACAGTGTTTCAGTTCGTTAAAACGTTGCTCTATCTTGAATAACAAGCTTATTACATGCGAATCCTATTGGGAACCTACTGAATTCACCATGATACTTAGATTCCGTTCCACAAAATGTTGCTCTATATTGAAAAGCAGACTCATACAAGCATGTCCCATTGGGAACTCACTGAATTCGCCTAGAAATTTTGATTCCATTCGTGAAAATTTTTCTATATCCCGAACAGTCCACTCATTACTACTGCGGCCTACTGGGAACTAACCGAATTCACCATGTTACTCAGATTCGGCTCACCAAATTTTGATAAATCTTTAAAAGTACACATCGTACAAGAGCAGGCTACTGGGAACTAACTGAATTCACAGAGAAACAGTGTTTCAGTTCGTTAAAACGTTGCTCTATCTTGAATAACAAGCTTATTACATGCGAATCCTATTGGGAACCTACTGAATTCACCATGATACTTAGATTCCGTTCCACAAAATGTTGCTCTATATTGAAAAGCAGACTCATACAAGCATGTCCCATTGGGAACTCACTGAATTCGCCTAGAAATTTTGATTCCATTCGTGAAAATTTTTCTATATCCCGAACAGTCCACTCATTACTACTGCGGCCTACTGGGAACTAACCGAATTCACCATGTTACTCAGATTCGGCTCACCAAATTTTGATAAATCTTTAAAAGTACACATCGTACAGGAGCAGGCTACTGGGAACTAACTGAATTCACAGAGAAACAGTGTTTCAGTTCGTTAAAACGTTGCTCTATCTTGAATAACAAGCTTATTACATGCGAATCCTATTGGGAACCTACTGAATTCACCATGATACTTAGATTCCGTTCCACAAAATGTTGCTCTATATTGAAAAGCAGACTCATACAAGCATGTCCCATTGGGAACTAACTGAATTCGCCTAGAAATTTTGATTCCATTCGTGAAAATTTTTCTATATCCCGAACAGTCCACTCATTACTACTGCGGCCTACTGGGAACAAACCGAATTCACCATGTTACTCAGATTCGGATCACCAAATTTTGATAAATCTTTAAAAGTACACATCGTACAAGAGCAGGCTACTTGGAACTAACTGAATTCACAGAGAAACAGTGTTTCAGTTCGTTAAAACGTTGCTCTATCTTGAATAACAAGCTTATTACATGCGAATCCTATTGGGAATCTACTGAATTCACCATGATACTTAGATTCCGTTCCACAAAATGTTGCTCTATATTGAAAAGCAGACTCATACAAGCATGTCCCATTGGGAACTCACTGAATTCGCCTAGAAATTTTGATTCCATTCGTGAAAATTTTTCTATATCCCGAACAGTCCACTCATTACTACTGCGGTCTACTGGGAACTAACCGAATTCACCATGTTACTCAGATTCTGCTCACCAAATTTTGATAAATCTTTAAAAGTACATATCGTACAAGAGCAGGCTACTGGGAGCTAACTGAATTCACAGAGAAACAGTGTTTCAGTTCGTTAAAACGTTGCTCTATCTTGAATAACAAGCTTATTACATGCGAATCCTATTGGGAACCTACTGAATTCACCATGATACTTAGATTCCGTTCCACAAAATGTTGCTCTATATTGAAAAGCAGACTCGTACAAGCATGTCCCATTGGGAACTCACTGAATTCGCCTAGAAATTTTGATTCCATTCGTGAAAATTTTTCTATATCCCGAACAGTCCACTCATTACTACTGCGGCCTACTGGGAACTAACCGAATTCACCATGTTACTCAGATTAGGCTCACCAAATTTTGATAAATCTTTAAAAGTACACATCGTACAAGAGCAGGCTACTGGGAACTAACTGAATTCACAGAGAAACGGTGTTTCAGTTCGTTAAGACGTTGCTCTATCTTGAATAACAAGCTTATTACATGCGAATCCTATTGGGAACCTACTGAATTCACCATGATACTTGGATTCCGTTCCACAAAATGTTGCTCTATATTGAAAAGCAGACTCATAGAAGCATGTCCCATTGGGAACTCACTGAATTCGCCTAGAAATTTTGATTCCATTCGTGAAAATTTTTCTATATCCCGAACAGTCCACTCATTACTACTGCGGAAAACTGGGAACTAACCGAATTCACCATGTTACTCAGATTAGGCTCACCAAATTTTGATAAATCTTTAAAAGTACACATCGTACAAGAGCAGGCTACTGGGAACTAACTGAATTCACAGAGAAACAGTGTTTCAGTTCGTTAAAACGTTGCTCTATCTTGAATAACAAGCTTATTACATGCGTATCCTATTGGGAACCTACTGAATTCACCATGATACTTAGATTCCGTTCCACAAAATGTTGCTCTATATTGAAAAGCAGACTCATACAAGCATGTCCCATTGGGAACTCACTGAATTCGCCTAGAAATTTTGATTCCATTCGTGAAAATTTTTCTATATCCCGAACAGTCCACTCATTACTACTGCGGCCTACTGGGAACTAACAGAATTCACCATGTTACTCAGATTCGGCTCACCAAATTTTGATAAATCTTTAAAAGTACACATCGTACAAGAGCAGGCTACTGGGAACTAACTGAATTCACAGAGAAACAGTGTTTCAGTTCGTTAAAACGTTGCTCTATCTTGAATAACAAGCTTATTACATGCGAATCCTATTGGGAACCTACTGAATTCACCATGATACTTAGATTCCGTTCCACAAAATGTTGCTCTATATTGAAAAGCAGACTCATACAAGCATGTCCCATTGGGAACTCACTGAATTCGCCTAGAAATTTTGATTCCATTCGTGAAAATTTTTCTATATCCCGAACAGTCCACTCATTACTACTGCGGCCTACTGGGAACTAACCGAATTCACCATGTTACTCAGACTCGGCTCACCAAATTTTGATAAATCTTTAAAAGTACACATCGTACAAGGGCAGGCTACTGGGAACTAACTGAATTCACAGAGAAACAGTGTTTCAGTTCGTTAAAAGGTTGCTCTATCTTGAATAACAAGCTTATTACATGCGAATCCTATTGGGAACCTACTGAATTCACCATGATACTTAGATTCCGTTCCACAAAATGTTGCTCTATATTGAAAAGCAGACTCGTACAAGCATGTCCCATTGGGAACTCACTGAATTCGCGTAGAAATTTTGATTCCATTCGTGAAAATTTTTCTATATCCCGAACAGTCCACTCATTACTACCGCGGCCTACTGGGAACTAACCGAATTCACCATGTTACTCAGATTCGGCTCACCAAATTTTGATAAATCTTTAAAAGTACACATAGTACAAGAGCAGGCTACAGGGAACTAACTGAATTCACAGAGAAACAGTGTTTCAGTTCGTTAAAACGTTGCTCTATCTTGAATAACAAGCTTATTACATGCGAATCCTATTGGGAACCTACTGAATTCACCATGATACTTAGATTCCGTTCCACAAAATGTTGCTCTATATTGAAAAGCAGACTCATACAAGCATGTCCCATTGGAAACTCACTGAATTCGCCTAGAAATTTTGATTCCATTCGTGAAAATTTTTCTATATCCCGAACAGTCCACTCATTACTACCGCGGCCTACTGGGAACTAACCGAATTCACCATGTTACTCAGATTCAGCTCACCAAATTTTGATAAATCTTTAAAAGTACACATCGTACAAGAGCAGGCTACTGGGAACTAACTGAATTCACAGAGAAACAGTGTTTCAGTTCGTTAAAGCGTTGCTCTATCTTGAATAACAAGCTTATTACATGCGAAACCTATTGGGAACCTACTGAATTCACCATGATACTTAGATTCCGTTCCACAAAATGTTGCTCTATATTGAAAAGCAGACTCATACAAGCATGTCCCATTGGGAACTCACTGAATTCGCCTAGAAATTTTGATTCCATTCGTGAAAATTTTTCTATATCCCGAACAGTCCACTCATTACTACTGCGGCCTACTGGGAACTAACCGAATTCACCATGTTACTCAGATTCGGCTCACCAAATTTTGATAAATCTTTAAAAGTACACATCGTACAAGAGCAGGCTACTGGGAACTAACTGAATTCACAGAGAAACAGTGTTTCAGTTCGTTAAAACCTTGCTCTATCTTGAATAACAAGCTTATTACATGCGAATCCTATTGGGAACCTACTGAATTCACCACGATACTTAGATTCCGTTCCACAAAATGTTGCTCTATATTGAAAAGCAGACTCATACAAGCATGTCCCATTGGGAACTCACTGAATTCGCCTAGAAATTTTGATTCCATTCGTGAAAATTTTTCTATATCCCGAACAGTCCACTCATTACTACTGCGGCCTACTGGGAACTAACCGAATTCACCATGTTACTCAGATTCGGCTCACCAAATTTTGATAAATCTTTAAAAGTACACATCGTACAAGAGCAGGCTACTGTGAACTAACTGAATTCACAGAGAAACAGTGTTTCAGTTCGTTAAAACGTTGCTCTATCTTGAATAACAAGCTTATTACATGCGAATCCTATTGGGAACCTACTGAATTCACCATGATACTTAGATTCCGTTCCACAAACTGTTGCTCTATATTGAAAAGCAGACTCCTACAAGCATGTCCCATTGGGAACTCACTGAATTCGCCTAGAAATTTTGATTCCATTCGTGAAAATTTTTCTATATCCCGAACAGTCCACTCATTACTACTGCGGCCTACTGGGAACTAACCGAATTCACCATGTTACTCAGATTCGGCTCACCAAATTTTGATAAATCTTTAAAAGTACACATCGTACAAGAGCAGGCTAATGGGAACTAACTGAATTCACAGAGAAACTGTGTTTCAGTTCGTTAAAACGTTGCTCTATCTTGAATAACAAGCTTATTACATGCGAATCCTATTGGGAACCTACTGAATTCACCATGATACATAGATTCCGTTCCACAAAATGTTGCTCTATATTGAAAAGCAGACTCATACAAGCATGTCCCATTGGGAACTCACTGAATTCGCCTAGAAATTTTGATTCCATTCGTGTAAATTTTTCTATATCCCGAACAGTCCACTCATTACTACTGCGGCCTACTGGGAACTAACCGAATTCACCATGTTACTCAGATTCGGATCACCAAATTTTGATAAATCTTTAAAAGTACACATCGTACAAGAGCAGGCTACTGGGAACTAACTGAATTCACAGAGAAACAGTGTTTCAGTTCGTTAAAACGTTGCTCTATCTTGAATAACAAGCTTATTACATGCGAATCCTATTGGAAACCTACTGAATTCACCATGATACTTAGATTCCGTTCCACAAAATGTTGCTCTATATTGAAAAGCAGACTCGTACAAGCATGTCCCATTGGGAACTCACTGAATTCGCGTAGAAATTTTGATTCCATTCGTGAAAATTTTTCTATATCCCGAACAGTCCACTCATTACTACCGCGGCCTACTGGGAACTAACCGAATTCACCATGTTACTCAGATTCGGCTCACCAAATTTTGATAAATCTTTAAAAGTACACATAGTACAAGAGCAGGCTACAGGGAACTAACTGAATTCACAGAGAAACAGTGTTTCAGTTCGTTAAAACGTTGCTCTATCTTGAATAACAAGCTTATTACATGCGAATCCTATTGGGAACCTACTGAATTCACCATGATACTTAGATTCCGTTCCACAAAATGTTGCTCTATATTGAAAAGCAGACTCATACAAGCATGTCCCATTGGAAACTCACTGAATTCGCCTAGAAATTTTGATTCCATTCGTGAAAATTTTTCTATATCCCGAACAGTCCACTCATTACTACCGCGGCCTACTGGGAACTAACCGAATTCACCATGTTACTCAGATTCAGCTCACCAAATTTTGATAAATCTTTAAAAGTACACATCGTACAAGAGCAGGCTACTGGGAACTAACTGAATTCACAGAGAAACAGTGTTTCAGTTCGTTAAAGCGTAGCTCTATCTTGAATAACAAGCTTATTACATGCGAAACCTATTGGGAACCTACTGAATTCACCATGATACTTAGATTCCGTTCCACAAAATGTTGCTCTATATTGAAAAGCAGACTCATACAAGCATGTCCCATTGGGAACTCACTGAATTCGCCTAGAAATTTTGATTCCATTCGTGAAAATTTTTCTATATCCCGAACAGTCCACTCATTACTACTGCGGCCTACTGGGAACTAACCGAATTCACCATGTTACTCAGATTCGGCTCACCAAATTTTGATAAATCTTTAAAAGTACACATCGTACAAGAGCAGGCTACTGGGAACTAACTGAATTCACAGAGAAACTGTGTTTCAGTTCGTTAAAACCTTGCTCTATCTTGAATAACAAGCTTATTACATGCGAATCCTATTGGGAACCTACTGAATTCACCACGATACTTAGATTCCGTTCCACAAAATGTGGCTCTATATTGAAAAGCAGACTCATACAAGCATGTCCCATTGGGAACTCACTGAATTCGCCTAGAAATTTTGATTCCATTCGTGAAAATTTTTCTATATCCCGAACAGTCCACTCATTACTACTGCGGCCTACTGGGAACTAACCGAATTCACCATGTTACTCAGATTCGGCTCACCAAATTTTGATAAATCTTTAAAAGTACACATCGTACAAGAGCAGGCTACTGGGAACTAACTGAATTCACAGAGAAACAGTGTTTCAGTTCGTTAAAACGTTGCTCTATCTTGAATAACAAGCTTATTACATGCGAATCCTATTGGGAACCTACTGAATTCACCATGATACATAGATTCCGTTCCACAAAATGTTGCTCTATATTGAAAAGCAGACTCATACAAGCATGTCCCATTGGGAACTCACTGAATTCGCCTAGAAATTTTGATTCCATTCGTGTAAATTTTTCTATATCACGAACAGTCCACTCATTACTACTGCGGCCTACTGGGAACTAACCGAATTCACCATGTTACTCAGATTCGGATCACCAAATTTTGATAAATCTTTAAAAGTACACATCGTACAAGAGCAGGCTACTGGGAACTAACTGAATTCACAGAGAAACAGTGTTTCAGTTCGTTAAAACGTTGCTCTATCTTGAATAACAAGCTTATTACATGCGAATCCTATTGGAAACCTACTGAATTCACCATGATACTTAGATTCCGTTCCACAAAATGTTGCTCTATATTGAAAAGCAGACTCGTACAAGCATGTCCCATTGGGAACTCACTGAATTCGCCTAGAAATTTTGATTCCATTCGTGAAAATTTTTCTATATCCCGAACAGTCCACTCATTACTACCGCGGCCTACTGGGAACTAACCGAATTCACCATGTTACTCAGATTCGGCTCACCAAATTTTGATAAATCTTTAAAAGTACACATAGTACAAGAGCAGGCTACAGGGAACTAACTGAATTCACAGAGAAACAGTGTTTCAGTTCGTTAAAACGTTGCTCTATCTTGAATAACAAGCTTATTACATGCGAATCCTATTGGGAACCTACTGAATTCACCATGATACTTAGATTCCGTTCCACAAAATGTTGCTCTATATTGAAAAGCAGACTCATACAAGCATGTCCCATTGGAAACTCACTGAATTCGCCTAGAAATTTTGATTCCATTCGTGAAAATTTTTCTATATCCCGAACAGTCCACTCATTACTACCGCGGCCTACTGGGAACTAACCGAATTCACCATGTTACTCAGATTCAGCTCACCAAATTTTGATAAATCTTTAAAAGTACACATCGTACAAGAGCAGGCTACTGGGAACTAACTGAATTCACAGAGAAACAGTGTTTCAGTTCGTTAAAGCGTTGCTCTATCTTGAATAACAAGCTTATTACATGCGAAACCTATTGGGAACCTACTGAATTCACCATGATACTTAGATTCCGTTCCACAAAATGTTGCTCTATATTGAAAAGCAGACTCATACAAGCATGTCCCATTGGGAACTCACTGAATTCGCCTAGAAATTTTGATTCCATTCGTGAAAATTTTTCTATATCCCGAACAGTCCACTCATTACTACTGCGGCCTACTGGGAACTAACCGAATTCACCATGTTACTCAGATTCGGCTCACCAAATTTTGATAAATCTTTAAAAGTACACATCGTACAAGAGCAGGCTACTGGGAACTAACTGAATTCACAGAGAAACAGTGTTTCAGTTCGTTAAAACCTTGCTCTATCTTGAATAACAAGCTTATTACATGCGAATCCTATTGGGAACCTACTGAATTCACCACGATACTTAGATTCCGTTCCACAAAATGTTGCTCTATATTGAAAAGCAGACTCTTACAAGCATGTCCCATTGGGAACTCACTGAATTCGCCTAGAAATTTTGATTCCATTCGTGAAAATTTTTCTATATCCCGAACAGTCCACTCATTACTACTGCGGCCTACTGGGAACTAACCGAATTCACCATGTTACTCAGATTCGGCTCACCAAATTTTGATAAATCTTTAAAAGTACACATCGTACAAGAGCAGGCTACTGGGAACTAACTGAATTCACAGAGAAACTGTGTTTCAGTTCGTTAAAACCTTGCTCTATCTTGAATAACAAGCTTATTACATGCGAATCCTATTGGGAACCTACTGAATTCACCACGATACTTAGATTCCGTTCCACATAATGTTGCTCTATATTGAAAAGCAGACTCATACAAGCATGTCCCATTGGGAACTCACTGAATTCGCCTAGAAATTTTGATTCCATTCGTGAAAATTTTTCTATATCCCGAACAGTCCACTCATTACTACTGCGGCCTACTGGGAACTAACCGAATTCACCATGTTACTCAGATTCGGCTCACCAAATTTTGATAAATCTTTAAAAGTACACATCGTACAAGAGCAGGCTACTGTGAACTAACTGAATTCACAGAGAAACAGTGTTTCAGTTCGTTAAAACGTTGCTCTATCTTGAATAACAAGCTTATTACATGCGAATCCTATTGGGAACCTACTGAATTCACCATGATACATAGATTCCGTTCCACAAAATGTTGCTCTATATTGAAAAGCAGACTCATACAAGCATGTCCCATTGGGAACTCACTGAATTCGCCTAGAAATTTTGATTCCATTCGTGTAAATTTTTCTATATCCCGAACAGTCCACTCATTACTACTGCGGCCTACTGGGAACTAACCGAATTCACCATGTTACTCAGATTCGGATCACCAAATTTTGATAAATCTTTAAAAGTACACATCGTACAAGAGCAGGCTACTGGGAACTAACTGAATTCACAGAGAAACAGTGTTTCAGTTCGTTAAAACGTTGCTCTATCTTGAATAACAAGCTTATTACATGCGAATCCTATTGGAAACCTACTGAATTCACCATGATACTTAGATTCCGTTCCACAAAATGTTGCTCTATATTGAAAAGCAGACTCGTACAAGCATGTCCCATTGGGAACTCACTGAATTCGCGTAGAAATTTTGATTCCATTCGTGAAAATTTTTCTATATCCCGAACAGTCCACTCATTACTACCGCGGCCTACTGGGAACTAACAGAATTCACCATGTTACTCAGATTCGGCTCACCAAATTTTGATAAATCTTTAAAAGTACACATAGTACAAGAGCAGGCTACAGGGAACTAACTGAATTCACAGAGAAACAGTGTTTCAGTTCGTTAAAACGTTGCTCTATCTTGAATAACAAGCTTATTACATGCGAATCCTATTGGGAACCTACTGAATTCACCATGATACTTAGATTCCGTTCCACAAAATGTTGCTCTATATTGAAAAGCAGACTCGTACAAGCATGTCCCATTGGGAACTCACTGAATTCGCGTAGAAATTTTGATTCCATTCGTGAAAATTTTTCTATATCCCGAACAGTCCACTCATTACTACCGCGGCCTACTGGGAACTAACCGAATTCACCATGTTACTCAGATTCGGCTCACCAAATTTTGATAAATCTTTAAAAGTACACATCGTACAAGAGCAGGCTACAGGGAACTAACTGAATTCACAGAGAAACAGTGTTTCAGTTCGTTAAAACGTTGCTCTATCTTGAATAACAAGCTTATTACATGCGAAACCTATTGGGAACCTACTGAATTCACCATGATACTTAGATTCCGTTCCACAAAATGTTGCTCTATATTGAAAAGCAGACTCATACAAGCATGTCCCATTGGGAACTCACTGAATTCGCCTAGAAATTTTGATTCCATTCGTGAAAATTTTTCTATATCCCGAACAGTCCACTCATTACTACTGCGGCCTACTGGGAACTAACCGAATTCACCATGTTACTCAGATTCGGCTCACCAAATTTTGATAAATCTTTAAAAGTACACATCGTACAAGAGCAGGCTACTGGGAACTAACTGAATTCACAGAGAAACTGTGTTTCAGTTCGTTAAAACCTTGCTCTATCTTGAATAACAAGCTTATTACATGCGAATCCTATTGGGAACCTACTGAATTCACCACGATACTTAGATTCCGTTCCACAAAATGTTGCTCTATATTGAAAAGCAGACTCATACAAGCATGTCCCATTGGGAACTCACTGAATTCGCCTAGAAATTTTGATTCCATTCGTGAAAATTTTTCTATATCCCGAACAGTCCACTCATTACTACTGCGGCCTACTGGGAACTAACCGAATTCACCATGTTACTCAGATTCGGCTCACCAAATTTTGATAAATCTTTAAAAGTACACATCGTACAAGAGCAGGCTACTGTGAACTAACTGAATTCACAGAGAAAGAGTGTTTCAGTTCGTTAAAACGTTGCTCTATCTTGAATAACAAGCTTATTACATGCGAATCCTATTGGGAACCTACTGAATTCACCATGATACATAGATTCCGTTCCACAAAATGTTGCTCTATATTGAAAAGCAGACTCATACAAGCATGTCCCATTGGGAACTCACTGAATTCGCCTAGAAATTTTGATTCCATTCGTGTAAATTTTTCTATATCCCGAACAGTCCACTCATTACTACTGCGGCCTACTGGGAACTAACCGAATTCACCATGTTACTCAGATTCGGATCACCAAATTTTGATAAATCTTTAAAAGTACACATCGTACAAGAGCAGGCTACTGGGAACTAACTGAATTCACAGAGAAACAGTGTTTCAGTTCGTTAAAACGTTGCTCTATCTTGAATAACAAGCTTATTACATGCGAATCCTATTGGAAACCTACTGAATTCACCATGATACTTAGATTCCGTTCCACAAAATGTTGCTCTATATTGAAAAGCAGACTCGTACAAGCATGTCCCATTGGGAACTCACTGAATTCGCGTAGAAATTTTGATTCCATTCGTGAAAATTTTTCTATATCCCGAACAGTCCACTCATTACTACCGCGGCCTACTGGGAACTAACCGAATTCACCATGTTACTCAGATTCGGCTCACCAAATTTTGATAAATCTTTAAAAGTACACATAGTACAAGAGCAGGCTACAGGGAACTAACTGAATTCACAGAGAAACAGTGTTTCAGTTCGTTAAAACGTTGCTCTATCTTGAATAACAAGCTTATTACATGCGAATCCTATTGGGAACCTACTGAATTCACCATGATACTTAGATTCCGTTCCACAAAATGTTGCTCTATATTGAAAAGCAGACTCATACAAGCATGTCCCATTGGAAACTCACTGAATTCGCCTAGAAATTTTGATTCCATTCGTGAAAATTTTTCTATATCCCGAACAGTCCACTCATTACTACCGCGGCCTACTGGGAACTAACCGAATTCACCATGTTACTCAGATTCAGCTCACCAAATTTTGATAAATCTTTAAAAGTACACATCGTACAAGAGCAGGCTACTGGGAACTAACTGAATTCACAGAGAAACAGTGTTTCAGTTCGTTAAAGCGTTGCTCTATCTTGAATAACAAGCTTATTACATGCGAAACCTATTGGGAACCTACTGAATTCACCATGATACTTAGATTCCGTTCCACAAAATGTTGCTCTATATTGAAAAGCAGACTCATACAAGCATGTCCCATTGGGAACTCACTGAATTCGCCTAGAAATTTTGATTCCATTCGTGAAAATTTTTCTATATCCCGAACAGTCCACTCATTACTACTGCGGCCTACTGGGAACTAACCGAATTCACCATGTTACTCAGATTCGGCTCACCAAATTTTGATAAATCTTTAAAAGTACACATCGTACAAGAGCAGGCTACTGGGAACTAACTGAATTCACAGAGAAACAGTGTTTCAGTTCGTTAAAACCTTGCTCTATCTTGAATAACAAGCTTATTACATGCGAATCCTATTGGGAACCTACTGAATTCACCACGATACTTAGATTCCGTTCCACAAAATGTTGCTCTATATTGAAAAGCAGACTCATACAAGCATGTCCCATTGGGAACTCACTGAATTCGCCTAGAAATTTTGATTCCATTCGTGAAAATTTTTCTATATCCCGAACAGTCCACTCATTACTACTGCGGCCTACTGGGAACTAACCGAATTCACCATGTTACTCAGATTCGGCTCACCAAATTTTGATAAATCTTTAAAAGTACACATCGTACAAGAGCAGGCTACTGTGAACTAACTGAATTCACAGAGAAACAGTGTTTCAGTTCGTTAAAACGTTGCTCTATCTTGAATAACAAGCTTATTACATGCGAATCCTATTGGGAACCTACTGAATTCACCATGATACTTAGATTCCGTTCCACAAACTGTTGCTCTATATTGAAAAGCAGACTCCTACAAGCATGTCCCATTGGGAACTCACTGAATTCGCCTAGAAATTTTGATTCCATTCGTGAAAATTTTTCTATATCCCGAACAGTCCACTCATTACTACTGCGGCCTACTGGGAACTAACCGAATTCACCATGTTACTCAGATTCGGCTCACCAAATTTTGATAAATCTTTAAAAGTACACATCGTACAAGAGCAGGCTACTGGGAACTAACTGAATTCACAGAGAAACAGTGTTTCAGTTCGTTAAAACCTTGCTCTATCTTGAATAACAAGCTTATTACATGCGAATCCTATTGGGAACCTACTGAATTCACCACGATACTTAGATTCCGTTCCACAAAATGTTGCTCTATATTGAAAAGCAGACTCGTACAAGCATGTCCCATTGGGAACTCACTGAATTCGCGTAGAAATTTTGATTCCATTCGTGAAAATTTTTCTATATCCCGAACAGTCCACTCATTACTACCGCGGCCTACTGGGAACTAACCGAATTCACCATGTTACTCAGATTCGGCTCACCAAATTTTGATAAATCTTTAAAAGTACACATAGTACAAGAGCAGGCTACAGGGAACTAACTGAATTCACAGAGAAACAGTGTTTCAGTTCGTTAAAACGTTGCTCTATCTTGAATAACAAGCTTATTACATGCGAATCCTATTGGGAACCTACTGAATTCACCATGATACTTAGATTCCGTTCCACAAAATGTTGCTCTATATTGAAAAGCAGACTCATACAAGCATGTCCCATTGGAAACTCACTGAATTCGCCTAGAAATTTTGATTCCATTCGTGAAAATTTTTCTATATCCCGAACAGTCCACTCATTACTACCGCGGCCTACTGGGAACTAACCGAATTCACCATGTTACTCAGATTCAGCTCACCAAATTTTGATAAAATTTAAAAGTACACATCGTACAAGAGCAGGCTACTGGGAACTAACTGAATTCACAGAGAAATAGTGTTTCAGTTCGTTAAAGCGTTGCTCTATCTTGAATAACAAGCTTATTACATGCGAAACCTATTGGGAACCTACTGAATTCACCATGATACTTAGATTCCGTTCCACAAAATGTTGCTCTATATTGAAAAGCAGACTCATACAAGCATGTCCCATTGGGAACTCACTGAATTCGCCTAGAAATTTTGATTCCATTCGTGAAAATTTTTCTATATCCCGAACAGTCCACTCATTACTACTGCGGCCTACTGGGAACTAACCGAATTCACCATGTTACTCAGATTCGGCTCACCAAATTTTGATAAATCTTTAAAAGTACACATCGTACAAGAGCAGGCTACTGGGAACTAACTGAATTCACAGAGAAACAGTGTTTCAGTTCGTTAAAACGTTGCTCTATCTTGAATAACAGGCTTATTACATGCGAATCCTATTGGGAACCTACTGAATTCACCACGATACTTAGATTCCGTTCCACAAAATGTTGCTCTATATTGAAAAGCAGACTCATACAAGCATGTCCCATTGGGAACTCACTGAATTCGCCTAGAAATTTTGATTCCATTCGTGAAAATTTTTCTATATCCCGAACAGTCCACTCATTACTACTGCGGCCTACTGGGAACTAACCGAATTCACCATGTTACTCAGATTCGGCTCACCAAATTTTGATAAATCTTTAAAAGTACACATCGTACAAGAGCAGGCTACTGTGAACTAACTGAATTCACAGAGAAACAGTGTTTCAGTTCGTTAAAACGTTGCTCTATCTTGAATAACAAGCTTATTACATGCGAATCCTATTGGGAACCTACTGAATTCACCATGATACTTAGATTCCGTTCCACAAACTGTTGCTCTATATTGAAAAGCAGACTCCTACAAGCATGTCCCATTGGGAACTCACTGAATTCGCCTAGAAATTTTGATTCCATTCGTGAAAATTTTTCTATATCCCGAACAGTCCACTCATTACTACTGCGGCCTACTGGGAACTAACCGAATTCACCATTTTACTCAGATTCGGCTCACCAAATTTTGATAAATCTTTAAAAGTACACATCGTACAAGAGCAGGCTAATGGGAACTAACTGAATTCACAGAGAAACTGTGTTTCAGTTCGTTAAAACGTTGCTCTATCTTGAATAACAAGCTTATTACATGCGAATCCTATTGGGAACCTACTGAATTCACCATGATACATAGATTCCGTTCCACAAAATGTTGCTCTATATTGAAAAGCAGACTCATACAAGCATGTCCCATTGGGAACTCACTGAATTCGCCTAGAAATTTTGATTCCATTCGTGTAAATTTTTCTATATCCCGAACAGTCCACTCATTACTACTGCGGCCTACTGGGAACTAACCGAATTCACCATGTTACTCAGATTCGGATCACCAAATTTTGATAAATCTTTAAAAGTACACATCGTACAAGAGCAGGCTACTGGGAACTAACTGAATTCACAGAGAAACAGTGTTTCAGTTCGTTAAAACGTTGCTCTATCTTGAATAACAAGCTTATTACATGCGAATCCTATTGGAAACCTACTGAATTCACCATGATACTTAGATTCCGTTCCACAAAATGTTGCTCTATATTGAAAAGCAGACTCGTACAAGCATGTCCCATTGGGAACTCACTGAATTCGCGTAGAAATTTTGATTCCATTCGTGAAAATTTTTCTATATCCCGAACAGTCCACTCATTACTACCGCGGCCTACTGGGAACTAACCGAATTCACCATGTTACTCAGATTCGGCTCACCAAATTTTGATAAATCTTTAAAAGTACACATAGTACAAGAGCAGGCTACAGGGAACTAACTGAATTCACAGAGAAACAGTGTTTCAGTTCGTTAAAACGTTGCTCTATCTTGAATAACAAGCTTATTACATGCGAATCCTATTGGGAACCTACTGAATTCACCATGATACTTAGATTCCGTTCCACAAAATGTTGCTCTATATTGAAAAGCAGACTCATACAAGCATGTCCCATTGGAAACTCACTGAATTCGCCTAGAAATTTTGATTCCATTCGTGAAAATTTTTCTATATCCCGAACAGTCCACTCATTACTACCGCGGCCTACTGGGAACTAACCGAATTCACCATGTTACTCAGATTCAGCTCACCAAATTTTGATAAATCTTTAAAAGTACACATCGTACAAGAGCAGGCTACTGGGAACTAACTGAATTCACAGAGAAACAGTGTTTCAGTTCGTTAAAGCGTTGCTCTATCTTGAATAACAAGCTTATTACATGCGAAACCTATTGGGAACCTACTGAATTCACCATGATACTTAGATTCCGTTCCACAAAATGTTGCTCTATATTGAAAAGCAGACTCATACAAGCATGTCCCATTGGGAACTCACTGAATTCGCCTAGAAATTTTGATTCCATTCGTGAAAATTTTTCTATATCCCGAACAGTCCACTCATTACTACTGCGGCCTACTGGGAACTAACCGAATTCACCATGTTACTCAGATTCGGCTCACCAAATTTGATAAATCTTTAAAAGTACACATCGTACAAGAGCAGGCTACTGGGAACTAACTGAATTCACAGAGAAACAGTGTTTCAGTTCGTTAAAACCTTGCTCTATCTTGAATAACAAGCTTATTACATGCGAATCCTATTGGGAACCTACTGAATTCACCACGATACTTAGATTCCGTTCCACAAAATGTTGCTCTATATTGAAAAGCAGACTCATACAAGCATGTCCCATTGGGAACTCACTGAATTCGCCTAGAAATTTTGATTCCATTCGTGAAAATTTTTCTATATCCCGAACAGTCCACTCATTACTACTGCGGCCTACTGGGAACTAACCGAATTCACCATGTTACTCAGATTCGGCTCACCAAATTTTGATAAATCTTTAAAAGTACACATCGTACAAGAGCAGGCTACTGTGAACTAACTGAATTCACAGAGAAACAGTGTTTCAGTTCGTTAAAACGTTGCTCTATCTTGAATAACAAGCTTATTACATGCGAATCCTATTGGGAACCTACTGAATTCACCATGATACTTAGATTCCGTTCCACAAACTGTTGCTCTATATTGAAAAGCAGACTCCTACAAGCATGTCCCATTGGGAACTCACTGAATTCGCCTAGAAATTTTGATTCCATTCGTGAAAATTTTTCTATATCCCGAACAGTCCACTCATTACTACTGCGGCCTACTGGGAACTAACCGAATTCACCATGTTACTCAGATTCGGCTCACCAAATTTTGATAAATCTTTAAAAGTACACATCGTACAAGAGCAGGCTAATGGGAACTAACTGAATTCACAGAGAAACTGTGTTTCAGTTCGTTAAAACGTTGCTCTATCTTGAATAACAAGCTTATTACATGCGAATCCTATTGGGAACCTACTGAATTCACCATGATACATAGATTCCGTTCCACAAAATGTTGCTCTATATTGAAAAGCAGACTCATACAAGCATGTCCCATTGGGAACTCACTGAATTCGCCTAGAAATTTTGATTCCATTCGTGTAAATTTTTCTATATCCCGAACAGTCCACTCATTACTACTGCGGCCTACTGGGAACTAACCGAATTCACCATGTTACTCAGATTCGGATCACCAAATTTTGATAAATCTTTAAAAGTACACATCGTACAAGAGCAGGCTACTGGGAACTAACTGAATTCACAGAGAAACAGTGTTTCAGTTCGTTAAAACGTTGCTCTATCTTGAATAACAAGCTTATTACATGCGAATCCTATTGGAAACCTACTGAATTCACCATGATACTTAGATTCCGTTCCACAAAATGTTGCTCTATATTGAAAAGCAGACTCATACAAGCATGTCCCATTGGGAACTCACTGAATTCGCCTAGAAATTTTGATTCCATTCGTGTAAATTTTTCTATATCCCGAACAGTCCACTCATTACTACTGCGGCCTACTGGGAACTAACCGAATTCACCATGTTACTCAGATTCGGCTCACCAAATTTTGATAAATCTTTAAAAGTACACATAGTACAAGAGGAGGCTACAGGGAACTAACTGAATTCACAGAGAAACAGTGTTTCAGTTCGTTAAAACGTTGCTCTATCTTGAATAACAAGCTTATTACATGCGAATCCTATTGGGAACCTACTGAATTCACCATGATACTTAGATTCCGTTCCACAAAATGTTGCTCTATATTGAAAAGCAGACTCATACAAGCATGTCCCATTGGGAACTCACTGAATTCGCCTAGAAATTTTGATTCCATTCGTGAAAATTTTTCTATATCCCGAACAGTCCACTCATTACTACTGCGGCCTACTGGGAACTAACCGAATTCACCATGTTACTCAGATTCGGCTCACCAAATTTTGATAAATCTTTAAAAGTCCACATCGTACAAGAGCAGGCTACTGGGAACTAACTGAATTCACAGAGAAACAGTGTTTCAGTTCGTTAAAACATTGCTCTATCTTGAATAACAGTCTTATTACATGCGAATCCTATTGGGAACCTACTGAATTCACCATGATACTTAGATTCCGTTACACAAAATGTTGCTCTATATTGAAAAGCAGACTCATACAAGCATGTCCCATTGGGAACTCACTGAATTCGCCTAGAAATTTTGATTCCATTCGTGAAAATTTTTCTATATCCCGAACAGTCCACTCATTACTACTGCGGCCTACTGGGAACTAACCGAATTCACCATGTTACTCAGATTCGGCTCACCAAATTTTGATAAATCTTTAAAAGTACACATCGTACAAGAGCAGGCTACTGGGAACTAACTGAATTCACAGAGAAACAGTGTTTCAGTTCGTTAAAACGTTGCTCTATCTTGAATAACAAGCTTATTACATGCGAATCCTATTGGGACCCTACTGAATTCACCATGATACTTAGATTCCGTTCCACAAAATGTTGCTCTATATTGAAAAGCAGACTCATACAAGCATGTCCCATTGGGAACTCACTGAATTCGCCTAGAAATTTTGATTCCATTCGTGAAAATTTTTCTATATCCCGAACAGTCCACTCATTACTACTGCGGCCTACTGGGAACTAACCGAATTCACCATGTTACTCAGATTCGGCTCACCAAATTTTGATAAATCTTTAAAAGTACACATCGTACAAGAGCAGGCTACTGGGAACTAACTGAATTCACAGAGAAACAGTGTTTCAGTTCGTTAAAACGTTGCTCTATCTTGAATAACAAGCTTATTACATGCGAATCCTATTGGGAACCTACTGAATTCACCATGATACTTAGATTCCGTTCCACAAAATGTTGCTCTATATTGAAAAGCAGACTCATACAAGCATGTCCCATTGGGAACTCACTGAATTCGCCTAGAAATTTTGATTATATTCGTGAAAATTTTTCTATATCCCGAACAGTCCACTCATTACTACTGCGGCCTACTGGGAACTAACCGAATTCACCATGTTACTCAGATTCGGCTCACCAAATTTGATAAATCTTTAAAAGTACACATCGTACAAGAGCAGGCTACTGGGAACTAACTGAATTCACGGAGAAACAGTGTTTCAGTTCGTTAAAACGTTGCTCTATCTTGAATAACAAGCTTATTACATGCGAATCCTATTGGGAACCTACTGAATTCACCATGATACTTAGATTCCGTTCCACAAAATGTTGCTCTATATTGAAAAGCAGACTCATACAAGCATGTCCCATTGGGAACTCACTGAATTCGCCTAGAAATTTTGATTCCATTCGTGAAAATTTTTCTATATCCCGAACAGTCCACTCATTACTACTGCGGCCTACTGGGAACTAACCGAATTCACCATGTTACTCAGATTCGGCTCACCAAATTTTGATAAATCTTTAAAAGTACACATCGTACAAGAGCAGGCTACTGGGAACTAACTGAATTCACAGAGAAACAGTGTTTCAGTTCGTTAAAACGTTGCTCTATCTTGAATAACAATCTTATTACATGCGAATCCTATTGGGAACCTACTGAATTCACCATGATACTTAGATTCCGTTCCACAAAATGTTGCTCTATATTGAAAAGCAGACTCATACAAGCATGTCCCATTGGGAACTCACTGAATTCGCCTAGAAATTTTGATTCCATTCGTGAAAATTTTTCTATATCCCGAACAGTCCACTCATTACTACTGCGGCCTACTGGGAACTAACCGAATTCACCATGTTACTCAGATTCGGCTCACCAAATTTGATAAATCTTTAAAAGTACACATCGTACAAGAGCAGGCTACTGGGAACTAACTGAATTCACAGAGAAACAGTGTTTCAGTTCGTTAAAACGTTGCTCTATCTTGAATAACAAGCTTATTACATGCGAATCCTATTGGGAACCTACTGAATTCACCATGATACTTAGATTCCGTTCCACAAAATGTTGCTCTATATTGAAAAGCAGACTCATACAAGCATGTCCCATTGGAAACTCACTGAATTCGCCTAGAAATTTGATTCCATTCGTGAAAATTTTTCTATTTCCCGAACAGTCCACTCATTACTACTGCGGCCTACTAGGAACTAACCGAATTCACCATGTTACTCAGATTCGGCTCACCATATTTTGATAAATCTTTAAAAGTACACATCGTACAAGAGCAGGCTACTGGGAACTAACTGAATTCACGGAGAAACAGTGTTTCAGTTCGTTAAAACGTTGCTCTATCTTGAATAACAATCTTATTACATGCGAATCCTATTGGGAACCACTGAATTCACCATGATACTTAGATTCCGTTCCACAAAATGTTGCTCTATATTGAAAAGCAGACTCATACAAGCATGTCCCATTGGGAACTCATGAATTCGCCTAGAAATTTTGATTCCATTCGTGAAAATTTTTCTATATCCCGAACAGTCCACTCATTACTACTGCGGCCTACTGGGAACTAACCGAATTCACCATGTTACTCAGATTCGGCTCACCAAATTTTGATAAATCTTTAAAAGTACACATCGTACAAGAGCAGGCTACTGGGAACTAACTGAATTCACAGAGAAACAGTGATTCAGTTCGTTAAAACGTTGCTCTATCTTGAATAACAAGCTTATTACATGCGAATCCTATTGGGAACCTACTGAATTCACCATGATACTTAGATTCCGTTCCACAAAATGTTGCTCTATATTGAAAAGCAGACTCATACAAGCATGTCCCATTGGGAACTCACTGAATTCGCCTAGAAATTTTGATTCCATTCGTGAAAATTTGTCGATATCCCGAACAGTCCACTCGTTACTACTCTGGCCTACTGGGAACTAACCGAATTCACCATGTTACTCAGATTCGGCTCACCAAATTTTGATAAATCTTTAAAAGTAAACATAGTACAAGAGCAGGCTACTGGGAACTAATTGAATTAACAGAGAAACAGTGTTTCAGTTCGTTAAAACGTTGCTCTATCTTGAATAACAAGCTTATTACATGCGAATCCTATTGGGAACCTACTGAATTCACCATGATACTTAGATTCCGTTCCACAAAATGTTGCTCTATATTGAAAAGCAGACTCATACAAGCATGTCCCATTGGGAACTCACTGAATTCGCCTAGAAATTTTGATTCCATTCGTGAAAATTTTTCTATATCCCGAACAGTCCACTCATTACTACTGCGGCCTACTGGGAACTAACCGAATTCACCATGTTACTCAGATTCGGCTCACCAAATTTTGATAAATCTTTAAAAGTACACATCGTACAAGAGCAGGCTACTGGGAACTAAATGAATTCACAGAGAAACAGTGTTTCAGTTCGTTAAAACGTTGCTCTATCTTGAATAACAAGCTTATTACATGCGAATCCTATTGGGAACCTACTGAATTCACCATGATACTTAGATTCCGTTCCACAAAATGTTGCTCTATATTGAAAAGCAGACTCATACAAGCATGTCCCATTGGGAACTCACTGAATTCGCCTAGAAATTTTGATTCCATTCGTGAAAATTTTTCTATATCCCGAACAGTCCACTCATTACTACTGCGGCCTACTGGGAACTAACCGAATTCACCATGTTACTCAGATTCGGCTCACCAAATTTTGATAAATCTTTAAAAGTACACATCGTACAAGAGCAGGCTACTGGGAACTAACTGAATTCACAGAGAAACAGTGTTTCAGTTCGTTAAAACGTTGCTCTATCTTGAATAACAAGCTTATTACATGCGAATCCTATTGGGAACCTACTGAATTCACCATGATACTTAGATTCCGTTCCACAAAATGTTGCTCTATATTGAAAAGCAGACTCATACAAGCATGTCCCATTGGGAACTCACTGAATTCGCCTAGAAATTTTGATTCCATTCGTGTAAATTTTTCTATATCCCGAACAGTCCTCTCATTACTACCGCGGCCTACTGGGAACTAACCGAATTCACCATGTTACTCAGATTCGGCTCACCAAATTTTGATAAATCTTTAAAAGTACACATCGTACAAGAGCAGGCTACTGGGAACTAACTGAATTCACAGAGAAACAGTGTTTCAGTTCGTTAAAACGTTGCTCTATCTTGAATAACAAGCTTATTACATGCGAATCCTATTGGGAACCTACTGAATTCACCATGATACTTAGATTCCGTTCCACAAAATGTTGCTCTATATTGAAAAGCAGACTCATACAAGCATGTCCCATTGGGAACTCACTGAATTCGCCTAGAAATTTTGATTCCATTCGTGTAAATTTTTCTATATCCCGAACAGTCCACTCATTACTACTGCGGCCTACTGGGAACTAACCGAATTCACCATGTTACTCAGATTCGGCTCACCAAATTTTGATAAATCTTTAAAAGTACACATAGTACAAGAGGAGGCTACAGGGAACTAACTGAATTCACAGAGAAACAGTGTTTCAGTTCGTTAAAACGTTGCTCTATCTTGAATAACAAGCTTATTACATGCGAATCCTATTGGGAACCTACTGAATTCACCATGATACTTAGATTCCGTTCCACAAAATGTTGCTCTATATTGAAAAGCAGACTCATACAAGCATGTCCCATTGGGAACTCACTGAATTCGCCTAGAAATTTTGATTCCATTCGTGAAAATTTTTCTATATCCCGAACAGTCCACTCATTACTACTGCGGCCTACTGGGAACTAACCGAATTCACCATGTTACTCAGATTCGGCTCACCAAATTTTGATAAATCTTTAAAAGTACACATCGTACAAGAGCAGGCTACTGGGAACTAACTGAATTCACGGAGAAACCGTGTTTCAGTTCGTTAAAACGTTGCTCTATCTTGAATAACAAGCTTATTACATGCGAATCCTATTGGGAACCTACTGAATTCACCATGATACTTAGATTCCGTTCCACAAAATGTTGCTCTATATTGAAAAGCAGACTCATACAAGCATGTCCCATTGGGAACTCACTGAATTCGCCTAGAAATTTTGATTCCATTCGTGAAAATTTTTCTATATCCCGAACAGTCCACTCATTACTACTGCGGCCTACTGGGAACTAACCGAATTCACCATGTTACTCAGATTCGGCTCACCAAATTTTGATAAATCTTTAAAAGTACACATCGGACAAGAGCAGGCTACTGGGAACTAACTGAATTCACAGAGAAACAGTGTTTCAGTTCGTTAAAACGTTGCTCTATCTTGAATAACAAGCTTATTACATGCGAATCCTATTGGGAACCTACTGAATTCACCATGATACTTAGATTCCGTTCCACAAAATGTTGCTCTATATTGAAAAGCAGACTCATACAAGCATGTCCCATTGGGAACTCACTGAATTCGCCTAGAAATTTTGATTCCATTCGTGAAAATTTTTCTATATCCCGAACAGTCCACTCATTACTACTGCGGCCTACTGGGAACTAACCGAATTCACCATGTTACTCAGATTCGGCTCACCAAATTTTGATAAATCTTTAAAAGTACACATCGTACAAGAGCAGGCTACTGGGAACTAACTGAATTCACGGAGAAACAGTGTTTCAGTTCGTTAAAACGTTGCTCTATCTTGAATAACAAGCTTATTACATGCGAATCCTATTGGGAACCTACTGAATTCACCATGATACTTAGATTCCGTTCCACAAAATGTTGCTCTATATTGAAAAGCAGACTCATACAAGCATGTCCCATTGGGAACTCACTGAATTCGCCTAGAAATTTTGATTCCATTCGTGAAAATTTTTCTATATCCCGAACAGTCCACTCATTACTACTGCGGCCTACTGGGAACTAACCGAATTCACCATGTTACTCAGATTCGGCTCACCAAATTTTGATAAATCTTTAAAAGTACACATCGTACAAGAGCAGGCTACTGGGAACTAACTGAATTCACAGAGAAACAGTGTTTCAGTTCGTTAAAACGTTGCTCTATCTTGAATAACAAGCTTATTACATGCGAATCCTATTGGGACCCTACTGAATTCACCATGATACTTAGATTCCGTTCCACAAAATGTTGCTCTATATTGAAAAGCAGACTCATACAAGCATGTCCCATTGGGAACTCACTGAATTCGCCTAGAAATTTTGATTCCATTCGTGAAAATTTTTCTATATCCCGAACAGTCCACTCATTACTACTGCGGCCTACTGGGAACTAACCGAATTCACCATGTTACTCAGATTCGGCTCACCAAATTTTGATAAATCTTTAAAAGTACACATCGTACAAGAGCAGGCTACTGGGAACTAACTGAATTCACAGAGAAACAGTGTTTCAGTTCGTTAAAACGTTGCTCTATCTTGAATAACAAGCTTATTACATGCGAATCCTATTGGGAACCTACTGAATTCACCATGATACTTAGATTCCGTTCCACAAAATGTTGCTCGATATTGAAAAGCAGACTCATACAAGCATGTCCCATTGGGAACTCACTGAATTCGCCTAGAAATTTTGATTCCATTCGTGAAAATTTTTCTATATCCCGAACAGTCCACTCATTACTACTGCGGCCTACTGGGAACTAACCGAATTCACCATGTTACTCAGATTCGGCTCACCAAATTTTGATAAATCTTTAAAAGTACACATCGTACAAGAGCAGGCTACTGGGAACTAACTGAATTCACGGAGAAACAGTGTTTCAGTTCGTTAAAACGTTGCTCTATCTTGAATAACAAGCTTATTACATGCGAATCCTATTGGGAACCTACTGAATTCACCATGATACTTAGATTCCGTTCCACAAAATGTTGCTCTATATTGAAAAGCAGACTCATACAAGCATGTCCCATTGGGAACTCACTGAATTCGCCTAGAAATTTTGATTCCATTCGTGAAAATTTTTCTATATCCCGAACAGTCCACTCATTACTACTGCGGCCTACTGGGAACTAACCGAATTCACCATGTTACTCAGATTCGGCTCACCAAATTTTGATAAATCTTTAAAAGTACACATCGTACAAGAGCAGGCTACTGGGAACTAACTGAATTCACAGAGAAACAGTGATTCAGTTCGTTAAAACGTTGCTCTATCTTGAATAACAAGCTTATTACATGCGAATCCTATTGGGAACCTACTGAATTCACCATGATACTTAGATTCCGTTCCACAAAATGTTGCTCTATATTGAAAAGCAGACTCATACAAGCATGTCCCATTGGGAACTCACTGAATTCGCCTAGAAATTTTGATTCCATTCGTGAAAATTTGTCGATATCCCGAACAGTCCACTCGTTACTACTCTGGCCTACTGGGAACTAACCGAATTCACCATGTTACTCAGATTCGGCTCACCAAATTTTGATAAATCTTTAAAAGTAAACATAGTACAAGAGCAGGCTACTGGGAACTAACTGAATTCACAGAGAAACAGTGTTTCAGTTCGTTAAAACGTTGCTCTATCTTGAATAACAAGCTTATTACATGCGAATCCTATTGGGAACCTACTGAATTCACCATGATACTTAGATTCCGTTCCACAAAATGTTGCTCTATATTGAAAAGCAGACTCATACAAGCATGTCCCATTGGGAACTCACTGAATTCGCCTAGAAATTTTGATTCCATTCGTGAAAATTTTTCTATATCCCGAACAGTCCACTCATTACTACTGCGGCCTACTGGGAACTAACCGAATTCACCATGTTACTCAGATTCGGCTCACCAAATTTTGATAAATCTTTAAAAGTACACATCGTACAAGAGCAGGCTACTGGGAACTAAATGAATTCACAGAGAAACAGTGTTTCAGTTCGTTAAAACGTTGCTCTATCTTGAATAACAAGCTTATTACATGCGAATCCTATTGGGAACCTACTGAATTCACCATGATACTTAGATTCCGTTCCACAAAATGTTGCTCTATATTGAAAAGCAGACTCATACAAGCATGTCCCATTGGGAACTCACTGAATTCGCCTAGAAATTTTGATTCCATTCGTGAAAATTTTTCTATATCCCGAACAGTCCACTCATTACTACTGCGGCCTACTGGGAACTAACCGAATTCACCATGTTACTCAGATTCGGCTCACCAAATTTTGATAAATCTTTAAAAGTACACATCGTACAAGAGCAGGCTACTGGGAACTAACTGAATTCACAGAGAAACAGTGTTTCAGTTCGTTAAAACGTTGCTCTATCTTGAATAACAAGCTTATTACATGCGAATCCTATTGGGAACCTACTGAATTCACCATGATACTTAGATTCCGTTCCACAAAATGTTGCTCTATATTGAAAAGCAGACTCATACAAGCATGTCCCATTGGGAACTCACTGAATTCGCCTAGAAATTTTGATTCCATTCGTGTAAATTTTTCTATATCCCGAACAGTCCTCTCATTACTACCGCGGCCTACTGGGAACTAACCGAATTCACCATGTTACTCAGATTCGGCTCACCAAATTTTGATAAATCTTTAAAAGTACACATCGTACAAGAGCAGGCTACTGGGAACTAAATGAATTCACAGAGAAACAGTGTTTCAGTTCGTTAAAACGTTGCTCTATCTTGAATAACAAGCTTATTACATGCGAATCCTATTGGGAACCTACTGAATTCACCATGATACTTAGATTCCGTTCCACAAAATGTTGCTCTATATTGAAAAGCAGACTCATACAAGCATGTCCCATTGGGAACTCACTGAATTCGCCTAGAAATTTTGATTCCATTCGTGTAAATTTGTCGATATCCCGAACAGTCCACTCATTACTACTGCGGCCTACTGGGAACTAACCGAATTCACCATGTTACTCAGATTCGGCTCACCAAATTTTGATAAATCTTTAAAAGTACACATAGTACAAGAGGAGGCTACAGGGAACTAACTGAATTCACAGAGAAACAGTGTTTCAGTTCGTTAAAACGTTGCTCTATCTTGAATAACAAGCTTATTACATGCGAATCCTATTGGGAACCTACTGAATTCACCATGATACTTAGATTCCGTTCCACAAAATGTTGCTCTATATTGAAAAGCAGACTCATACAAGCATGTCCCATTGGGAACTCACTGAATTCGCCTAGAAATTTTGATTCCATTCGTGAAAATTTTTCTATATCCCGAACAGTCCACTCATTACTACTGCGGCCTACTGGGAACTAACCGAATTCACCATGTTACTCAGATTCGGCTCACCAAATTTTGATAAATCTTTAAAAGTACACATCGTACAAGAGCAGGCTACTGGGAACTAACTGAATTCACGGAGAAACCGTGTTTCAGTTCGTTAAAACGTTGCTCTATCTTGAATAACAAGCTTATTACATGCGAATCCTATTGGGAACCTACTGAATTCACCATGATACTTAGATTCCGTTCCACAAAATGTTGCTCTATATTGAAAAGCAGACTCATACAAGCATGTCCCATTGGGAACTCACTGAATTCGCCTAGAAATTTTGATTCCATTCGTGAAAATTTTTCTATATCCCGAACAGTCCACTCATTACTACTGCGGCCTACTGGGAACTAACCGAATTCACCATGTTACTCAGATTCGGCTCACCAAATTTTGATAAATCTTTAAAAGTACACATCGTACAAGAGCAGGCTACTGGGAACTAACTGAATTCACGGAGAAACAGTGTTTCAGTTCGTTAAAACGTTGCTCTATCTTGAATAACAAGCTTATTACATGCGAATCCTATTGGGAACCTACTGAATTCACCATGATACTTAGATTCCGTTCCACAAAATGTTGCTCTATATTGAAAAGCAGACTCATACAAGCATGTCCCATTGGGAACTCACTGAATTCGCCTAGAAATTTTGATTCCATTCGTGAAAATTTTTCTATATCCCGAACAGTCCACTCATTACTACTGCGGCCTACTGGGAACTAACCGAATTCACCATGTTACTCAGATTCGGCTCACCAAATTTTGATAAATCTTTAAAAGTACACATCGTACAAGAGCAGGCTACTGGGAACTAACTGAATTCACAGAGAAACAGTGTTTCAGTTCGTTAAAACGTTGCTCTATCTTGAATAACAAGCTTATTACATGCGAATCCTATTGGGAACCTACTGAATTCACCATGATACTTAGATTCCGTTCCACAAAATGTTGCTCTATATTGAAAAGCAGACTCATACAAGCATGTCCCATTGGGAACTCACTGAATTCGCCTAGAAATTTTGATTCCATTCGTGTAAATTTTTCTATATCCCGAACAGTCCTCTCATTACTACCGCGGCCTACTGGGAACTAACCGAATTCACCATGTTACTCAGATTCGGCTCACCAAATTTTGATAAATCTTTAAAAGTACACATCGTACAAGAGCAGGCTACTGGGAACTAACTGAATTCACAGAGAAACAGTGTTTCAGTTCGTTAAAACGTTGCTCTATCTTGAATAACAAGCTTATTACATGCGAATCCTATTGGGAACCTACTGAATTCACCATGATACTTAGATTCCGTTCCACAAAATGTTGCTCTCTATTGAAAAGCAGACTCATACAAGCATGTCCCATTGGGAACTCACTGAATTCGCCTAGAAATTTTGATTCCATTCGTGTAAATTTTTCTATATCCCGAACAGTCCACTCATTACTACTGCGGCCTACTGGGAACTAACCGAATTCACCATGTTACTCAGATTCGGCTCACCAAATTTTGATAAATCTTTAAAAGTACACATAGTACAAGAGGAGGCTACAGGGAACTAACTGAATTCACAGAGAAACAGTGTTTCAGTTCGTTAAAACGTTGCTCTATCTTGAATAACAAGCTTATTACATGCGAATCCTATTGGGAACCTACTGAATTCACCATGATACTTAGATTCCGTTCCACAAAATGTTGCTCTATATTGAAAAGCAGACTCATACAAGCATGTCCCATTGGGAACTCACTGAATTCGCCTAGAAATTTTGATTCCATTCGTGAAAATTTTTCTATATCCCGAACAGTCCACTCATTACTACTGCGGCCTACTGGGAACTAACCGAATTCACCATGTTACTCAGATTCGGCTCACCAAATTTTGATAAATCTTTAAAAGTACACATCGTACAAGAGCAGGCTACTGGGAACTAACTGAATTCACGGAGAAACCGTGTTTCAGTTCGTTAAAACGTTGCTCTATCTTGAATAACAAGCTTATTACATGCGAATCCTATTGGGAACCTACTGAATTCACCATGATACTTAGATTCCGTTCCACAAAATGTTGCTCTATATTGAAAAGCAGACTCATACAAGCATGTCCCATTGGGAACTCACTGAATTCGCCTAGAAATTTTGATTCCATTCGTGAAAATTTTTCTATATCCCGAACAGTCCACTCATTACTACTGCGGCCTACTGGGAACTAACCGAATTCACCATGTTACTCAGATTCGGCTCACCAAATTTTGATAAATCTTTAAAAGTACACATCGTACAAGAGCAGGCTACTGGGAACTAACTGAATTCACGGAGAAACAGTGTTTCAGTTCGTTAAAACGTTGCTCTATCTTGAATAACAAGCTTATTACATGCGAATCCTATTGGGAACCTACTGAATTCACCATGATACTTAGATTCCGTTCCACAAAATGTTGCTCTATATTGAAAAGCAGACTCATACAAGCATGTCCCATTGGGAACTCACTGAATTCGCCTAGAAATTTTGATTCCATTCGTGAAAATTTTTCTATATCCCGAACAGTCCACTCATTACTACTGCGGCCTACT
The DNA here is from genome assembly GCF_021556685.1 of Rattus norvegicus. Lineage (NCBI taxonomy): Eukaryota > Metazoa > Chordata > Mammalia > Rodentia > Muridae > Rattus > Rattus norvegicus. The sequence goes on along the minus strand of NC_141541.1, from coordinate 5,809,764 downwards.
GGGAACTAACCGAATTCACCATGTTACTCAGATTCGGCTCACCAAATTTTGATAAATCTTTAAAAGTACACATCGTACAAGAGCAGGCTACTGGGAACTAACTGAATTCACGGAGAAACAGTGTTTCAGTTCGTTAAAACGTTGCTCTATCTTGAATAACAAGCTTATTACATGCGAATCCTATTGGGAACCTACTGAATTCACCATGATACTTAGATTCCGTTCCACAAAATGTTGCTCTATATTGAAAAGCAGACTCATACAAGCATGTCCCATTGGGAACTCACTGAATTCGCCTAGAAATTTTGATTCCATTCGTGAAAATTTTTCTATATCCCGAACAGTCCACTCATTACTACTGCGGCCTACTGGGAACTAACCGAATTCACCATGTTACTCAGATTCGGCTCACCAAATTTTGATAAATCTTTAAAAGTACACATCGTACAAGAGCAGGCTACTGGGAACTAACTGAATTCACAGAGAAACAGTGTTTCAGTTCGTTAAAACGTTGCTCTATCTTGAATAACAAGCTTATTACATGCGAATCCTATTGGGACCCTACTGAATTCACCATGATACTTAGATTCCGTTCCACAAAATGTTGCTCTATATTGAAAAGCAGACTCATACAAGCATGTCCCATTGGGAACTCACTGAATTCGCCTAGAAATTTTGATTCCATTCGTGAAAATTTTTCTATATCCCGAACAGTCCACTCATTACTACTGCGGCCTACTGGGAACTAACCGAATTCACCATGTTACTCAGATTCGGCTCACCAAATTTTGATAAATCTTTAAAAGTACACATCGTACAAGAGCAGGCTACTGGGAACTAACTGAATTCACAGAGAAACAGTGTTTCAGTTCGTTAAAACGTTGCTCTATCTTGAATAACAAGCTTATTACATGCGAATCCTATTGGGAACCTACTGAATTCACCATGATACTTAGATTCCGTTCCACAAAATGTTGCTCTATATTGAAAAGCAGACTCACACAAGCATGTCCCATTGGGAACTCACTGAATTCGCCTAGAAATTTTGATTCCATTCGTGAAAATTTTTCTATATCCCGAACAGTCCACTCATTACTACTGCGGCCTACTGGGAACTAACCGAATTCACCATGTTACTCAGATTCGGCTCACCAAATTTTGATAAATCTTTAAAAGTACACATCGTACAAGAGCAGGCTACTGGGAACTAACTGAATTCACAGAGAAACAGTGTTTCAGTTCGTTAAAACGTTGCTCTATCTTGAATAACAAGCTTATTACATGCGAATCCTATTGGGAACCTACTGAATTCACCATGATACTTAGATTCCGTTCCACAAAATGTTGCTCTATATTGAAAAGCAGACTCATACAAGCATGTCCCATTGGGAACTCACTGAATTCGCCTAGAAATTTTGATTCCATTCGTGAAAATTTTTCTATATCCCGAACAGTCCACTCATTACTACTGCGGCCTACTGGGAACTAACCGAATTCACCATGTTACTCAGATTCGCCTCACCAAATTTTGATAAATCTTTAAAAGTACACATCGTACAAGAGCAGGCTACTGGGAACTAACTGAATTCACGGAGAAACAGTGTTTCAGTTCGTTAAAACGTTGCTCTATCTTGAATAACAAGCTTATTACATGCGAATCCTATTGGGAACCTACTGAATTCACCATGATACTTAGATTCCGTTCCACAAAATGTTGCTCTATATTGAAAAGCAGACTCATACAAGCATGTCCCATTGGGAACTCACTGAATTCGCCTAGAAATTTTGATTCCATTCGTGAAAATTTTTCTATATCCCGAACAGTCCACTCATTACTACTGCGGCCTACTGGGAACTAACCGAATTCACCATGTTACTCAGATTCGGCTCACCAAATTTTGATAAATCTTTAAAAGTACACATCGTACAAGAGCAGGCTACTGGGAACTAACTGAATTCACAGAGAAACAGTGTTTCAGTTCGTTAAAACGTTGCTCTATCTTGAATAACAAGCTTATTACATGCGAATCCTATTGGGAACCTACTGAATTCACCATGATACTTAGATTCCGTTCCACAAAATGTTGCTCTATATTGAAAAGCAGACTCATACAAGCATGTCCCATTGGGAACTCACTGAATTCGCCTAGAAATTTTGATTCCATTCGTGAAAATTTTTCTATATCCCGAACAGTCCACTCATTACTACTGCGGCCTACTGGGAACTAACCGAATTCACCATGTTACTCAGATTCGGCTCACCAAATTTTGATAAATCTTTAAAAGTACACATCGTACAAGAGCAGGCTACTGGGAACTAACTGAATTCACGGAGAAACAGTGTTTCAGTTCGTTAAAACGTTGCTCTATCTTGAATAACAAGCTTATTACATGCGAATCCTATTGGGAAGCTACTGAATTCACCATGATACTTAGATTCCGTTCCACAAAATGTTGCTCTATATTGAAAAGCAGACTCATACAAGCATGTCCCATTGGGAACTCACTGAATTCGCCTAGAAATTTTGATTCCATTCGTGAAAATTTTTCTATATCCCGAACAGTCCACTCATTACTACTGCGGCCTACTGGGAACTAACCGAATTCACCATGTTACTCAGATTCGGCTCACCAAATTTTGATAAATCTTTAAAAGTACACATCGTACAAGAGCAGGCTACTGGGAACTAACTGAATTCACGGAGAAACAGTGTTTCAGTTCGTTAAAACGTTGCTCTATCTTGAATAACAAGCTTATTACATGCGAATCCTATTGGGACCCTACTGAATTCACCATGATACTTAGATTCCGTTCCACAAAATGTTCCTCTATATTGAAAAGCAGACTCATACAAGCATGTCCCATTGGGAACTCACTGAATTCGCCTAGAAATTTTGATTCCATTCGTGAAAATTTTTCTATATCCCGAACAGTCCACTCATTACTACTGCGGCCTACTGGGAACTAACCGAATTCACCATGTTACTCAGATTCGGCTCACCAAATTTTGATAAATCTTTAAAAGTACACATCGTACAAGAGCAGGCTACTGGGAACTAACTGAATTCACAGAGAAACAGTGTTTCAGTTCGTTAAAACGTTGCTCTATCTTGAATAACAAGCTTATTACATGCGAATCCTATTGGGAACCTACTGAATTCACCATGATACTTAAATTCCGTTCCACAAAATGTTGCTCTATATTGAAAAGCAGACTCATACAAGCATGTCCCATTGGGATCTCACTGAATTCGCCTAGAAATTTTGATTCCATTCGTGAAAATTTTTCTATATCCCGAACAGTCCACTCATTACTACTGCGGCCTACTGGGAACTAACCGAATTCACCATGTTACTCAGATTCGGCTCACCAAATTTTGATAAATCTTTAAAAGTACACATCGTACAAGAGCAGGCTACTGGGAACTAACTGAATTCACAGAGAAACAGTGTTTAAGTTCGTTAAAACTTTGCTCTATCTTGAATAACAAGCTTATTACATGCGAATCCTATTGGGAACCTACTGAATTCACCATGATACTTAGATTCCGTTCCACAAAATGTTGCTCTATATTGAAAAGCAGACTCATACAAGCATGTCCCATTGGGAACTCACTGAATTCGCCTAGAAATTTTGATTCCATTCGTGAAAATTTTTCTATATCCCGAACAGTCCACTCATTACTACTGCGGCCTACTGGGAACTAACCGAATTCACCATGTTACTCAGATTCGGCTCACCAAATTTTGATAAATCTTTAAAAGTACACATCGTACAAGAGCAAGCTACTGGGAACTAACTGAATTCACAGAGAAACAGTGTTTCAGTTCGTTAAAACGTTGCTCTATCTTGAATAACAAGCTTATTACATGCGAATCCTATTGGGAACCTACTGAATTCACCATGATACTTAGATTCCGTTCCACATAATGTTGCTCTATATTGAAAAGCAGACTCATACAAGCATGTCCCATTGGGATCTCACTGAATTCGCCTAGAAATTTTGATTCCATTCGTGAAAATTTTTCTATATCCCGAACATTCCACTCATTACTACTGCGGCCTACTGGGAACTAACCGAATTCACCATGTTACTCAGATTCGGCTCACCAAATTTTGATAAATCTTTAAAAGTACACATCGTACAAGAGCAGGCTACTGGGAACTAACTGAATTCACAGAGAAACAGTGTTTCAGTTCGTTAAAACGTTGCTCTATCTTGAATAACAATCTTATTACATGCGAATCCTATTGGGAACCTACTGAATTCACCATGATACTTAGATTCCGTTCCACAAAATGTTGCTCTATATTGAAAAGCAGACTCATACAAGCATGTCCCATTGGGAACTCACTGAATTCGCCTAGAAATTTTGATTCCATTCGTGAAAATTTTTCTATATCCCGAACAGTCCACTCATTACTACTGCGGCCTACTGGGAACTAACCGAATTCACCATGTTACTCAGATTCGGCTCACCAAATTTTGATAAATCTTTAAAAGTACACATCGTACAAGAGCAAGCTACTGGGAACTAACTGAATTCACAGAGAAACAGTGTTTCAGTTCGTTAAAACGTTGCTCTATCTTGAATAACAAGCTTATTACATGCGAATCCTATTGGGAACCTACTGAATTCACCATGATACTTAGATTCCGTTCCACAAAATGTTGCTCTATATTGAAAAGCAGACTCATACAAGCATGTCCCATTGGGATCTCACTGAATTCGCCTAGAAATTTTGATTCCATTCGTGAAAATTTTTCTATATCCCGAACAGTCCACTCATTACTACTGCGGCCTACTGGGAACTAACCGAATTCACCATGTTACTCAGATTCGGCTCACCAAATTTTGATAAATCTTTAAAAGTACACATCGTACAAGAGCAAGCTACTGGGAACTAACTGAATTCACAGAGAAACAGTGTTTCAGTTCGTTAAAACGTTGCTCTATCTTGAATAACAAGCTTATTACATGCGAATCCTATTGGGAACCTACTGAATTCACCATGATACTTAGATTCCGTTCCACAAAATGTTGCTCTATATTGAAAGCAGACTCATACAAGCATGTCCCATTGGGAACTCACTGAATTCGCCTAGAAATTTTGATTCCATTCGTGAAAATTTTTCTATATCCCGAACAGTCCACTCATTACTACTGCGGCCTACTGGGAACTAACCGAATTCACCATGTTACTCAGATTCGGCTCACCAAATTTTGATAAATCTTTAAAAGTACACATCGTACAAGAGCAGGCTACTGGGAACTAACTGAATTCACAGAGAAACAGTGTTTCAGTTCGTTAAAACGTTGCTCTATCTTGAATAACAAGCTTATTACATGCGAATCCTATTGGGAACCTACTGAATTCACCATGATACTTAGATTCCGTTCCACAAAATGTTGCTCTATATTGAAAAGCAGACTCATACAAGCATGTCCCATTGGGAACTCACTGAATTCGCCTAGAAATTTTGATTCCATTCGTGAAAATTTTTCTATATCCCGAACAGTCCACTCATTACTACTGCGGCCTACTGGGAACTAACCGAATTCACCATGTTACTCAGATTCGGCTCACCAAATTTTGATAAATCTTTAAAAGTACACATCGTACAAGAGCAGGCTACTGGGAGTTAACTGAATTCACAGAGAAACAGTGTTTCAGTTCGTTAAAACGTTGCTCTATCTTGAATAACAAGCTTATTACATGCGAATCCTATTGGGAACCTACTGAATTCACCATGATACTTAGATTCCGTTCCACAAAATGTTGCTCTATATTGAAAAGCAGACTCATACAAGCATGTCCCATTGGGAACTCACTGAATTCGCCTAGAAATTTTGATTCCATTCGTGAAAATTTTTCTATATCCCGAACAGTCCACTCATTACTACTGCGGCCTACTGGGAACTAACCGATTTCACCATGTTACTCAGATTCGGCTCACCAAATTTTGATAAATCTTTAAAAGTACACATCGTACAAGAGCAGGCTACTGGGAACTAACTGAATTCACAGAGAAACAGTGTTTCAGTTCGTTAAAACGTTGCTCTATCTTGAATAACAAGCTTATTACATGCGAATCCTATTGGGAACCTACTGAATTCACCATGATACTTAGATTCCGTTCCACAAAATGTTGCTCTATATTGAAAAGCAGACTCATACAAGCATGTCCCATTGGGAACTCACTGAATTCGCCTAGAAATTTTGATTCCATTCGTGAAAATTTTTCTATATCCCGAACAGTCCACTCATTACTACTGCGGCCTACTGGGAACTAACCGAATTCACCATGTTACTCAGATTCGGCTCACCAAATTTTGATAAATCTTTAAAAGTACACATCGTACAAGAGCAGGCTACTGGGAACTAACTGAATTCACAGAGAAACAGTGTTTCAGTTCGTTAAAACGTTGCTCTATCTTGAATAACAAGCTTATTACATGCGAATCCTATTGGGACCCTACTGAATTCACCATGATACTTAGATTCCGTTCCACAAAATGTTGCTCTATATTGAAAAGCAGACTCATACAAGCATGTCCCATTGGGAACTCACTGAATTCGCCTAGAAATTTTGATTCCATTCGTGAAAATTTTTCTATATCCCGAACAGTCCACTCATTACTACTGCGGCCTACTGGGAACTAACCGAATTCACCATGTTACTCAGATTCGGCTCACCAAATTTTGATAAATCTTTAAAAGTACACATCGTACAAGAGCAGGCTACTGGGAACTAACTGAATTCACGGAGAAACAGTGTTTCAGTTCGTTAAAACGTTGCTCTATCTTGAATAACAAGCTTATTACATGCGAATCCTATTGGGAACCTACTGAATTCACCATGATACTTAGATTCCGTTCCACAAAATGTTGCTCTATATTGAAAAGCAGACTCATACAAGCATGTCCCATTGGGAACTCACTGAATTCGCCTAGAAATTTTGATTCCATTCGTGAAAATTTTTCTATATCCCGAACAGTCCACTCATTACTACTGCGGCCTACTGGGAACTAACCGAATTCACCATGTTACTCAGATTCGGCTCACCAAATTTTGATAAATCTTTAAAAGTACACATCGTACAAGAGCAAGCTACTGGGAACTAACTGAATTCACAGAGAAACAGTGTTTCAGTTCGTTAAAACGTTGCTCTATCTTGAATAACAAGCTTATTACATGCGAATCCTATTGGGAACCTACTGAATTCACCATGATACTTAGATTCCGTTCCACAAAATGTTGCTCTATATTGAAAAGCAGACTCATACAAGCATGTCCCATTGGGAACTCACTGAATTCGCCTAGAAATTTTGATTCCATTCGTGAAAATTTTTCTATATCCCGAACAGTCCACTCATTACTACTGCGGCCTACTGGGAACTAACCGAATTCACCATGTTACTCAGATTCGGCTCACCAAATTTTGATAAATCTTTAAAAGTACACATCGTACAAGAGCAGGCTACTGGGAACTAACTGAATTCACAGAGAAACAGTGTTTCAGTTCGTTAAAACGTTGCTCTATCTTGAATAACAAGCTTATTACATGCGAATCCTATTGGGAACCTACTGAATTCACCATGATACTTAGATTCCGTTCCACAAAATGTTGCTCTATATTGAAAAGCAGACTCATACAAGCATGTCCTCTGGGAACTCACTGAATTCGCCTAGAAATTTTGATTCCATTCGTGAAAATTTTTCTATATCCCGAACAGTCCACTCATTACTACTGCGGCCTACTGGGAACTAACCGAATTCACCATGTTACTCAGATTCGGCTCACCAAATTTTGATAAATCTTTAAAAGTACACATCGTACAAGAGCAGGCTACTGGGAACTAATTGAATTCACAGAGAAACAGTGTTTCAGTTCGTTAAAACGTTGCTCTATCTTGAATAACAAGCTTATTACATGCGAATCCTATTGGGAACCTACTGAATTCACCATGATACTTAGATTCCGTTCCACAAAATGTTGCTCTATATTGAAAAGCAGACTCATACAAGCATGTCCCATTGGGAACTCACTGAATTCGCCTAGAAATTTTGATTCCATTCGTGAAAATTTTTCTATATCCCGAACAGTCCACTCATTACTACTGCGGCCTACTGGGAACTAACCGAATTCACCATGTTACTCAGATTCGGCTCACCAAATTTTGATAAATCTTTAAAAGTACACATCGTACAAGAGCAGGCTACTGGGAACTAACTGAATTCACAGAGAAACAGTGTTTCAGTTCGTTAAAACGTTGCTCTATCTTGAATAACAAGCTTATTACATGCGAATCCTATTGGGAACCTACTGAATTCACCATGATACTTAGATTCCGTTCCACAAAATGTTGCTCTATATTGAAAAGCAGACTCATACAAGCATGTCCCATTGGGAACTCACTGAATTCGCCTAGAAATTTTGATTCCATTCGTGAAAATTTTTCTATATCCCGAACAGTCCACTCATTACTACTGCGGCCTACTGGGAACTAACCGAATTCACCATGTTACTCAGATTCGGCTCACCAAATTTTGATAAATCTTTAAAAGTACACATCGTTCAAGAGCAGGCTACTGGGAACTAACTGAATTCACAGAGAAACAGTGTTTCAGTTCGTTAAAACGTTGCTCTATCTTGAATAACAAGCTTATTACATGCGAATCCTATTGGGAACCTACTGAATTCACCATGATACTTAGATTCCGTTCCACAAAATGTTGCTCTATATTGAAAAGCAGACTCATACAAGCATGTCCCATTGGGAACTCACTGAATTCGCCTAGAAATTTTGATTCCATTCGTGAAAATTTTTCTATATCCCGAACAGTCCACTCATTACTACTGCGGCCTACTGGGAACTAACCGAATTCACCATGTTACTCAGATTCGGCTCACCAAATTTTGATAAATCTTTAAAAGTACACATCGTACAAGAGCAGGCTACTGGGAACTAACTGAATTCACAGAGAAACAGTGTTTCAGTTCGTTAAAACGTTGCTCTATCTTGAATAACAAGCTTATTACATGCGAATCCTATTGGGAACCTACTGAATTCACCATGATACTTAGATTCCGTTCCACAAAATGTTGCTCTATATTGAAAAGCAGACTCATACAAGCATGTCCCATTGGGAACTCACTGAATTCGCCTAGAAATTTTGATTCCATTCGTGAAAATTTTTCTATATCCCGAACAGTCCACTCATTACTACTGCGGCCTACTGGGAACTAACCGAATTCACCATGTTACTCAGATTCGGCTCACCAAATTTTGATAAATCTTTAAAAGTACACATCGTACAAGAGCAGGCTACTGGGAACTAACTGAATTCACAGAGAAACAGTGTTTCAGTTCGTTAAAACGTTGCTCTATCTTGAATAACAAGCTTATTACATGCGAATCCTATTGGGACCCTACTGAATTCACCATGATACTTAGATTCCGTTCCACAAAATGTTGCTCTATATTGAAAAGCAGACTCATACAAGCATGTCCCATTGGGAACTCACTGAATTCGCCTAGAAATTTTGATTCCATTCGTGAAAATTTTTCTATATCCCGAACAGTCCACTCATTACTACTGCGGCCTACTGGGAACTAACCGAATTCACCATGTTACTCAGATTCGGCTCACCAAATTTTGATAAATCTTTAAAAGTACACATCGTACAAGAGCAGGCTACTGGGAACTAACTGAATTCACAGAGAAACAGTGTTTCAGTTCGTTAAAACGTTGCTCTATCTTGAATAACAAGCTTATTACATGCGAATCCTATTGGGAATCTACTGAATTCACCATGATACTTAGATTCCGTTCCACAAAATGTTGCTCTATATTGAAAAGCAGACTCATACAAGCATGTCCCATTGGGAACTCACTGAATTCGCCTAGAAATTTTGATTCCATTCGTGAAAATTTTTCTATATCCCGAACAGTCCACTCATTACTACTGCGGCCTACTGGGAACTAACCGAATTCACCATGTTACTCAGATTCGGCTCACCAAATTTTGATAAATCTTTAAAAGTACACATCGTACAAGAGCAGGCTACTGGGAACTAACTGAATTCACGGAGAAACAGTGTTTCAGTTCGTTAAAACGTTGCTCTATCTTGAATAACAAGCTTATTACATGCGAATCCTATTGGGAACCTACTGAATTCACCATGATACTTAGATTCCGTTCCACAAAATGTTGCTCTATATTGAAAAGCAGACTCATACAAGCATGTCCCATTGGGAACTCACTGAATTCGCCTAGAAATTTTGATTCCATTCGTGAAAATTTTTCTATATCCCGAACAGTCCACTCATTACTACTGCGGCCTACTGGGAACTAACCGAATTCACCATGTTACTCAGATTCGGCTCACCAAATTTTGATAAATCTTTAAAAGTACACATCGTACAAGAGCAGGCTACTGGGAACTAACTGAATTCACAGAGAAACAGTGTTTCAGTTCGTTAAAACGTTGCTCTATCTTGAATAACAAGCTTATTACATGCGAATCCTAATGGGAACCTACTGAATTCACCATGATACTTAGATTCCGTTCCACAAAATGTTGCTCTATATTGAAAAGCAGACTCATACAAGCATGTCCCATTGGGAACTCACTGAATTCGCCTAGAAATTTTGATTCCATTCGTGAAAATTTTTCTATATCCCGAACAGTCCACTCATTACTACTGCGGCCTACTGGGAACTAACCGAATTCACCATGTTACTCAGATTCGGCTCACCAAATTTTGATAAATCTTTAAAAGTACACATCGTACAAGAGCAGGCTACTGGGAACTAACTGAATTCACAGAGAAACAGTGTTTCAGTTCGTTAAAACGTTGCTCTATCTTGAATAACAAGCTTATTACATGCGAATCCTATTGGGAACCTACTGAATTCACCATGATACTTAGATTCCGTTCCACAAAATGTTGCTCTATATTGAAAAGCAGACTCATACAAGCATGTCCCATTGGGAACTCACTGAATTCGCGTAGAAATTTTGATTCCATTCGTGAAAATTTTTCTATATCCCGAACAGTCCACTCATTACTACTGCGGCCTACTGGGAACTAACCGAATTCACCATGTTACTCAGATTCGGCTCACCAAATTTTGATAAATCTTTAAAAGTACACATCGTACAAGAGCAGGCTACTGGGAACTAACTGAATTCACAGAGAAACAGTGTTTCAGTTCGTTAAAACGTTGCTCTATCTTGAATAACAAGCTTATTACATGCGAATCCTATTGGGAACCTACTGAATTCACCATGATACTTAGATTCCGTTCCACAAAATGTTGCTCTATATTGAAAAGCAGACTCATACAAGCATGTCCCATTGGGAACTCACTGAATTCGCCTAGAAATTTTGATTCCATTCGTGAAAATTTTTCTATATCCCGAACAGTCCACTCATTACTACTGCGGCCTACTGGGAACTAACCGAATTCACCATGTTACTCAGATTCGGCTCACCAAATTTTGATAAATCTTTAAAAGTACACATCGTACAAGAGCAGGCTACTGGGAACTAACTGAATTCACAGAGAAACAGTGTTTCAGTTCGTTAAAACGTTGCTCTATCTTGAATAACAAGCTTATTACATGCGAATCCTATTGGGAACCTACTGAATTCACCATGATACTTAGATTCCGTTCCACAAAATGTTGCTCTATATTGAAAAGCAGACTCATACAAGCATGTCCCATTGGGAACTCACTGAATTCGCCTAGAAATTTTGATTCCATTCGTGAAAATTTTTCTATATCCCGAACAGTCCACTCATTACTACTGCGGCCTACTGGGAACTAACCGAATTCACCATGTTACTCAGATTCGGCTCACCAAATTTTGATAAATCTTTAAAAGTACACATCGTACAAGAGCAGGCTACTGGGAACTAACTGAATTCACAGAGAAACAGTGTTTCAGTTCGTTAAAACGTTGCTCTATCTTGAATAACAAGCTTATTACATGCGAATCCTATTGGGAACCTACTGAATTCACCATGATACTTAGATTCCGTTCCACAAAATGTTGCTCTATATTGAAAAGCAGACTCATACAAGCATGTCCCATTGGGAACTCACTGAATTCGCCTAGAAATTTTGATTCCATTCGTGAAAATTTTTCTATATCCCGAACAGTCCAATCATTACTACTGCGGCCTACTGGGAACTAACCGAATTCACCATGTTACTCAGATTCGGCTCAACAAATTTTGATAAATCTTTAAAAGTACACATCGTACAAGAGCAGGCTACTGGGAACTAACTGAATTCACAGAGAAACAGTGTTTCAGTTCGTTAAAACGTTGCTCTATCTTGAATAACAAGCTTATTACATGCGAATCCTATTGGGAACCTACTGAATTCACCATGATACTTAGATTCCGTTCCACAAAATGTTGCTCTATATTGAAAAGCAGACTCATACAATCATGTCCCATTGGGAACTCACTGAATTCGCCTAGAAATTTTGATTCCATTCGTGAAAATTTTTCTATATCCCGAACAGTCCACTCATTACTACTGCGGCCTACTGGGAACTAACCGAATTCACCATGTTACTCAGATTCGGCTCACCAAATTTTGTTAAATCTTTAAAAGTACACATCGTACAAGAGCAGGCTACTGGGAACTAACTGAATTCACAGAGAAACAGTGTTTCAGTTCGTTAAAACGTTGCTCTATCTTGAATAACAAGCTTATTACATGCGAATCCTATTGGGAACCTACTGAATTCACCATGATACTTAGATTCCGTTCCACAAAATGTTGCTCTATATTGAAAAGCAGACTCATACAAGCATGTCCCATTGGGAACTCACTGAATTCGCCTAGAAATTTTGATTCCATTCGTGAAAATTTTTCTATATCCCGAACAGTCCACTCATTACTACTGCGGCCTACTGGGAACTAACCGAATTCACCATGTTACTCAGATTCGGCTCACCAAATTTTGATAAATCTTTAAAAGTACACATCGTACAAGAGCAGGCTACTGGGAACTAACTGAATTCACAGAGAAACAGTGTTTCAGTTCGTTAAAACGTTGCTCTATCTTGAATAACAAGCTTGTTACATGCGAATCCTATTGGGAACCTACTGAATTCACCATGATACTTAGATTCCGTTCCACAAAATGTTGCTCTATATTGAAAAGCAGACTCATACAAGCATGTCCCATTGGGAACTCACTGAATTCGCCTAGAAATTTTGATTCCATTCGTGAAAATTTTTCTATATCCCGAACAGTCCAATCATTACTACTGCGGCCTACTGGGAACTAACCGAATTCACCATGTTACTCAGATTCGGCTCACCAAATTTTGATAAATCTTTAAAAGTACACATCGTACAAGAGCAGGCTACTGGGAACTAACTGAATTCACAGAGAAACAGTGTTTCAGTTCGTTAAAACGTTGCTCTATCTTGAATAACAAGCTTATTACATGCGAATCCTATTGGGAACCTACTGAATTCACCATGATACTTAGATTCCGTTCCACAAAATGTTGCTCTATATTGAAAAGCAGACTCATACAAGCATGTCCCATTGGGAACTCACTGAATTCGCCTAGAAATTTTGATTCCATTCGTGAAAATTTTTCTATAACCCGAACAGTCCACTCATTACTACTGCGGCCTACTGGGAACTAACCGAATTCACCATGTTACTCAGATTCGGCTCACCAAATTTTGATAAATCTTTAAAAGTACACATCGTACAAGAGCAGGCTACTGGGAACTAACTGAATTCACAGAGAAACAGTGTTTCAGTTCGTTAAAACGTTGCTCTATCTTGAATAACAAGCTTATTACATGCGAATCCTATTGGGAACCTACTGAATTCACCATGATACTTAGATTCCGTTCCACAAAATGTTGCTCTATATTGAAAAGCAGACTCATACAATCATGTCCCATTGGGAACTCACTGAATTCGCCTAGAAATTTTGATTCCATTCGTGAAAATTTTTCTATATCCCGAACAGTCCACTCATTACTACTGCGGCCTACTGGGAACTAACCGAATTCACCATGTTACTCAGATTCGGCTCACCAAATTTTGATAAATCTTTAAAAGTACACATCGTACAAGAGCAGGCTACTGGGAACTAACTGAATTCACAGAGAAACAGTGTTTCAGTTCGTTAAAACGTTGCTCTATCTTGAATAACAAGCTTATTACATGCGAATCCTATTGGGAACCTACTGAATTCACCATGATACTTAGATTCCGTTCCACAAAATGTTGCTCTATATTGAAAAGCAGACTCATACAAGCATGTCCCATTGGGAACTCACTGAATTCGCCTAGAAATTTTGATTCCATTCGTGAAAATTTTTCTATATCCCGAACAGTCCACTCATTACTACTGCGGCCTACTGGGAACTAACCGAATTCACCATGTTACTCAGATTCGGCTCACCAAATTTTGATAAATCTTTAAAAGTACACATCGTACAAGAGCAGGCTACTGGGAACTAACTGAATTCACAGAGAAACAGTGTTTCAGTTCGTTAAAACGTTGCTCTATCTTGAATAACAAGCTTATTACATGCGAATCCTATTGGGAACCTACTGAATTCACCATGATACTTAGATTCCGTTCCACAAAATGTTGCTCTATATTGAAAAGCAGACTCATACAAGCATGTCCCATTGGGAACTCACTGAATTCGCCTAGAAATTTTGATTCCATTCGTGAAAATTTTTCTATATCCCGAACAGTCCACTCATTACTACTGCGGCCTACTGGGAACTAACCGAATTCACCATGTTACTCAGATTCGGCTCACCAAATTTTGATAAATCTTTAAAAGTACACATCGTACAAGAGCAGGCTACTGGGAACTAACTGAATTCACAGAGAAACAGTGTTTCAGTTCGTTAAAACGTTGCTCTATCTTGAATAACAAGCTTATTACATGCGAATCCTATTGGGAACCTACTGAATTCACCATGATACTTAGATTCCGTTCCACAAAATGTTGCTCTATATTGAAAAGCAGACTCATACAAGCATGTCACATTGGGAACTCACTGAATTCGCCTCGAAATTTTGATTCCATTCGTGAAAATTTTTCTATATCCCGAACAGTCCAATCATTACTACTGCAGCCTACTGGGAACTAACCGAATTCACCATGTTACTCAGATTCGGCTCAACAAATTTTGATAAATCTTTAAAAGTACACATCGTACAAGAGCAGGCTACTGGGAACTAACTGAATTCACAGAGAAACAGTGTTTCAGTTCGTTAAAACGTTGCTCTATCTTGAATAACAAGCTTATTACATGCGAATCCTATTGGGAACCTACTGAATTCACCATGATACTTAGATTCCGTTCCACAAAATGTTGCTCTATATTGAAAAGCAGACTCATACAAGCATGTCCCATTGGGAACTCACTGAATTCGCCTAGAAATTTTGATTCCATTCGTGAAAATTTTTCTATAACCCGAACAGTCCACTCATTACTACTGCGGCCTACTGGGAACTAACCGAATTCACCATGTTACTCAGATTCGGCTCACCAAATTTTGATAAATCTTTAAAAGTACACATCGTACAAGAGCAGGCTACTGGGAACTAACTGAATTCACAGAGAAACAGTGTTTCAGTTCGTTAAAACGTTGCTCTATCTTGAATAACAAGCTTATTACATGCGAATCCTATTGGGAACCTACTGAATTCACCATGATACTTAGATTCCGTTCCACAAAATGTTGCTCTATATTGAAAAGCAGACTCATACAAGCATGTCCCATTGGGAACTCACTGAATTCGCCTAGAAATTTTGATTCCATTCGTGAAAATTTTTCTATAACCCGAACAGTCCACTCATTACTACTGCGGCCTACTGGGAACTAACCGAATTCACCATGTTACTCAGATTCGGCTCACCAAATTTTGATAAATCTTTAAAAGTACACATCGTACAAGAGCAGGCTACTGGGAACTAACTGAATTCACAGAGAAACAGTGTTTCAGTTCGTTAAAACGTTGCTCTATCTTGAATAACAAGCTTATTACATGCGAATCCTATTGGGAACCTACTGAATTCACCATGATACTTAGATTCCGTTCCACAAAATGTTGCTCTATATTGAAAAGCAGACTCATACAAGCATGTCCCATTGGGAACTCACTGAATTCGCCTAGAAATTTTGATTCCATTCGTGAAAATTTTTCTATATCCCGAACAGTCCACTCATTACTACTGCGGCCTACTGGGAACTAACCGAATTCACCATGTTACTCAGATTCGGCTCACCAAATTTTGATAAATCTTTAAAAGTACACATCGTACAAGAGCAGGCTACTGGGAACTAACTGAATTCACAGAGAAACAGTGTTTCAGTTCGTTAAAACGTTGCTCTATCTTGAATAACAAGCTTATTACATGCGAATCCTATTGGGAACCTACTGAATTCACCATGATACTTAGATTCCGTTCCACAAAATGTTGCTCTATATTGAAAAGCAGACTCATACAAGCATGTCCCATTGGGAACTCACTGAATTCGCCTAGAAATTTTGATTCCATTCGTGAAAATTTTTCTATATCCCGAACAGTCCACTCATTACTACTGCGGCCTACTGGGAACTAACCGAATTCACCATGTTACTCAGATTCGGCTCACCAAATTTTGATAAATCTTTAAAAGTACACATCGTACAAGAGCAGGCTACTGGGAACTAACTGAATTCACAGAGAAACAGTGTTTCAGTTCGTTAAAACGTTGCTCTATCTTGAATAACAAGCTTATTACATGCGAATCCTATTGGGAACCTACTGAATTCACCATGATACTTAGATTCCGTTCCACAAAATGTTGCTCTATATTGAAAAGCAGACTCATACAAGCATGTCCCATTGGGAACTCACTGAATTCGCCTAGAAATTTTGATTCCATTCGTGAAAATTTTTCTATATCCCGAACAGTCCACTCATTATTACTGCGGCCTACTGGGAACTAACCGAATTCACCATGTTACTCAGATTCGGCTCACCAAATTTTGATAAATCTTTAAAAGTACACATCGTACAAGAGCAGGCTACTGGGAACTAACTGAATTCACGGAGAAACAGTGTTTCAGTTCGTTAAAACGTTGCTCTATCTTGAATAACAAGCTTATTACATGCGAATCCTATTGGGAACCTACTGAATTCACCATGATACTTAGATTCCGTTCCACAAAATGTTGCTCTATATTGAAAAGCAGACTCATACAAGCATGTCCCATTGGGAACTCACTGAATTCGCCTAGAAATTTTGATTCCATTCGTGAAAATTTTTCTATATCCCGAACAGTCCACTCATTACTACTGCGGCCTACTGGGAACTAACCGAATTCACCATGTTACTCAGATTCGGCTCACCAAATTTTGATAAATCTTTAAAAGTACACATCGTACAAGAGCAGGCTACTGGGAACTAACTGAATTCACGGAGAAACAGTGTTTCAGTTCGTTAAAACGTTGCTCTATCTTGAATAACAAGCTTATTACATGCGAATCCTATTGGGAACCTACTGAATTCACCATGATACTTAGATTCCGTTCCACAAAATGTTGCTCTATATTGAAAAGCAGACTCATACAAGCATGTCCCATTGGGAACTCACTGAATTCGCCTAGAAATTTTGATTCCATTCGTGAAAATTTTTCTATATCCCGAACAGTCCACTCATTACTACTGCGGCCTACTGGGAACTAACCGAATTCACCATGTTACTCAGATTCGGTTCAACAAATTTTGATAAATCTTCAAAAGTACACATCGTACAAGAGCAGGCTACTGGGAACTAACTGAATTCACGGAGAAACAGTGTTTCAGTTCGTTAAAACGTTGCTCTATCTTGAATAACAAGCTTATTACATGCGAATCCTATTGGGAACCTACTGAATTCACCATGATACTTAGATTCCGTTCCACAAAATGTTGCTCTATATTGAAAAGCAGACTCATACAAGCATGTCCCATTGGGAACTCACTGAATTCGCCTAGAAATTTTGATTCCATTCGTGAAAATTTTTCTATATCCCGAACAGTCCACTCATTACTACTGCAGCCTACTGGGAACTAACCGAATTCACCATGTTACTCAGATTCGGCTCACCAAATTTTGATAAATCTTTAAAAGTACACATCGTACAAGAGCAGGCTACTGGGAACTAACTGAATTCACAGAGAAACAGTGTTTCAGTTCGTTAAAACGTTGCTCTATCTTGAATAACAAGCTTATTACATGCGAATCCTATTGGGAACCTACTGAATTCACCATGATACTTAGATTCCGTTCCACAAAATGTTGCTCTATATTGAAAAGCAGACTCATACAAGCATGTCCCATTGGGAACTCACTGAATTCGCCTAGAAATTTTGATTCCATTCGTGAAAATTTTTCTATATCCCGAACAGTCCACTCATTACTACTGCGGCCTACTGGGAACTAACCGAATTCACCATGTTACTCAGATTCGGCTCACCAAATTTTGATAAATCTTTAAAAGTACACATCGTACAAGAGCAGGCTACTGGGAACTAACTGAATTCACAGAGAAACAGTGTTTCAGTTCGTTAAAACGTTGCTCTATCTTGAATAACAAGCTTATTACATGCGAATCCTATTGGGAACCTACTGAATTCACCATGATACTTAGATTCCGTTCCACAAAATGTTGCTCTATATTGAAAAGCAGACTCATACAAGCATGTCCCATTGGGAACTCACTGAATTCGCCTAGAAATTTTGATTCCATTCGTGAAAATTTTTCTATATCCCGAACAGTCCACTCATTACTACTGCGGCCTACTGGGAACTAACCGAATTCACCATGTTACTCAGATTCGGCTCACCAAATTTTGATAAATCTTTAAAAGTACACATCGTACAAGAGCAGGCTACTGGGAACTAACTGAATTCACAGAGAAACAGTGTTTCAGTTCGTTAAAACGTTGCTCTATCTTGAATAACAAGCTTATTACATGCGAATCCTATTGGGAACCTACTGAATTCACCATGATACTTAGATTCCGTTCCACAAAATGTTGCTCTATATTGAAAAGCAGACTCATACAAGCATGTCCCATTGGGAACTCACTGAATTCGCCTAGAAATTTTGATTCCATTCGTGAAAATTTTTCTATATCCCGAACAGTCCAATCATTACTACTGCGGCCTACTGGGAACTAACCGAATTCACCATGTTACTCAGATTCGGCTCAACAAATTTTGATAAATCTTTAAAAGTACACATCGTACAAGAGCAGGCTACTGGGAACTAACTGAATTCACAGAGAAACAGTGTTTCAGTTCGTTAAAACGTTGCTCTATCTTGAATAACAAGCTTATTACATGCGAATCCTATTGGGAACCTACTGAATTCACCATGATACTTAGATTCCGTTCCACAAAATGTTGCTCTATATTGAAAAGCAGACTCATACAAGCATGTCCCATTGGGAACTCACTGAATTCGCCTAGAAATTTTGATTCCATTCGTGAAAATTTTTCTATAACCCGAACAGTCCACTCATTACTACTGCGGCCTACTGGGAACTAACCGAATTCACCATGTTACTCAGATTCGGCTCACCAAATTTTGATAAATCTTTAAAAGTACACATCGTACAAGAGCAGGCTACTGGGAACTAACTGAATTCACAGAGAAACAGTGTTTCAGTTCGTTAAAACGTTGCTCTATCTTGAATAACAAGCTTATTACATGCGAATCCTATTGGGAACCTACTGAATTCACCATGATACTTAGATTCCGTTCCACAAAATGTTGCTCTATATTGAAAAGCAGACTCATACAATCATGTCCCATTGGGAACTCACTGAATTCGCCTAGAAATTTTGATTCCATTCGTGAAAATTTTTCTATATCCCGAACAGTCCACTCATTACTACTGCGGCCTACTGGGAACTAACCGAATTCACCATGTTACTCAGATTCGGCTCACCAAATTTTGATAAATCTTTAAAAGTACACATCGTACAAGAGCAGGCTACTGGGAACTAACTGAATTCACAGAGAAACAGTGTTTCAGTTCGTTAAAACGTTGCTCTATCTTGAATAACAAGCTTATTACATGCGAATCCTATTGGGAACCTACTGAATTCACCATGATACTTAGATTCCGTTCCACAAAATGTTGCTCTATATTGAAAAGCAGACTCATACAAGCATGTCCCATTGGGAACTCACTGAATTCGCCTAGAAATTTTGATTCCATTCGTGAAAATTTTTCTATATCCCGAACAGTCCACTCATTACTACTGCGGCCTACTGGGAACTAACCGAATTCACCATGTTACTCAGATTCGGCTCACCAAATTTTGATAAATCTTTAAAAGTACACATCGTACAAGAGCAGGCTACTGGGAACTAACTGAATTCACAGAGAAACAGTGTTTCAGTTCGTTAAAACGTTGCTCTATCTTGAATAACAAGCTTATTACATGCGAATCCTATTGGGAACCTACTGAATTCACCATGATACTTAGATTCCGTTCCACAAAATGTTGCTCTATATTGAAAAGCAGACTCATACAAGCATGTCCCATTGGGAACTCACTGAATTCGCCTAGAAATTTTGATTCCATTCGTGAAAATTTTTCTATATCCCGAACAGTCCAATCATTACTACTGCGGCCTACTGGGAACTAACCGAATTCACCATGTTACTCAGATTCGGCTCAACAAATTTTGATAAATCTTTAAAAGTACACATCGTACAAGAGCAGGCTACTGGGAACTAACTGAATTCACAGAGAAACAGTGTTTCAGTTCGTTAAAACGTTGCTCTATCTTGAATAACAAGCTTATTACATGCGAATCCTATTGGGAACCTACTGAATTCACCATGATACTTAGATTCCGTTCCACAAAATGTTGCTCTATATTGAAAAGCAGACTCATACAAGCATGTCCCATTGGGAACTCACTGAATTCGCCTAGAAATTTTGATTCCATTCGTGAAAATTTTTCTATAACCCGAACAGTCCACTCATTACTACTGCGGCCTACTGGGAACTAACCGAATTCACCATGTTACTCAGATTCGGCTCACCAAATTTTGATAAATCTTTAAAAGTACACATCGTACAAGAGCAGGCTACTGGGAACTAACTGAATTCACAGAGAAACAGTGTTTCAGTTCGTTAAAACGTTGCTCTATCTTGAATAACAAGCTTATTACATGCGAATCCTATTGGGAACCTACTGAATTCACCATGATACTTAGATTCCGTTCCACAAAATGTTGCTCTATATTGAAAAGCAGACTCATACAATCATGTCCCATTGGGAACTCACTGAATTCGCCTAGAAATTTTGATTCCATTCGTGAAAATTTTTCTATATCCCGAACAGTCCACTCATTACTACTGCGGCCTACTGGGAACTAACCGAATTCACCATGTTACTCAGATTCGGCTCACCAAATTTTGATAAATCTTTAAAAGTACACATCGTACAAGAGCAGGCTACTGGGAACTAACTGAATTCACAGAGAAACAGTGTTTCAGTTCGTTAAAACGTTGCTCTATCTTGAATAACAACCTTATTACATGCGAATCCTATTGGGAACCTACTGAATTCACCATGATACTTAGATTCCGTTCCACAAAATGTTGCTCTATATTGAAAAGCAGACTCATACAAGCATGTCCCATTGGGAACTCACTGAATTCGCCTAGAAATTTTGATTCCATTCGTGAAAATTTTTCTATATCCCGAACAGTCCACTCATTACTACTGCGGCCTACTGGGAACTAACCGAATTCACCATGTTACTCAGATTCGGCTCACCAAATTTTGATAAATCTTTAAAAGTACACATCGTACAAGAGCAGGCTACTGGGAACTAACTGAATTCACAGAGAAACAGTGTTTCAGTTCGTTAAAACGTTGCTCTATCTTGAATAACAAGCTTATTACATGCGAATCCTATTGGGAACCTACTGAATTCACCATGATACTTAGATTCCGTTCCACAAAATGTTGCTCTATATTGAAAAGCAGACTCATACAAGCATGTCCCATTGGGAACTCACTGAATTCGCCTAGAAATTTTGATTCCATTCGTGAAAATTTTTCTATATCCCGAACAGTCCACTCATTACTACTGCGGCCTACTGGGAACTAACCGAATTCACCATGTTACTCAGATTCGGCTCACCAAATTTTGATAAATCTTTAAAAGTACACATCGTACAAGAGCAGGCTACTGGGAACTAACTGAATTCACAGAGAAACAGTGTTTCAGTTCGTTAAAACGTTGCTCTATCTTGAATAACAAGCTTATTACATGCGAATCCTATTGGGAACCTACTGAATTCACCATGATACTTAGATTCCGTTCCACAAAATGTTGCTCTATATTGAAAAGCAGACTCATACAAGCATGTCCCATTGGGAACTCACTGAATTCGCCTAGAAATTTTGATTCCATTCGTGAAAATTTTTCTATATCCCGAACAGTCCACTCATTACTACTGCGGCCTACTGGGAACTAACCGAATTCACCATGTTACTCAGATTCGGCTCACCAAATTTTGATAAATCTTTAAAAGTACACATCGTACAAGAGCAGGCTACTGGGAACTAACTGAATTCACAGAGAAACAGTGTTTCAGTTCGTTAAAACGTTGCTCTATCTTGAATAACAAGCTTATTACATGCGAATCCTATTGGGAACCTACTGAATTCACCATGATACTTAGATTCCGTTCCACAAAATGTTGCTCTATATTGAAAAGCAGACTCATACAAGCATGTCACATTGGGAACTCACTGAATTCGCCTCGAAATTTTGATTCCATTCGTGAAAATTTTTCTATATCCCGAACAGTCCAATCATTACTACTGCAGCCTACTGGGAACTAACCGAATTCACCATGTTACTCAGATTCGGCTCAACAAATTTTGATAAATCTTTAAAAGTACACATCGTACAAGAGCAGGCTACTGGGAACTAACTGAATTCACAGAGAAACAGTGTTTCAGTTCGTTAAAACGTTGCTCTATCTTGAATAACAAGCTTATTACATGCGAATCCTATTGGGAACCTACTGAATTCACCATGATACTTAGATTCCGTTCCACAAAATGTTGCTCTATATTGAAAAGCAGACTCATACAAGCATGTCCCATTGGGAACTCACTGAATTCGCCTAGAAATTTTGATTCCATTCGTGAAAATTTTTCTATAACCCGAACAGTCCACTCATTACTACTGCGGCCTACTGGGAACTAACCGAATTCACCATGTTACTCAGATTCGGCTCACCAAATTTTGATAAATCTTTAAAAGTACACATCGTACAAGAGCAGGCTACTGGGAACTAACTGAATTCACAGAGAAACAGTGTTTCAGTTCGTTAAAACGTTGCTCTATCTTGAATAACAAGCTTATTACATGCGAATCCTATTGGGAACCTACTGAATTCACCATGATACTTAGATTCCGTTCCACAAAATGTTGCTCTATATTGAAAAGCAGACTCATACAAGCATGTCCCATTGGGAACTCACTGAATTCGCCTAGAAATTTTGATTCCATTCGTGAAAATTTTTCTATAACCCGAACAGTCCACTCATTACTACTGCGGCCTACTGGGAACTAACCGAATTCACCATGTTACTCAGATTCGGCTCACCAAATTTTGATAAATCTTTAAAAGTACACATCGTACAAGAGCAGGCTACTGGGAACTAACTGAATTCACAGAGAAACAGTGTTTCAGTTCGTTAAAACGTTGCTCTATCTTGAATAACAAGCTTATTACATGCGAATCCTATTGGGAACCTACTGAATTCACCATGATACTTAGATTCCGTTCCACAAAATGTTGCTCTATATTGAAAAGCAGACTCATACAAGCATGTCCCATTGGGAACTCACTGAATTCGCCTAGAAATTTTGATTCCATTCGTGAAAATTTTTCTATATCCCGAACAGTCCACTCATTACTACTGCGGCCTACTGGGAACTAACCGAATTCACCATGTTACTCAGATTCGGCTCACCAAATTTTGATAAATCTTTAAAAGTACACATCGTACAAGAGCAGGCTACTGGGAACTAACTGAATTCACAGAGAAACAGTGTTTCAGTTCGTTAAAACGTTGCTCTATCTTGAATAACAAGCTTATTACATGCGAATCCTATTGGGAACCTACTGAATTCACCATGATACTTAGATTCCGTTCCACAAAATGTTGCTCTATATTGAAAAGCAGACTCATACAAGCATGTCCCATTGGGAACTCACTGAATTCGCCTAGAAATTTTGATTCCATTCGTGAAAATTTTTCTATATCCCGAACAGTCCACTCATTACTACTGCGGCCTACTGGGAACTAACCGAATTCACCATGTTACTCAGATTCGGCTCACCAAATTTTGATAAATCTTTAAAAGTACACATCGTACAAGAGCAGGCTACTGGGAACTAACTGAATTCACAGAGAAACAGTGTTTCAGTTCGTTAAAACGTTGCTCTATCTTGAATAACAATCTTATTACATGCGAATCCTATTGGGAACCTACTGAATTCACCATGATACTTAGATTCCGTTCCACAAAATGTTGCTCTATATTGAAAAGCAGACTCATACAAGCATGTCCCATTGGGAACTCACTGAATTCGCCTAGAAATTTTGATTCCATTCGTGAAAATTTTTCTATATCCCGAACAGTCCACTCATTATTACTGCGGCCTACTGGGAACTAACCGAATTCACCATGTTACTCAGATTCGGCTCACCAAATTTTGATAAATCTTTAAAAGTACACATCGTACAAGAGCAGGCTACTGGGAACTAACTGAATTCACGGAGAAACAGTGTTTCAGTTCGTTAAAACGTTGCTCTATCTTGAATAACAAGCTTATTACATGCGAATCCTATTGGGAACCTACTGAATTCACCATGATACTTAGATTCCGTTCCACAAAATGTTGCTCTATATTGAAAAGCAGACTCATACAAGCATGTCCCATTGGGAACTCACTGAATTCGCCTAGAAATTTTGATTCCATTCGTGAAAATTTTTCTATATCCCGAACAGTCCACTCATTACTACTGCGGCCTACTGGGAACTAACCGAATTCACCATGTTACTCAGATTCGGCTCACCAAATTTTGATAAATCTTTAAAAGTACACATCGTACAAGAGCAGGCTACTGGGAACTAACTGAATTCACGGAGAAACAGTGTTTCAGTTCGTTAAAACGTTGCTCTATCTTGAATAACAAGCTTATTACATGCGAATCCTATTGGGAACCTACTGAATTCACCATGATACTTAGATTCCGTTCCACAAAATGTTGCTCTATATTGAAAAGCAGACTCATACAAGCATGTCCCATTGGGAACTCACTGAATTCGCCTAGAAATTTTGATTCCATTCGTGAAAATTTTTCTATATCCCGAACAGTCCACTCATTACTACTGCGGCCTACTGGGAACTAACCGAATTCACCATGTTACTCAGATTCGGTTCACCAAATTTTGATAAATCTTCAAAAGTACACATCGTACAAGAGCAGGCTACTGGGAACTAACTGAATTCACGGAGAAACAGTGTTTCAGTTCGTTAAAACGTTGCTCTATCTTGAATAACAAGCTTATTACATGCGAATCCTATTGGGAACCTACTGAATTCACCATGATACTTAGATTCCGTTCCACAAAATGTTGCTCTATATTGAAAAGCAGACTCATACAAGCATGTCCCATTGGGAACTCACTGAATTCGCCTAGAAATTTTGATTCCATTCGTGAAAATTTTTCTATATCCCGAACAGTCCACTCATTACTACTGCAGCCTACTGGGAACTAACCGAATTCACCATGTTACTCAGATTCGGCTCACCAAATTTTGATAAATCTTTAAAAGTACACATCGTACAAGAGAAGGCTACTGGGAACTAACTGAATTCACAGAGAAACAGTGTTTCAGTTCGTTAAAACGTTGCTCTATCTTGAATAACAAGCTTATTACATGCGAATCCTATTGGGAACCTACTGAATTCACCATGATACTTAGATTCCGTTCCACAAAATGTTGCTCTATATTGAAAAGCAGACTCATACAAGCATGTCCCATTGGGAACTCACTGAATTCGCCTAGAAATTTTGATTCCATTCGTGAAAATTTTTCTATATCCCGAACAGTCCA
Source organism: Rattus norvegicus (assembly GCF_021556685.1). Taxonomy (NCBI): domain Eukaryota; kingdom Metazoa; phylum Chordata; class Mammalia; order Rodentia; family Muridae; genus Rattus; species Rattus norvegicus. The sequence goes on along the minus strand of NC_141541.1, from coordinate 5,783,518 downwards.
CTCATTACTACTGCGGCCTACTGGGAACTAACCGAATTCACCATGTTACTCAGATTCGGCTCACCAAATTTTGATAAATCTTTAAAAGTACACATCGTACAAGAGCAGGCTACTGGGAACTAACTGAATTCACGGAGAAACAGTGTTTCAGTTCGTTAAAACGTTGCTCTATCTTGAATAACAAGCTTATTACATGCGAATCCTATTGGGAACCTACTGAATTCACCATGATACTTAGATTCCGTTCCACAAAATGTTGCTCTATATTGAAAAGCAGACTCATACAAGCATGTCCCATTGGGAACTCACTGAATTCGCCTAGAAATTTTGATTCCATTCGTGAAAATTTTTCTATATCCCGAACAGTCCACTCATTACTACTGCGGCCTACTGGGAACTAACCGAATTCACCATGTTACTCAGATTCGGCTCACCAAATTTTGATAAATCTTTAAAAGTACACATCGTACAAGAGCAGGCTACTGGGAACTAACTGAATTCACGGAGAAACAGTGTTTCAGTTCGTTAAAACGTTGCTCTATCTTGAATAACAAGCTTATTACATGCGAATCCTATTGGGAAGCTACTGAATTCACCATGATACTTAGATTCCGTTCCACAAAATGTTGCTCTATATTGAAAAGCAGACTCATACAAGCATGTCCCATTGGGAACTCACTGAATTCGCCTAGAAATTTTGATTCCATTCGTGAAAATTTTTCTATATCCCGAACAGTCCACTCATTACTACTGCGGCCTACTGGGAACTAACCGAATTCACCATGTTACTCAGATTCGGCTCACCAAATTTTGATAAATCTTTAAAAGTACACATCGTACAAGAGCAGGCTACTGGGAACTAACTGAATTCACAGAGAAACAGTGTTTCAGTTCGTTAAAACGTTGCTCTATCTTGAATAACAAGCTTATTACATGCGAATCCTATTGGGACCCTACTGAATTCACCATGATACTTAGATTCCGTTCCACAAAATGTTGCTCTATATTGAAAAGCAGACTCATACAAGCATGTCCCATTGGGAACTCACTGAATTCGCCTAGAAATTTTGATTCCATTCGTGAAAATTTTTCTATATCCCGAACAGTCCACTCATTACTACTGCGGCCTACTGGGAACTAACCGAATTCACCATGTTACTCAGATTCGGCTCACCAAATTTTGATAAATCTTTAAAAGTACACATCGTACAAGAGCAGGCTACTGGGAACTAACTGAATTCACAGAGAAACAGTGTTTCAGTTCGTTAAAACGTTGCTCTATCTTGAATAACAAGCTTATTACATGCGAATCCTATTGGGAACCTACTGAATTCACCATGATACTTAGATTCCGTTCCACAAAATGTTGCTCTATATTGAAAAGCAGACTCATACAAGCATGTCCCATTGGGAACTCACTGAATTCGCCTAGAAATTTTGATTCCATTCGTGAAAATTTTTCTATATCCCGAACAGTCCACTCATTACTACTGCGGCCTACTGGGAACTAACCGAATTCACCATGTTACTCAGATTCGGCTCACCAAATTTTGATAAATCTTTAAAAGTACACATCGTACAAGAGCAGGCTACTGGGAACTAACTGAATTCACAGAGAAACAGTGTTTCAGTTCGTTAAAACGTTGCTCTATCTTGAATAACAAGCTTATTACATGCGAATCCTATTGGGAACCTACTGAATTCACCATGATACTTAGATTCCGTTCCACAAAATGTTGCTCTATATTGAAAAGCAGACTCATACAAGCATGTCCCATTGGGAACTCACTGAATTCGCCTAGAAATTTTGATTCCATTCGTGAAAATTTTTCTATATCCCGAACAGTCCACTCATTACTACTGCGGCCTACTGGGAACTAACCGAATTCACCATGTTACTCAGATTCGGCTCACCAAATTTTGATAAATCTTTAAAAGTACACATCGTACAAGAGCAGGCTACTGGGAACTAACTGAATTCACAGAGAAACAGTGTTTCAGTTCGTTAAAACGTTGCTCTATCTTGAATAACAAGCTTATTACATGCGAATCCTATTGGGAACCTACTGAATTCACCATGATACTTAGATTCCGTTCCACAAAATGTTGCTCTATATTGAAAAGCAGACTCATACAAGCATGTCCCATTGGGAACTCACTGAATTCGCCTAGAAATTTTGATTCCATTCGTGAAAATTTTTCTATATCCCGAACAGTCCACTCATTACTACTGCGGCCTACTGGGAACTAACCGAATTCACCATGTTACTCAGATTCGGCTCACCAAATTTTGATAAATCTTTAAAAGTACACATCGTACAAGAGCAGGCTACTGGGAACTAACTGAATTCACAGAGAAACAGTGTTTCAGTTCGTTAAAACGTTGCTCTATCTTGAATAACAATCTTATTACATGCGAATCCTATTGGGAACCTACTGAATTCACCATGATACTTAGATTCCGTTCCACAAAATGTTGCTCTATATTGAAAAGCAGACTCATACAAGCATGTCCCATTGGGAACTCACTGAATTCGCCTAGAAATTTTGATTCCATTCGTGAAAATTTTTCTATATCCCGAACAGTCCACTCATTATTACTGCGGCCTACTGGGAACTAACCGAATTCACCATGTTACTCAGATTCGGCTCACCAAATTTTGATAAATCTTTAAAAGTACACATCGTACAAGAGCAGGCTACTGGGAACTAACTGAATTCACGGAGAAACAGTGTTTCAGTTCGTTAAAACGTTGCTCTATCTTGAATAACAAGCTTATTACATGCGAATCCTATTGGGAACCTACTGAATTCACCATGATACTTAGATTCCGTTCCACAAAATGTTGCTCTATATTGAAAAGCAGACTCATACAAGCATGTCCCATTGGGAACTCACTGAATTCGCCTAGAAATTTTGATTCCATTCGTGAAAATTTTTCTATATCCCGAACAGTCCACTCATTACTACTGCGGCCTACTGGGAACTAACCGAATTCACCATGTTACTCAGATTCGGCTCACCAAATTTTGATAAATCTTTAAAAGTACACATCGTACAAGAGCAGGCTACTGGGAACTAACTGAATTCACGGAGAAACAGTGTTTCAGTTCGTTAAAACGTTGCTCTATCTTGAATAACAAGCTTATTACATGCGAATCCTATTGGGAACCTACTGAATTCACCATGATACTTAGATTCCGTTCCACAAAATGTTGCTCTATATTGAAAAGCAGACTCATACAAGCATGTCCCATTGGGAACTCACTGAATTCGCCTAGAAATTTTGATTCCATTCGTGAAAATTTTTCTATATCCCGAACAGTCCACTCATTACTACTGCGGCCTACTGGGAACTAACCGAATTCACCATGTTACTCAGATTCGGTTCACCAAATTTTGATAAATCTTCAAAAGTACACATCGTACAAGAGCAGGCTACTGGGAACTAACTGAATTCACGGAGAAACAGTGTTTCAGTTCGTTAAAACGTTGCTCTATCTTGAATAACAAGCTTATTACATGCGAATCCTATTGGGAACCTACTGAATTCACCATGATACTTAGATTCCGTTCCACAAAATGTTGCTCTATATTGAAAAGCAGACTCATACAAGCATGTCCCATTGGGAACTCACTGAATTCGCCTAGAAATTTTGATTCCATTCGTGAAAATTTTTCTATATCCCGAACAGTCCACTCATTACTACTGCGGCCTACTGGGAACTAACCGAATTCACCATGTTACTCAGATTCGGCTCACCAAATTTTGATAAATCTTTAAAAGTACACATCGTACAAGAGCAGGCTACTGGGAACTAACTGAATTCACGGAGAAACAGTGTTTCAGTTCGTTAAAACGTTGCTCTATCTTGAATAACAAGCTTATTACATGCGAATCCTATTGGGAAGCTACTGAATTCACCATGATACTTAGATTCCGTTCCACAAAATGTTGCTCTATATTGAAAAGCAGACTCATACAAGCATGTCCCATTGGGAACTCACTGAATTCGCCTAGAAATTTTGATTCCATTCGTGAAAATTTTTCTATATCCCGAACAGTCCACTCATTACTACTGCGGCCTACTGGGAACTAACCGAATTCACCATGTTACTCAGATTCGGCTCACCAAATTTTGATAAATCTTTAAAAGTACACATCGTACAAGAGCAGGCTACTGGGAACTAACTGAATTCACAGAGAAACAGTGTTTCAGTTCGTTAAAACGTTGCTCTATCTTGAATAACAAGCTTATTACATGCGAATCCTATTGGGACCCTACTGAATTCACCATGATACTTAGATTCCGTTCCACAAAATGTTGCTCTATATTGAAAAGCAGACTCATACAAGCATGTCCCATTGGGAACTCACTGAATTCGCCTAGAAATTTTGATTCCATTCGTGAAAATTTTTCTATATCCCGAACAGTCCACTCATTACTACTGCGGCCTACTGGGAACTAACCGAATTCACCATGTTACTCAGATTCGGCTCACCAAATTTTGATAAATCTTTAAAAGTACACATCGTACAAGAGCAGGCTACTGGGAACTAACTGAATTCACAGAGAAACAGTGTTTCAGTTCGTTAAAACGTTGCTCTATCTTGAATAACAAGCTTATTACATGCGAATCCTATTGGGAACCTACTGAATTCACCATGATACTTAGATTCCGTTCCACAAAATGTTGCTCTATATTGAAAAGCAGACTCATACAAGCATGTCCCATTGGGAACTCACTGAATTCGCCTAGAAATTTTGATTCCATTCGTGAAAATTTTTCTATATCCCGAACAGTCCACTCATTACTACTGCGGCCTACTGGGAACTAACCGAATTCACCATGTTACTCAGATTCGGCTCACCAAATTTTGATAAATCTTTAAAAGTACACATCGTACAAGAGCAGGCTACTGGGAACTAACTGAATTCACAGAGAAACAGTGTTTCAGTTCGTTAAAACGTTGCTCTATCTTGAATAACAAGCTTATTACATGCGAATCCTATTGGGAACCTACTGAATTCACCATGATACTTAGATTCCGTTCCACAAAATGTTGCTCTATATTGAAAAGCAGACTCATACAAGCATGTCCCATTGGGAACTCACTGAATTCGCCTAGAAATTTTGATTCCATTCGTGAAAATTTTTCTATATCCCGAACAGTCCACTCATTACTACTGCGGCCTACTGGGAACTAACCGAATTCACCATGTTACTCAGATTCGGCTCACCAAATTTTGATAAATCTTTAAAAGTACACATCGTACAAGAGCAGGCTACTGGGAACTAACTGAATTCACAGAGAAACAGTGTTTCAGTTCGTTAAAACGTTGCTCTATCTTGAATAACAAGCTTATTACATGCGAATCCTATTGGGAACCTACTGAATTCACCATGATACTTAGATTCCGTTCCACAAAATGTTGCTCTATATTGAAAAGCAGACTCATACAAGCATGTCCCATTGGGAACTCACTGAATTCGCCTAGAAATTTTGATTCCATTCGTGAAAATTTTTCTATATCCCGAACAGTCCACTCATTACTACTGCGGCCTACTGGGAACTAACCGAATTCACCATGTTACTCAGATTCGGCTCACCAAATTTTGATAAATCTTTAAAAGTACACATCGTACAAGAGCAGGCTACTGGGAACTAACTGAATTCACAGAGAAACAGTGTTTCAGTTCGTTAAAACGTTGCTCTATCTTGAATAACAATCTTATTACATGCGAATCCTATTGGGAACCTACTGAATTCACCATGATACTTAGATTCCGTTCCACAAAATGTTGCTCTATATTGAAAAGCAGACTCATACAAGCATGTCCCATTGGGAACTCACTGAATTCGCCTAGAAATTTTGATTCCATTCGTGAAAATTTTTCTATATCCCGAACAGTCCACTCATTATTACTGCGGCCTACTGGGAACTAACCGAATTCACCATGTTACTCAGATTCGGCTCACCAAATTTTGATAAATCTTTAAAAGTACACATCGTACAAGAGCAGGCTACTGGGAACTAACTGAATTCACGGAGAAACAGTGTTTCAGTTCGTTAAAACGTTGCTCTATCTTGAATAACAAGCTTATTACATGCGAATCCTATTGGGAACCTACTGAATTCACCATGATACTTAGATTCCGTTCCACAAAATGTTGCTCTATATTGAAAAGCAGACTCATACAAGCATGTCCCATTGGGAACTCACTGAATTCGCCTAGAAATTTTGATTCCATTCGTGAAAATTTTTCTATATCCCGAACAGTCCACTCATTACTACTGCGGCCTACTGGGAACTAACCGAATTCACCATGTTACTCAGATTCGGCTCACCAAATTTTGATAAATCTTTAAAAGTACACATCGTACAAGAGCAGGCTACTGGGAACTAACTGAATTCACGGAGAAACAGTGTTTCAGTTCGTTAAAACGTTGCTCTATCTTGAATAACAAGCTTATTACATGCGAATCCTATTGGGAACCTACTGAATTCACCATGATACTTAGATTCCGTTCCACAAAATGTTGCTCTATATTGAAAAGCAGACTCATACAAGCATGTCCCATTGGGAACTCACTGAATTCGCCTAGAAATTTTGATTCCATTCGTGAAAATTTTTCTATATCCCGAACAGTCCACTCATTACTACTGCGGCCTACTGGGAACTAACCGAATTCACCATGTTACTCAGATTCGGTTCACCAAATTTTGATAAATCTTCAAAAGTACACATCGTACAAGAGCAGGCTACTGGGAACTAACTGAATTCACGGAGAAACAGTGTTTCAGTTCGTTAAAACGTTGCTCTATCTTGAATAACAAGCTTATTACATGCGAATCCTATTGGGAACCTACTGAATTCACCATGATACTTAGATTCCGTTCCACAAAATGTTGCTCTATATTGAAAAGCAGACTCATACAAGCATGTCCCATTGGGAACTCACTGAATTCGCCTAGAAATTTTGATTCCATTCGTGAAAATTTTTCTATATCCCGAACAGTCCACTCATTACTACTGCAGCCTACTGGGAACTAACCGAATTCACCATGTTACTCAGATTCGGCTCACCAAATTTTGATAAATCTTTAAAAGTACACATCGTACAAGAGCAGGCTACTGGGAACTAACTGAATTCACAGAGAAACAGTGTTTCAGTTCGTTAAAACGTTGCTCTATCTTGAATAACAAGCTTATTACATGCGAATCCTATTGGGAACCTACTGAATTCACCATGATACTTAGATTCCGTTCCACAAAATGTTGCTCTATATTGAAAAGCAGACTCATACAAGCATGTCCCATTGGGAACTCACTGAATTCGCCTAGAAATTTTGATTCCATTCGTGAAAATTTTTCTATATCCCGAACAGTCCACTCATTACTACTGCGGCCTACTGGGAACTAACCGAATTCACCATGTTACTCAGATTCGGCTCACCAAATTTTGATAAATCTTTAAAAGTACACATCGTACAAGAGCAGGCTACTGGGAACTAACTGAATTCACGGAGAAACAGTGTTTCAGTTCGTTAAAACGTTGCTCTATCTTGAATAACAAGCTTATTACATGCGAATCCTATTGGGAACCTACTGAATTCACCATGATACTTAGATTCCGTTCCACAAAATGTTGCTCTATATTGAAAAGCAGACTCATACAAGCATGTCCCATTGGGAACTCACTGAATTCGCCTAGAAATTTTGATTCCATTCGTGAAAATTTTTCTATATCCCGAACAGTCCACTCATTACTACTGCGGCCTACTGGGAACTAACCGAATTCACCATGTTACTCAGATTCGGCTCACCAAATTTTGATAAATCTTTAAAAGTACACATCGTACAAGAGCAGGCTACTGGGAACTAACTGAATTCACGGAGAAACAGTGTTTCAGTTCGTTAAAACGTTGCTCTATCTTGAATAACAAGCTTATTACATGCGAATCCTATTGGGAAGCTACTGAATTCACCATGATACTTAGATTCCGTTCCACAAAATGTTGCTCTATATTGAAAAGCAGACTCATACAAGCATGTCCCATTGGGAACTCACTGAATTCGCCTAGAAATTTTGATTCCATTCGTGAAAATTTTTCTATATCCCGAACAGTCCACTCATTACTACTGCGGCCTACTGGGAACTAACCGAATTCACCATGTTACTCAGATTCGGCTCACCAAATTTTGATAAATCTTTAAAAGTACACATCGTACAAGAGCAGGCTACTGGGAACTAACTGAATTCACAGAGAAACAGTGTTTCAGTTCGTTAAAACGTTGCTCTATCTTGAATAACAAGCTTATTACATGCGAATCCTATTGGGACCCTACTGAATTCACCATGATACTTAGATTCCGTTCCACAAAATGTTGCTCTATATTGAAAAGCAGACTCATACAAGCATGTCCCATTGGGAACTCACTGAATTCGCCTAGAAATTTTGATTCCATTCGTGAAAATTTTTCTATATCCCGAACAGTCCACTCATTACTACTGCGGCCTACTGGGAACTAACCGAATTCACCATGTTACTCAGATTCGGCTCACCAAATTTTGATAAATCTTTAAAAGTACACATCGTACAAGAGCAGGCTACTGGGAACTAACTGAATTCACAGAGAAACAGTGTTTCAGTTCGTTAAAACGTTGCTCTATCTTGAATAACAAGCTTATTACATGCGAATCCTATTGGGAACCTACTGAATTCACCATGATACTTAGATTCCGTTCCACAAAATGTTGCTCTATATTGAAAAGCAGACTCATACAAGAATGTCCCATTGGGATCTCACTGAATTCGCCTAGAAATTTTGATTCCATTCGTGAAAATTTTTCTATATCCCGAACAGTCCACTCATTACTACTGCGGCCTACTGGGAACTAACCGAATTCACCATGTTACTCAGATTCGGCTCACCAAATTTTGATAAATCTTTAAAAGTACACATCGTACAAGAGCAGGCTACTGGGAACTAACTGAATTCACAGAGAAACAGTGTTTCAGTTCGTTAAAACTTTGCTCTATCTTGAATAACAAGCTTATTACATGCGAATCCTATTGGGAACCTACTGAATTCACCATGATACTTAGATTCCGTTCCACAAAATGTTGCTCTATATTGAAAAGCAGACTCATACAAGCATGTCCCATTGGGAACTCACTGAATTCGCCTAGAAATTTTGATTCCATTCGTGAAAATTTTTCTATATCCCGAACAGTCCACTCATTACTACTGCGGCCTACTGGGAACTAACCGAATTCACCATGTTACTCAGATTCGGCTCACCAAATTTTGATAAATCTTTAAAAGTACACATCGTACAAGAGCAAGCTACTGGGAACTAACTGAATTCACAGAGAAACAGTGTTTCAGTTCGTTAAAACGTTGCTCTATCTTGAATAACAAGCTTATTACATGCGAATCCTATTGGGAACCTACTGAATTCACCATGATACTTAGATTCCGTTCCACAAAATGTTGCTCTATATTGAAAAGCAGACTCATACAAGCATGTCCCATTGGGATCTCACTGAATTCGCCTAGAAATTTTGATTCCATTCGTGAAAATTTTTCTATATCCCGAACAGTCCACTCATTACTACTGCGGCCTACTGGGAACTAACCGAATTCACCATGTTACTCGGATTCGGCTCACCAAATTTTGATAAATCTTTAAAAGTACACATCGTACAAGAGCAGGCTACTGGGAACTAATTGAATTCACAGAGAAACAGTGTTTCAGTTCTTTAAAACGTTGCTCTATCTTGAATAACAAGCTTATTACATGCGAATCCTATTGGGAACCTACTGAATTCACCATGATACTTAGATTCCGTTCCACAAAATGTTGCTCTATATTGAAAAGCAGACTCATACAAGCATGTCCCATTGGGAACTCACTGAATTCGCCTAGAAATTTTGATTCCATTCGTGAAAATTTTTCTATATCCCGAACAGTCCACTCATTACTACTGCGGCCTACTGGGAAGTAACCGAATTCACCATGTTACTCAGATTCGGCTCACCAAATTTTGATAAATCTTTAAAAGTACACATCGTACAAGAGCAAGCTACTGGGAACTAACTGAATTCACAGAGAAACAGTGTTTCAGTTCGTTGAAACGTTGCTCTATCTTGAATAACAAGCTTATTACATGCGAATCCTATTGGGAACCTACTGAATTCACCATGATACTTAGATTCCGTTCCACAAAATGTTGCTCTATATTGAAAAGCAGACTCATACAAGCATGTCCCATTGGGATCTCACTGAATTCGCCTAGAAATTTTGATTCCATTCGTGAAAATTTTTCTATATCCCGAACAGTCCACTCATTACTACTGCGGCCTACTGGGAACTAACCGAATTCACCATGTTACTCAGATTCGGCTCACCAAATTTTGATAAATCTTTAAAAGTACACATCGTACAAGAGCAGGCTACTGGGAACTAACTGAATTCACAGAGAAACAGTGTTTTAGTTCGTTAAAACTTTGCTCTATCTTGAATAACATGCTTATTACATGCGAATCCTATTGGGAACCTACTGAATTCACCATGATACTTAGATTCCGTTCCACAAAATGTTGCTCTATATTGAAAAGCAGACTCATACAAGCATGTCCCATTGGGAACTCACTGAATTCGCCTAGAAATTTTGATTCCATTCGTGAAAATTTTTCTATATCCCGAACAGTCCACTCATTACTACTGCGGCCTACTGGGAACTAACCGAATTCACCATGTTACTCAGATTCGGCTCACCAAATTTTGATAAATCTTTAAAAGTACACATCGTACAAGAGCAGGCTACTGGGAACTAACTGAATTCACAGAGAAACAGTGTTTCAGTTCGTTAAAACGTTGCTCTATCTTGAATAACAAGCTTATTACATGCGAATCCTATTGGGAACCTACTGAATTCACCATGATACTTAGATTCCGTTCCACAAAATGTTGCTCTATATTGAAAAGCAGACTCATACAAGCATGTCCCATTGGGAACTCACTGAATTCGCCTAGAAATTTTGATTCCATTCGTGAAAATTTTTCTATATCCCGAACAGTCCACTCATTACTACTGCGGCCTACTGGGAACTAACCGAATTCACCATGTTACTCAGATTCGGCTCACCAAATTTTGATAAATCTTTAAAAGTACACATCGTACAAGAGCAGGCTACTGGGAACTAACTGAATTCACAGAGAAACAGTGTTTCAGTTCGTTAAAACGTTGCTCTATCTTGAATAACAAGCTTATTACATGCGAATCCTATTGGGAACCTACTGAATTCACCATGATACTTAGATTCCGTTCCACAAAATGTTGCTCTATATTGAAAAGCAGACTCATACAAGCATGTCCCATTGGGAACTCACTGAATTCGCCTAGAAATTTTGATTCCATTCGTGAAAATTTTTCTATATCCCGAACAGTCCACTCATTACTACTGCGGCCTACTGGGAACTAACCGAATTCACCATGTTACTCAGATTCGGCTCACCAAATTTTGATAAATCTTTAAAAGTACACATCGTACAAGAGCAGGCTACTGGGAACTAACTGAATTCACAGAGAAACAGTGTTTCAGTTCGTTAAAACGTTGCTCTATCTTGAATAACAAGCTTATTACATGCGAATCCTATTGGGAACCTACTGAATTCACCATGATACTTAGATTCCGTTCCACAAAATGTTGCTCTATATTGAAAAGCAGACTCATACAAGCATGTCCCATTGGGAACTCACTGAATTCGCCTAGAAATTTTGATTCCATTCGTGAAAATTTTTCTATATCCCGAACAGTCCACTCATTACTACTGCGGCCTACTGGGAACTAACCGAATTCACCATGTTACTCAGATTCGGCTCACCAAATTTTGATAAATCTTTAAAAGTACACATCGTACAAGAGCAGGCTACTGGGAACTAACTGAATTCACAGAGAAACAGTGTTTCAGTTCGTTAAAACGTTGCTCTATCTTGAATAACAAGCTTATTACATGCGAATCCTATTGGGAACCTACTGAATTCACCATGATACTTAGATTCCGTTCCACAAAATGTTGCTCTATAATGAAAAGCAGACTCATACAAGCATGTCCCATTGGGAACTCACTGAATTCGCCTAGAAATTTTGATTCCATTCGTGAAAATTTTTCTATATCCCGAACAGTCCACTCATTACTACTGCGGCCTACTGGGAACTAACCGAATTCACCATGTTACTCAGATTCGGCTCACCAAATTTTGATAAATCTTTAAAAGTACACATCGTACAAGAGCAGGCTACTGGGAACTAACTGAATTCACAGAGAAACAGTGTTTCAGTTCGTTAAAACGTTGCTCTATCTTGAATAACAAGCTTATTACATGCGAATCCTATTGGGAACCTACTGAATTCACCATGATTCTTAGATTCCGTTCCACAAAATGTTGCTCTATATTGAAAAGCAGACTCATACAAGCATGTCCCATTGGGAACTCACTGAATTCGCCTAGAAATTTTGATTCCATTCGTGAAAATTTTTCTATATCCCGAACAGTCCACTCATTACTACTGCGGCCTACTGGGAACTAACCGAATTCACCATGTTACTCAGATTCGGCTCACCAAATTTTGATAAATCTTTAAAAGTACACATCGTACAAGAGCAGGCTACTGGGAACTAACTGAATTCACAGAGAAACAGTGTTTCAGTTCGTTAAAACGTTGCTCTATCTTGAATAACAAGCTTATTACATGCGAATCCTATTGGGACCCTACTGAATTCACCATGATACTTAGATTCCGTTCCACAAAATGTTGCTCTATATTGAAAAGCAGACTCATACAAGCATGTCCCATTGGGAACTCACTGAATTCGCCTAGAAATTTTGATTCCATTCGTGAAAATTTTTCTATATCCCGAACAGTCCACTCATTACTACTGCGGCCTACTGGGAACTAACCGAATTCACCATGTTACTCAGATTCGGCTCACCAAATTTTGATAAATCTTTAAAAGTACACATCGTACAAGAGCAGGCTACTGGGAACTAACTGAATTCACAGAGAAACAGTGTTTCAGTTCGTTAAAACGTTGCTCTATCTTGAATAACAAGCTTATTACATGCGAATCCTATTGGGACCCTACTGAATTCACCATGATACTTAGATTCCGTTCCACAAAATGTTGCTCTATATTGAAAAGCAGACTCATACAAGCATGTCCCATTGGGAACTCACTGAATTCGCCTAGAAATTTTGATTCCATTCGTGAAAATTTTTCTATATCCCGAACAGTCCACTCATTACTACTGCGGCCTACTGGGAACTAACCGAATTCACCATGTTACTCAGATTCGGCTCACCAAATTTTGATAAATCTTTAAAAGTACACATCGTACAAGAGCAGGCTACTGGGAACTAACTGAATTCACAGAGAAACAGTGTTTCAGTTCGTTAAAACGTTGCTCTATCTTGAATAACAAGCTTATTACATGTGAATCCTATTGGGAACCTACTGAATTCACCATGATACTTAGATTCCGTTCCACAAAATGTTGCTCTATATTGAAAAGCAGACTCATACAAGCATGTCCCATTGGGATCTCACTGAATTCGCCTAGAAATTTTGATTCCATTCGTGAAAATTTTTCTATATCCCGAACAGTCCACTCATTACTACTGCGGCCTACTGGGAACTAACCGAATTCACCATGTTACTCAGATTCGGCTCACCAAATTTTGATAAATCTTTAAAAGTACACATCGTACAAGAGCAAGCTACTGGAACTAACTGAATTCACAGAGAAACAGTGTTTCAGTTCGTTAAAACGTTGCTCTATCTTGAATAACAAGCTTATTACATGCGAATCCTATTGGGAACCTACTGAATTCACCATGATACTTAGATTCCGTTCCACAAAATGTTGCTCTATATTGAAAAGCAGACTCATACAAGCATGTCCCATTGGGATCTCACTGAATTCGCCTAGAAATTTTGATTCCATTCGTGAGAATTTTTCTATATCCTGAACAGTCCACTCATTACTACTGCGGCCTACTGGGAACTAACCGAATTCACCATGTTACTCAGATTCGGCTCACCAAATTTTGATAAATCTTTAAAAGTACACATCGTACAAGAGCAGGCTACTGGGAACTAACTGAATTCACAGAGAAACAGTGTTTCAGTTCGTTAAAACGTTGCTCTATCTTGAATAACAAGCTTATTACATGCGAATCCTATTGGGAACCTACTGAATTCACCATGATACTTAGATTCCGTTCCACAAAATGTTGCTCTATATTGAAAAGCAGACTCATACAAGCATGTCCCATTGGGAACTCACTGAATTCGCCTAGAAATTTTGATTCCATTCGTGAAAATTTTTCTATATCCCGAACAGTCCACTCATTACTACTGCGGCCTACTGGGAACTAACCGAATTCACCATGTTACTCAGATTCGGCTCACCAAATTTTGATAAATCTTTAAAAGTACACATCGTACAAGAGCAAGCTACTGGGAACTAACTGAATTCACAGAGAAACAGTGTTTCAGTTCGTTAAAACGTTGCTCTATCTTGAATAACAAGCTTATTACATGCGAATCCTATTGGGAACCTACTGAATTCACCATGATACTTAGATTCCGTTCCACAAAATGTTGCTCTATATTGAAAAGCAGACTCATACAAGCATGTCCCATTGGGATCTCACTGAATTCGCCTAGAAATTTTGATTCCATTCGTGAAAATTTTTCAATATCCCGAACAGTCCACTCATTACTACTGCGGCCTACTGGGAACTAACCGAATTCACCATGTTACTCAGATTCGGCTCACCAAATTTTGATAAATCTTTAAAAGTACACATCGTACAAGAGCAAGCTACTGGGAACTAACTGAATTCACAGAGAAACAGTGTTTCAGTTCGTTAAAACGTTGCTCTATCTTGAATAACAAGCTTATTACATGCGAATCCTATTGGGAACCTACTGAATTCACCATGATACTTAGATTCCGTTCCACAAAATGTTGCTCTATATTGAAAAGCAGACTCATACAAGCATGTCCCATTGGGATCTCACTGAATTCGCCTAGAAATTTTGATTCCATTCGTGAGAATTTTTCTATATCCTGAACAGTCCACTCATTACTACTGCGGCCTACTGGGAACTAACCGAATTCACCATGTTACTCAGATTCGGCTCACCAAATTTTGATAAATCTTTAAAAGTACACATCGTACAAGAGCAGGCTACTGGGAACTAACTGAATTCACAGAGAAACAGTGTTTCAGTTCGTTAAAACGTTGCTCTATCTTGAATAACAAGCTTATTACATGCGAATCCTATTGGGAACCTACTGAATTCACCATGATACTTAGATTCCGTTCCACAAAATGTTGCTCTATATTGAAAAGCAGACTCATACAAGCATGTCCCATTGGGAACTCACTGAATTCGCCTAGAAATTTTGATTCCATTCGTGAAAATTTTTCTATATCCCGAACAGTCCACTCATTACTACTGCGGCCTACTGGGAACTAACCGAATTCACCATGTTACTCAGATTCGGCTCACCAAATTTTGATAAATCTTTAAAAGTACACATCGTACAAGAGCAAGCTACTGGGAACTAACTGAATTCACAGAGAAACAGTGTTTCAGTTCGTTAAAACGTTGCTCTATCTTGAATAACAAGCTTATTACATGCGAATCCTATTGGGAACCTACTGAATTCACCATGATACTTAGATTCCGTTCCACAAAATGTTGCTCTATATTGAAAAGCAGACTCATACAAGCATGTCCCATTGGGATCTCACTGAATTCGCCTAGAAATTTTGATTCCATTCGTGAAAATTTTTCTATATCCCGAACAGTCCACTCATTACTACTGCGGCCTACTGGGAACTAACCGAATTCACCATGTTACTCAGATTCGGCTCACCAAATTTTGATAAATCTTTAAAAGTACACATCGTACAAGAGCAAGCTACTGGGAACTAACTGAATTCACAGAGAAACAGTGTTTCAGTTCGTTAAAACGTTGCTCTATCTTGAATAACAAGCTTATTACATGCGAATCCTATTGGGAACCTACTGAATTCACCATGATACTTAGATACCGTTCCACAAAATGTTGCTCTATATTGAAAAGCAGACTCATACAAGCATGTCCCATTGGGATCTCACTGAATTCGCCTAGAAATTTTGATTCCATTCGTGAAAATTTTTCTATATCCCGAACAGTCCACTCATTACTACTGCGGCCTACTGGGAACTAACCGAATTCACCATGTTACTCAGATTCGGCTCACCAAATTTTGATAAATCTTTAAAAGTACACATCGTACAAGAGCAGGCTACTGGGAACTAACTGAATTCACAGAGAAACAGTGTTTCAGTTCGTTAAAACGTTGCTCTATCTTGAATAACAAGCTTATTACATGCGAATCCTATTGGGAACCTACTGAATTCACCATGATACTTAGATTCCGTTCCACAAAATGTTGCTCTATATTGAAAAGCAGACTCATACAAGCATGTCCCATTGGGAACTCACTGAATTCGCCTAGAAATTTTGATTCCATTCGTGAAAATTTTTCTATATCCCGAACAGTCCACTCATTACTACTGCGGCCTACTGGGAACTAACCGAATTCACCATGTTACTCAGATTCGGCTCACCAAATTTTGATAAATCTTTAAAAGTACACATCGTACAAGAGCAAGCTACTGGGAACTAACTGAATTCACAGAGAAACAGTGTTTCAGTTCGTTAAAACGTTGCTCTATCTTGAATAACAAGCTTATTACATGCGAATCCTATTGGGAACCTACTGAATTCACCATGATACTTAGATTCCGTTCCACAAAATGTTGCTCTATATTGAAAAGCAGACTCATACAAGCATGTCCCATTGGGAACTCACTGAATTCGCCTAGAAATTTTGATTCCATTCGTGAAAATTTTTCTATATCCCGAACAGTCCACTCATTACTACTGCGGCCTACTGGGAACTAACCGAATTCACCATGTTACTCAGATTCGGCTCACCAAATTTTGATAAATCTTTAAAAGTACACATCGTACAAGAGCAGGCTACTGGGAACTAACTGAATTCACAGAGAAACAGTGTTTCAGTTCGTTAAAACGTTGCTCTATCTTGAATAACAAGCTTATTACATGCGAATCCTATTGGGAACCTACTGAATTCACCATGATACTTAGATTCCGTTCCACAAAATGTTGCTCTATATTGAAAAGCAGACTCATACAAGCATGTCCCATTGGGAACTCACTGAATTCGCCTAGAAATTTTGATTCCATTCGTGAAAATTTTTCTATATCCCGAACAGTCCACTCATTACTACTGCGGCCTACTGGGAACTAACCGAATTCACCATGTTACTCAGATTCGGCTCACCAAATTTTGATAAACCTTTAAAAGTACACATCGTACAAGAGCAGGCTACTGGGAACTAACTGTATTCACAGAGAAACAGTGTTTCAGTTCGTTAAAACGTTGCTCTATCTTGAATAACAAGCTTATTACATGCGAATCCTATTGGGAACCTACTGAATTCACCATGATACTTAGATTCCGTTCCACAAAATGTTGCTCTATATTGAAAAGCAGACTCATACAAGCATGTCCCATTGGGAACTCACTGAATTCGCCTAGAAATTTTGATTCCATTCGTGAAAATTTTTCTATATCCCGAACAGTCCACTCATTACTACTGCGGCCTACTGGGAACTAACCGAATTCACCATGTTACTCAGATTCGGCTCACCAAATTTTGATAAATCTTTAAAAGTACACATCGTACAAGAGCAGGCTACTGGGAACTAACTGAATTCACAGAGAAACAGTGTTTCAGTTCGTTAAAACGTTGCTCTATCTTGAATAACAAGCTTATTACATGTGAATCCTATTGGGAACCTACTGAATTCACCATGATACTTAGATTCCGTTCCACAAAATGTTGCTCTATATTGAAAAGCAGACTCATACAAGCATGTCCCATTGGGAACTCACTGAATTCGCCTAGAAATTTTGATTCCATTCGTGAAAATTTTTCTATATCCCGAACAGTCCACTCATTACTACTGCGGCCTACTGGGAACTAACCGAATTCACCATGTTACTCAGATTCGGCTCACCAAATTTTGATAAATCTTTAAAAGTACACATCGTACAAGAGCAGGCTACTGGGAACTAACTGAATTCACAGAGAAACAGTGTTTCAGTTCGTTAAAACGTTGCTCTATCTTGAATAACAAGCTTATTACATGCGAATCCTATTGGGAACCTACTGAATTCACCATGATACTTAGATTCCGTTCCACAAAATGTTGCTCTATATTGAAAAGCAGACTCATACAAGCATGTCCCATTGGGAACTCACTGAATTCGCCTAGAAATTTTGATTCCATTCGTGAAAATTTTTCTATATCCCGAACAGTCCACTCATTACTACTGCGGCCTACTGGGAACTAACCGAATTCACCATGTTACTCAGATTCGGCTCACCAAATTTTGATAAATCTTTAAAAGTACACATCGTACAAGAGCAGGCTACTGGGAACTAACTGAATTCACAGAGAAACAGTGTTTCAGTTCGTTAAAACGTTGCTCTATCTTGAATAACAAGCTTATTACATGCGATTCCTATTGGGAACCTACTGAATTCACCATGATACTTAGATTCCGTTCCACAAAATGTTGCTCTATATTGAAAAGCAGACTCATACAAGCATGTCCCATTGGGAACTCACTGAATTCGCCTAGAAATTTTGATTCCATTCGTGAAAATTTTTCTATATCCCGAACAGTCCACTCATTACTACTGCGGCCTACTGGGAACTAACCGAATTCACCATGTTACTCAGATTCGGCTCACCAAATTTTGATAAATCTTTAAAAGTACACATCGTACAAGAGCAGGCTACTGGGAACTAACTGAATTCACAGAGAAACAGTGTTTCAGTTCGTTAAAACGTTGCTCTATCTTGAATAACAAGCTTATTACATGCGAATCCTATTGGGAACCTACTGAATTCACCATGATACTTAGATTCCGTTCCACAAAATGTTGCTCTATATTGAAAAGCAGACTCATACAAGCATGTCCCATTGGGAACTCACTGGATTCGCCTAGAAATTTTGATTCCATTCGTGAAAATTTTTCTATATCCCGAACAGTCCACTCATTACTAATGCGGCCTACTGGGAACTAACCGAATTCACCATGTTACTCAGATTCGGCTCACCAAATTTTGATAAATCTTTAAAAGTACACATCGTACAAGAGCAGGCTACTGGGAACTAACTGAATTCACAGAGAAACAGTGTTTCAGTTCGTTAAAACGTTGCTCTATCTTGAATAACAAGCTTATTACATGCGAATCCTATTGGGAACCTACTGAATTCACCATGATACTTAGATTCCGTTCCACAAAATGTTGCTCTATATTGAAAAGCAGACTCATACAAGCATGTCCCATTGGGAACTCACTGAATTCGCCTAGAAATTTTGATTCCATTCGTGTAAATTTTTCTATATCCCGAAAAGTCCACTCATTACTACTGCGGCCTACTGGGAACTAACCGAATTCACCATGTTACTCAGATTCGGCTCACCAAATTTTGATAAATCTTTAAAAGTACACATCGTACAAGAGGAGGCTACAGGGAACTAACTGAATTCACGGAGAAACAGTGTTTCAGTTCGTTAAAACGTTGCTCTATCTTGAATAACAAGCTTATTACATGCGAATCCTATTGGGAACCTACTGAATTCACCATGATACTTAGATTCCGTTCCACAAAATGTTGCTCTATATTGAAAAGCAGACTCATACAAGCATGTCCCATTGGGAACTCACTGAATTCGCCTAGAAATTTTGATTCCATTCGTGAAAATTTTTCTATATCCCGAACAGTCCACTCATTACTACTGCGGCCTACTGGGAACTAACCGAATTCACCATGTTACTCAGATTCGGCTCACCAAATTTTGATAAATCTTTAAAAGCACAATTCGTACAAGAGCAGGCTACTGGGAACTAACTGAATTCACAGAGAAACAGTGTTTCAGTTCGTTAAAACGTTGCTCTATCTTGAATAACAAGCTTATTACATGCGAATCCTATTGGGAACCTACTGAATTCACCATGATACTTAGATTCCGTTCCACAAAATGTTGCTCTATATTGAAAAGCAGACTCATACAAGCATGTCACATTGGGAACTCACTGAATTCGCCTCGAAATTTTGATTCCATTCGTGAAAATTTTTCTATATCCCGAACAGTCCACTCATTACTACTGCGGCCTACTGGGAACTAACCGAATTCACCATGTTACTCAGATTCGGCTCACCAAATTTTGATAAATCTTTAAAAGTACACATCGTACAAGAGCAGGCTACTGGGAACTAACTGAATTCACAGAGAAACAGTGTTTCAGTTCGTTAAAACGTTGCTCTATCTTGAATAACAAGCTTATTACATGCGAATCCTATTGGGAACCTACTGAATTCACCATGATACTTAGATTCCGTTCCACAAAATGTTGCTCTATATTGAAAAGCAGACTCATACAAGCATGTCCCATTGGGAACTCACTGAATTCGCCTAGAAATTTTGATTCCATTCGTGTAAAATTTTCTTTATCCCGAACAGTCCACTCATTACTACTGCGGCCTACTGGGAACTAACCGAATTCACCATGTTACTCAGATTCGGCTCACCAAATTTTGATAAATCTTTAAAAGTACACATCGTACAAGAGGAGGCTACAGGGAACTAACTGAATTCACGGAGAAACAGTGTTTCAGTTCGTTAAAACGTTGCTCTATCTTGAATAACAAGCTTATTACATGCGAATCCTATTGGGAACCTACTGAATTCACCATGATACTTAGATTCCGTTCCACAAAATGTTGCTCTATATTGAAAAGCAGACTCATACAAGCATGTCCCATTGGGAACTCACTGAATTCGCCTAGAAATTTTGATTCCATTCGTGAAAATTTTTCTATATCCCGAACAGTCCACTCATTACTACTGCGGCCTACTGGGAACTAACCGAATTAACCATGTTAACAGATTCGGCTCACCAAATTTTGATAAATCTTTAAAAGTACACATCGTACAAGAGCAGGCTACTGGGAACTAACTGAATTCACGGAGAAACAGTGTTTCAGTACGTTAAAACGTTGCTCTATCTTGAATAACAATCTTATTACATGCGAATCCTATTGGGAACCTACTGAATTCACCATGATACTTAGATTCCGTTCCACAAAATGTTGCTCTATATTGAAAAGCAGACTCATACAAGCATGTCCCATTGGGAACTCACTGAATTCGCCTAGAAATTTTGATTCCATTCGTGAAAATTTTTCTATATCCCGAACAGTCCACTCATTACTACCGCGGCCTACTGGGAACTAACCGAATTCACCATGTTACTCAGATTCGGCTCACCAAATTTTGATAAATCTTTAAAAGTACACATCGTACAAGAGCAGGCTACTGGGAACTAACTGAATTCACAGAGAAACAGTGTTTCAGTTCGTTAAAACGTTGCTCTATCTTGAAGAACAAGCTTATTACATGCGAATCCTATTGGGAACCTACTGAATTCACCAAGATACTTAGATTCCGTTCCACAAAATGTTGCTCTATATTGAAAAGCAGACTCATACAAGCATGTCCCATTGGGAACTCACTGAATTCGCCTAGAAATTTTGATTCCATTCGTGAAAATTTTTCTATATCCCGAACAGTCCACTCATTGCTACTGCGGCCTACTGGGAACTAACCGAATTCACCATGTTACTCAGATTCGGCTCACCAAATTTTGATAAATCTTTAAAAGTACACATCGTACAAGAGCAGGCTACTGGGAACTAACTGAATTCACGGAGAAACAGTGTTTCAGTTCGTTAAAACGTTGCTCTATCTTGAATAACAATCTTATTACATGCGAATCCTATTGGGAACCTACTGAATTCACCATGATACTTAGATTCCCTTCCACAAAATGTTGCTCTATATTGAAAAGCAGACTCATACAAGCATGTCCCATTGGGAACTCACTGAATTCGCCTAGAAATTTTGATTCCATTCGTGAAAATTTTTCTATATCCCGAAGAGTCCACTCATTACTACTGCGGCCTACTGGGAACTAACCGAATTCACCATGTTACTCAGATTCGGCTCACCAAATTTTGATAAATCTTTAAAAGTACACATCGTACAAGAGCAGGCTACTGGGAACTAACTGAATTCACAGAGAAACAGTGTTTCAGTTCGTTAAAACGTTGCTCTATCTTGAATAACAAGCTTATTACATGCGAATCCTATTGGGAACCTACTGAATTCACCATGATACTTAGATTCCGTTCCACAAAATGTTGCTCTATATTGAAAAGCAGACTCATACAAGCATGTCCCATTGGGAACTCACTGAATTCGCCTAGAAATTTTGATTCCATTCGTGAAAATTTTTCTATATCCCGAACAGTCCACTCATTACTACTGCGGCCTACTGGGAACTAACCGAATTCACCATGTTACTCAGATTCGGCTCACCAAATTTTGATAAATCTTTAAAAGTACACATCGTACAAGAGCAGGCTACTGGGAACTAACTGAATTCACGGAGAAACAGTGTTTCAGTTCGTTAAAACGTTGCTCTATCTTGAATAACAAG
Organism: Rattus norvegicus; assembly: GCF_021556685.1. Classification (NCBI taxonomy): domain Eukaryota; kingdom Metazoa; phylum Chordata; class Mammalia; order Rodentia; family Muridae; genus Rattus; species Rattus norvegicus. The sequence goes on along the minus strand of NC_141541.1, from coordinate 5,760,765 downwards.
CTTATTACATGCGAATCCTATTGGGAACCTACTGAATTCACCATGATACTTAGATTCCGTTCCACAAAATGTTGCTCTATATTGAAAAGCAGACTCATACAAGCATGTCCCATTGGGAACTCACTGAATTCGCCTAGAAATTTTGATTCCATTCGTGAAAATTTTTCTATATCCCGAACAGTCCACTCATTACTACTGCGGCCTACTGGGAACTAACCGAATTCACCATGTTACTCAGATTCGGCTCACCAAATTTTGATAAATCTTTAAAAGTACACATCGTACAAGAGCAGGCTACTGGGAACTAACTGAATTCACAGAGAAACAGTGTTTCAGTTCGTTAAAACGTTGCTCTATCTTGAAGAACAAGGTTATTACATGCGAATCCTATTGGGAACCTACTGAATTCACCATGATACTTAGATTCCGTTCCACAAAATGTTGCTCTATATTGAAAAGCAGACTCATACAAGCATGTCCCATTGGGAACTCACTGAATTCGCCTAGAAATTTTGATTCCATTCGTGAAAATTTTTCTATATCCTGAACAGTCCACTCATTACTACTGCGGCCTACTGGGAACTAACCGAATTCACCATGTTACTCAGATTCGGCTCACCAAATTTTGATAAATCTTTAAAAGTACACATCGTACAAGAGCAGGCTACTGGGAACTAACTGAATTCACGGAGAAACAGTGTTTCAGTTCGTTAAAACGTTGCTCTATCTTGAATAACAATCTTATTACATGCGAATCCTATTGGGAACCTACTGAATTCACCATGATACTTAGATTCCGTTCCACAAAATGTTGCTCTATATTGAAAAGCAGACTCATACAAGCATGTCCCATTGGGAACTCACTGAATTCGCCTAGAAATTTTGATTCCATTCGTGAAAATTTTTCTATATCCCGAACAGTCCACTCATTACTACTGCGGCCTACTGGGAACTAACCGAATTCACCATGTTACTCAGATTCGGCTCACCAAATTTTGATAAATCTTTAAAAGTACACATCGTACAAGAGCAGGCTACTGGGAACTAACTGAATTCACAGAGAAACAGTGTTTCAGTTCGTTAAAACGTTGCTCTATCTTGAATAACAAGCTTATTACATGTGAATCCTATTGGGAACCTACTGAATTCACCATGATACTTAGATTCCGTTCCACAAAAAGTTGCTCTATATTGAAAAGCAGACTCATACAAGCATGTCCCATTGGGAACTCACTGAATTCGCCTAGAAATTTTGATTCCATTCGTGAAAATTTTTCTATATCCCGAACAGTCCACTCATTACTACTGCGGCCTACTGGGAACTAACCGAATTCACCATGTTACTCAGATTCGGCTCACCAAATTTTGATAAATCTTTAAAAGTACACATCCTACAAGAGCAGGCTACTGGGAACTAACTGAATTCACAGAGAAACAGTGTTTCAGTTCGTTAAAACGTTGCTCTATCTTGAATAACAAGCTTATTACATGCGAATCCTATTGGGACCCTACTGAATTCACCATGATACTTAGATTCCGTTCCACAAAATGTTGCTCTATATTGAAAAGCAGACTCATACAAGCATGTCCCATTGGGAACTCACTGAATTCGCCTAGAAATTTTGATTCCATTCGTGAAAATTTTTCTATATCCCGAACAGTCCACTCATTACTACTGCGGCCTACTGGGAACTAACCGAATTCACCATGTTACTCAGATTCGGCTCACCAAATTTTGATAAATCTTTAAAAGTACACATCGTACAAGAGCAGGCTACTGGGAACTAACTGAATTCACAGAGAAACAGTGTTTCAGTTCGTTAAAACGTTGCTCTATCTTGAATAACAAGCTTATTACATGCGAATCCTATTGGGAACCTACTGAATTCACCATGATACTTAGATTCCGTTCCACAAAATGTTGCTCTATATTGAAAAGCAGACTCATACAAGCATGTCCCATTGGGAACTCACTGAATTCGCCTAGAAATTTTGATTCCATTCGTGAAAATTTTTCTATATCCCGAACAGTCCACTCATTACTACTGCGGCCTACTGGGAACTAACCGAATTCACCATGTTACTCAGATTCGGCTCACCAAATTTTGATAAATCTTTAAAAGTACACATCGTACAAGAGCAGGCTACTGGGAACTAACTGAATTCACAGAGAAACAGTGTTTCAGTTCGTTAAAACGTTGCTCTATCTTGAATAACAAGCTTACTACATGCGAATCCTATTGGGAACCTACTGAATTCACCATGTTACTTAGATTCCGTTCCACAAAATGTTGCTCTATATTGAAAAGCAGACTCATACAAGCATGTCCCATTGGGAACTCACTGAATTCGCCTAGAAATTTTGATTCCATTCGTGAAAATTTTTCTATATCCCGAACAGTCCTCTCATTACTACCGCGGCCTACTGGGAACTAACCGAATTCACCATGTTACTCAGATTCGGCTCACCAAATTTTGATAAATCTTTAAAAGTACACATCGTACAAGAGCAGGCTACTGGGAACTAACTGAATTCACAGAGAAACAGTGTTTCAGTTCGTTAAAACGTTGCTCTATCTTGAAGAACAAGGTTATTACATGCGAATCCTATTGGGAACCTACTGAATTCACCATGATACTTAGATTCCGTTCCACAAAATGTTGCTCTATATTGAAAAGCAGACTCATACAAGCATGTCCCATTGGGAACTCACTGAATTCGCCTAGAAATTTTGATTCCATTCGTGAAAATTTTTCTATATCCTGAACAGTCCACTCATTACTACTGCGGCCTACTGGGAACTAACCGAATTCACCATGTTACTCAGATTCGGCTCACCAAATTTTGATAAATCTTTAAAAGTACACATCGTACAAGAGCAGGCTACTGGGAACTAACTGAATTCACGGAGAAACAGTGTTTCAGTTCGTTAAAACGTTGCTCTATCTTGAATAACAATCTTATTACATGCGAATCCTATTGGGAACCTACTGAATTCACCATGATACTTAGATTCCGTTCCACAAAATGTTGCTCTATATTGAAAAGCAGACTCATACAAGCATGTCCCATTGGGAACTCACTGAATTCGCCTAGAAATTTTGATTCCATTCGTGAAAATTTTTCTATATCCCGAACAGTCCACTCATTACTACTGCGGCCTACTGGGAACTAACCGAATTCACCATGTTACTCAGATTCGGCTCACCAAATTTTGATAAATCTTTAAAAGTACACATCCTACAAGAGCAGGCTACTGGGAACTAACTGAATTCACAGAGAAACAGTGTTTCAGTTCGTTAAAACGTTGCTCTATCTTGAATAACAAGCTTATTACATGCGAATCCTATTGGGACCCTACTGAATTCACCATGATACTTAGATTCCGTTCCACAAAATGTTGCTCTATATTGAAAAGCAGACTCATACAAGCATGTCCCATTGGGAACTCACTGAATTCGCCTAGAAATTTTGATTCCATTCGTGAAAATTTTTCTATATCCCGAACAGTCCACTCATTACTACTGCGGCCTACTGGGAACTAACCGAATTCACCATGTTACTCAGATTCGGCTCACCAAATTTTGATAAATCTTTAAAAGTACACATCGTACAAGAGCAGGCTACTGGGAACTAACTGAATTCACAGAGAAACAGTGTTTCAGTTCGTTAAAACGTTGCTCTATCTTGAATAACAAGCTTATTACATGCGAATCCTATTGGGAACCTACTGAATTCACCATGATACTTAGATTCCGTTCCACAAAATGTTGCTCTATATTGAAAAGCAGACTCATACAAGCATGTCCCATTGGGAACTCACTGAATTCGCCTAGAAATTTTGATTCCATTCGTGAAAATTTTTCTATATCCCGAACAGTCCACTCATTACTACTGCGGCCTACTGGGAACTAACCGAATTCACCATGTTACTCAGATTCGGCTCACCAAATTTTGATAAATCTTTAAAAGTACACATCGTACAAGAGCAGGCTACTGGGAACTAACTGAATTCACAGAGAAACAGTGTTTCAGTTCGTTAAAACGTTGCTCTATCTTGAATAACAAGCTTATTACATGCGAATCCTATTGGGAACCTACTGAATTCACCATGATACTTAGATTCCGTTCCACAAAATGTTGCTCTATATTGAAAAGCAGACTCATACAAGCATGTCCCATTGGGAACTCACTGAATTCGCCTAGAAATTTTGATTCCATTCGTGAAAATTTTTCTATATCCCGAACAGTCCACTCATTACTACTGCGGCCTACTGGGAACTAACCGAATTCACCATGTTACTCAGATTCGGCTCACCAAATTTTGATAAATCTTTAAAAGTACACATCGTACAAGAGCAGGCTACTGGGAACTAACTGAATTCACAGAGAAACAGTGTTTCAGTTCGTTAAAACGTTGCTCTATCTTGAAGAACAAGCTTATTACATGCGAATCCTATTGGGAACCTACTGAATTCACCATGATACTTCGATTCCGTTCCACAAAATGTTGCTCTATATTGAAAAGCAGACTCATACAAGCATGTCCCATTGGGAACTCACTGAATTCGCCTAGAAATTTTGATTCCATTAGTGAAAATTTTTCTATATCCCGAACAGTCCACTCATTACTACCGCGGCCTACTGGGAACTAACCGAATTCACCATGTTACTCAGATTCGGCTCACCAAATTTTGATAAATCTTTAAAAGTACACATCGTACAAGAGCAGGCTACTGGGAACTAACTGAATTCACAGAGAAACAGTGTTTCAGTTCGTTAAAACGTTGCTCTATCTTGAATAACAAGCTTATTACATGCGAATCCTATTGGGAACCTACTGAATTCACCATGATACTTAGATTCCGTTCCACAAAATGTTGCTCTATATTGAAAAGCAGACTCATACAAGCATGTCCCATTGGGAACTCACTGAATTCGCCTAGAAATTTTGATTCCATTCGTGAAAATTTTTCTATATCCCGAACAGTCCACTCATTACTACTGCGGCCTACTGGGAACTAACCGAATTCACCATGTTACTCAGATTCGGCTCACCAAATTTTGATAAATCTTTAAAAGTACACATCGTACAAGAGCAGGCTACTGGGAACTAACTGAATTCACAGAGAAACAGTGTTTCAGTTCGTTAAAACGTTGCTCTATCTTGAATAACAAGCTTATTACATGCGAATCCTATTGGGAACCTACTGAATTCACCATGATACTTAGATTCCGTTCCACAAAATGTTGCTCTATATTGAAAAGCAGACTCATACAAGCATGTCCCATTGGGAACTCACTGAATTCGCCTAGAAATTTTGATTCCATTCGTGAAAATTTTTCTATATCCCGAACAGTCCTCTCATTACTACCGCGGCCTACTGGGAACTAACCGAATTCACCATGTTACTCAGATTCGGCTCACCAAATTTTGATAAATCTTTAAAAGTACACATCGTACAAGAGCAGGCTACTGGGAACTAACTGAATTCACAGAGAAACAGTGTTTCAGTTCGTTAAAACGTTGCTCTATCTTGAAGAACAAGGTTATTACATGCGAATCCTATTGGGAACCTACTGAATTCACCATGATACTTAGATTCCGTTCCACAAAATGTTGCTCTATATTGAAAAGCAGACTCATACAAGCATGTCCCATTGGGAACTCACTGAATTCGCCTAGAAATTTTGATTCCATTCGTGAAAATTTTTCTATATCCTGAACAGTCCACTCATTACTACTGCGGCCTACTGGGAACTAACCGAATTCACCATGTTACTCAGATTCGGCTCACCAAATTTTGATAAATCTTTAAAAGTACACATCGTACAAGAGCAGGCTACTGGGAACTAACTGAATTCACGGAGAAACAGTGTTTCAGTTCGTTAAAACGTTGCTCTATCTTGAATAACAATCTTATTACATGCGAATCCTATTGGGAACCTACTGAATTCACCATGATACTTAGATTCCGTTCCACAAAATGTTGCTCTATATTGAAAAGCAGACTCATACAAGCATGTCCCATTGGGAACTCACTGAATTCGCCTAGAAATTTTGATTCCATTCGTGAAAATTTTTCTATATCCCGAACAGTCCACTCATTACTACTGCGGCCCACTGGGAACTAACCGAATTCACCATGTTACTCAGATTCGGCTCACCAAATTTTGATAAATCTTTAAAAGTACACATCCTACAAGAGCAGGCTACTGGGAACTAACTGAATTCACAGAGAAACAGTGTTTCAGTTCGTTAAAACGTTGCTCTATCTTGAATAACAAGCTTATTACATGCGAATCCTATTGGGACCCTACTGAATTCACCATGATACTTAGATTCCGTTCCACAAAATGTTGCTCTATATTGAAAAGCAGACTCATACAAGCATGTCCCATTGGGAACTCACTGAATTCGCCTAGAAATTTTGATTCCATTCGTGAAAATTTTTCTATATCCCGAACAGTCCACTCATTACTACTGCGGCCTACTGGGAACTAACCGAATTCACCATGTTACTCAGATTCGGCTCACCAAATTTTGATAAATCTTTAAAAGTACACATCGTACAAGAGCAGGCTACTGGGAACTAACTGAATTCACAGAGAAACAGTGTTTCAGTTCGTTAAAACGTTGCTCTATCTTGAATAACAAGCTTATTACATGCGAATCCTATTGGGAACCTACTGAATTCACCATGATACTTAGATTCCGTTCCACAAAATGTTGCTCTATATTGAAAAGCAGACTCATACAAGCATGTCCCATTGGGAACTCACTGAATTCGCCTAGAAATTTTGATTCCATTCGTGAAAATTTTTCTATATCCCGAACAGTCCACTCATTACTACTGCGGCCTACTGGGAACTAACCGAATTCACCATGTTACTCAGATTCGGCTCACCAAATTTTGATAAATCTTTAAAAGTACACATCGTACAAGAGCAGGCTACTGGGAACTAACTGAATTCACAGAGAAACAGTGTTTCAGTTCGTTAAAACGTTGCTCTATCTTGAATAACAAGCTTATTACATGCGAATCCTATTGGGAAGCTACTGAATTCACCATGATACTTAGATTCCGTTCCACAAAATGTAGCTCTATATTGAAAAGCAGACTCATACAAGCATGTCCCATTGGGAACTCACTGAATTCGCCTAGAAATTTTGATTCCATTCGTGAAAATTTTTCTATATCCCGAACAGTCCTCTCATTACTACCGCGGCCTACTGGGAACTAACCGAATTCACCATGTTACTCAGATTCGGCTCACCATATTTTGATAAATCTTTAAAAGTACACATCGTACAAGAGCAGGCTACTGGGAACTAACTGAATTCACAGAGAAACAGTGTTTCAGTTCGTTAAAACGTTGCTCTATCTTGAATAACAAGCTTATTACATGTGAATCCTATTGGGAACCTACTGAATTCACCATGATACTTAGATTCCGTTCCACAAAATGTTGCTCTATATTGAAAAGCAGACTCATACAAGCATGTCCCATTGGGAACTCACTGAATTCGCCTAGAAATTTTGATTCCATTCGTGAAAATTTTTCTATATCCCGAACAGCCACTCATTACTACTGCGGCCTACTGGGAACTAACCGAATTCACCATGTTACTCAGATTCGGCTCACCAAATTTTGATAAATCTTTAAAAGTACACATCGTACAAGAGCAGGCTACTGGGAACTAACTGAATTCACAGAGAAACAGTGTTTCAGATCGTTAAAACGTTGCTCTATCTTGAAGAACAAGCTTATTACATGCGAATCCTATTGGGAACCTACTGAATTCACCATGATACTTAGATTCCGTTCCACAAAATGTTGCTCTATATTGAAAAGCAGACTCATACAAGCATGTCCCATTGGGAACTCACTGAATTCGCCTAGAAATTTTGATTCCATTCGTGAAAATTTTTCTATATCCCGAACAGTCCACTCATTACTACTGCGGCCTACTGGGAACTAACCGAATTCACAATGTTACTCAGATTCGGCTCACCAAATTTTGATAAATCTTTAAAAGTACACATCGTACAAGAGCAGGCTACTGGGAACTAACTGAATTCACAGAGAAACAGTGTTTCAGTTCGTTAAAACGTTGCTCTATCTTGAATAACAAGCTTATTACATGCGAATCCTATTGGGAACCTACTGAATTCACCATGGTACTTAGATTCCGTTCCACAAAATGTTGCTCTATATTGAAAAGCAGACTCATACAAGCATGTCCCATTGGGAACTCACTGAATTCGCCTAGAAATTTTGATTCCATTCGTGAAAATTTTTCTATATCCCGAACAGTCCACTCATTACTACTGCGGCCTACTGGGAACTAACCGAATTCACCATGTTACTCAGATTCGGCTCACCAAATTTTGATAAATCTTTAAAAGTACACATCGTACAAGAGCAGGCTACTGGGAACTAACTGAATTCACAGAGAAACAGTGTTTCAGTTCGTTAAAACGTTGCTCTATCTTGAATAACAAGCTTATTACATGTGAATCCTATTGGGAACATACTGAATTCACCATGATACTTATTTTCCGTTCCACAAAATGTTGCTCTATATTGAAAAGCAGACTCATACAAGCATGTCCCATTGGGAACTCACTGAATTCGCCTAGAAATTTTGATTCCATTCGTGAAAATTTTTCTATATCCCGAACAGTCCACTCATTACTACTGCGGCCTACTGGGAACTAACCGAATTCACCATGTTACTCAGATTCGGCTCACCAAATTTTGATAAATCTTTAAAAGTACACATCGTACAAGAGCAGGCTACTGGGAACTAACTGAATTCACAGAGAAACAGTGTTTCAGTTCGTTAAAACGTTGCTCTATCTTGAATAACAAGCTTATTACATGCGAATCCTATTGGGAACCTACTGAATTCACCATGATACTTAGATTCCGTTCCACAAAATGTTGCTCTATATTGAAAAGCAGACTCATACAAGCATGTCCCATTGGGAACTCACTGAATTCGCCTAGAAATTTTGATTCCATTCGTGAAAATTTTTCTATATCCCGAACAGTCCACTCATTACTACTGCGGCCTACTGGGAACTAACCGAATTCACCATGTTACTCAGATTCGGCTCACCAAATTTTGATAAATCTTTAAAAGTACACATCGTACAAGAGCAGGCTACTGGGAACTAACTGAATTCACAGAGAAACAGTGTTTCAGTTCGTTAAAACGTTGCTCTATCTTGAATAACAAGCTTATTACATGCGAATCCTATTGGGAACCTACTGAATTCACCATGATACTTAGATTCCGTTCCACAAAATGTTGCTCTATATTGAAAAGCAGACTCATACAAGCATGTCCCATTGGGAACTCACTGAATTCGCCTAGAAATTTTGATTCCATTCGTGAAAATTTTTCTATATCCCGAACAGTCCACTCATTATTACTGCGGCCTACTGGGAACTAACCGAATTCACCATGTTACTCAGATTCGGCTCACCAAATTTTGATAAATCTTTAAAAGTACACATCGTACAAGAGCAGGCTACTGGGAACTAACTGAATTCACAGAGAAACAGTGTTTCAGTTCGTTAAAACGTTGCTCTATCTTGAATAACAAGCTTATTACATGCGAATCCTATTGGGAACCTACTGAATTCACCATGATACTTAGATTCCGTTCCACAAAATGTTGCTCTATATTGAAAAGCAGACTCATACAAGCATGTCCCATTGGGAACTCACTGAATTCGCCTAGAAATTTTGATTCCATTCGTGAAAATTTTTCTATATCCCGAACAGTCCACTCATTACTACTGCGGCCTACTGGGAACTAACCGAATTCACCATGTTACTCAGATTCGGCTCACCAAATTTTGATAAATCTTTAAAAGTACACATCGTACAAGAGCAGGCTACTGGGAACTAACTGAATTCACGGAGAAACAGTGTTTCAGTTCGTTAAAACGTTGCTCTATCTTGAATAACAAGCTTATTACATGCGAATCCTATTGGGAACCTACTGAATTCACCATGATACTTAGATTCCGTTCCACAAAATGTTGCTCTATATTGAAAAGCAGACTCATACAAGCATGTCCCATTGGGAACTCACTGAATTCGCCTAGAAATTTTGATTCCATTCGTGAAAATTTTTCTATATCCCGAACAGTCCACTCATTACTACTGCGGCCTACTGGGAACTAACCGAATTCACCATGTTACTCAGATTCGGCTCACCAAATTTTGATAAATCTTTAAAAGTACACATCGTACAAGAGCAGGCTACTGGGAACTAACTGAATTCACAGAGAAACAGTGTTTCAGTTCGTTAAAACGTTGCTCTATCTTGAATAACAAGCTTATTACATGCGAATCCTATTGGGAACCTACTGAATTCACCATGATACTTAGATTCCGTTCCACAAAATGTTGCTCTATATTGAAAAGCAGACTCATACAAGCATGTCCCATTGGGAACTCACTGAATTCGCCTAGAAATTTTGATTCCATTCGTGAAAATTTTTCTATATCCCGAACAGTCCACTCATTACTACTGCGGCCTACTGGGAACTAACCGAATTCACCATGTTACTCAGATTCGGCTCACCAAATTTTGATAAATCTTTAAAAGTACACATCGTACAAGAGCAGGCTACTGGGAACTAACTGAATTCACGGAGAAACAGTGTTTCAGTTCGTTAAAACGTTGCACTATCTTGAATAACAAGCTTATTACATGCGAATCCTATTGGGAACCTACTGAATTCACCATGATACTTAGATTCCGTTCCACAAAATGTTGCTCTATATTGAAAAGCAGACTCATACAAGCATGTCCCATTGGGAACTCACTGAATTCGCCTAGAAATTTTGATTCCATTCGTGAAAATTTTTCTATATCCCGAACAGTCCACTCATTACTACTGCGGCCTACTGGGAACTAACCGAATTCACCATGTTACTCAGATTCGGCTCACCAAATTTTGATAAATCTTTAAAAGTACACATCGTACAAGAGCAGGCTACTGGGAACTAACTGAATTCACGGAGAAACAGTGTTTCAGTTCGTTAAAACGTTGCTCTATCTTGAATAACAAGCTTATTACATGCGAATCCTATTGGGAAGCTACTGAATTCACCATGATACTTAGATTCCGTTCCACAAAATGTTGCTCTATATTGAAAAGCAGACTCATACAAGCATGTCCCATTGGGAACTCACTGAATTCGCCTAGAAATTTTGATTCCATTCGTGAAAATTTTTCTATATCCCGAACAGTCCACTCATTACTACTGCGGCCTACTGGGAACTAACCGAATTCACCATGTTACTCAGATTCGGCTCACCAAATTTTGATAAATCTTTAAAAGTACACATCGTACAAGAGCAGGCTACTGGGAACTAACTGAATTCACAGAGAAACAGTGTTTCAGTTCGTTAAAACGTTGCTCTATCTTGAATAACAAGCTTATTACATGCGAATCCTATTGGGACCCTACTGAATTCACCATGATACTTAGATTCCGTTCCACAAAATGTTGCTCTATATTGAAAAGCAGACTCCTACAAGCATGTCCCATTGGGAACTCACTGAATTCGCCTAGAAATTTTGATTCCATTCGTGAAAATTTTTCTATATCCCGAACAGTCCACTCATTACTACTGCGGCCTACTGGGAACTAACCGAATTCACCATGTTACTCAGATTCGGCTCACCAAATTTTGATAAATCTTTAAAAGTACACATCGTACAAGAGCAGGCTACTGGGAACTAACTGAATTCACAGAGAAACAGTGTTTCAGTTCGTTAAAACGTTGCTCTATCTTGAATAACAAGCTTATTACATGCGAATCCTATTGGGAACCTACTGAATTCACCATGATACTTAGATTCCGTTCCACAAAATGTTGCTCTATATTGAAAAGCAGACTCATACAAGCATGTCCCATTGGGATCTCACTGAATTCGCCTAGAAATTTTGATTCCATTCGTGAAAATTTTTCTATATCCCGAACAGTCCACTCATTACTACTGCGGCCTACTGGGAACTAACCGAATTCACCATGTTACTCAGATTCGGCTCACCAAATTTTGATAAATCTTTAAAAGTACACATCGTACAAGAGCAGGCTACTGGGAACTAACTGAATTCACAGAGAAACAGTGTTTCAGTTCGTTAAAACTTTGCTCTATCTTGAATAACAAGCTTATTACATGCGAATCCTATTGGGAACCTACTGAATTCACCATGATACTTAGATTCCGTTCCACAAAATGTTGCTCTATATTGAAAAGCAGACTCATACAAGCATGTCCCATTGGGAACTCACTGAATTCGCCTAGATATTTTGATTCCATTCGTGAAAATTTTTCTATATCCCGAACAGTCCACTCATTACTACTGCGGCCTACTGGGAACTAACCGAATTCACCATGTTACTCAGATTCGGCTCACCAAATTTTGATAAATCTTTAAAAGTACACATCGTACAAGAGCAAGCTACTGGGAACTAACTGAATTCACAGAGAAACAGTGTTTCAGTTCGTTAAAACGTTGCTCTATCTTGAATAACAAGCTTATTACATGCGAATCCTATTGGGAACCTACTGAATTCACCATGATACTTAGATTCCGTTCCACAAAATGTTGCTCTATATTGAAAAGCAGACTCATACAAGCATGTCCCATTGGGATCTCACTGAATTCGCCTAGAAATTTTGATTCCATTCGTGAAAATTTTTCTATATCCCGAACAGTCCACTCATTACTACTGCGGCCTACTGGGAACTAACCGAATTCACCATGTTACTCAGATTCGGCTCACCAAATTTTGATAAATCTTTAAAAGTACACATCGTACAAGAGCAGGCTACTGGGAACTAACTGAATTCACAGAGAAACAGTGTTTCAGTTCGTTAAAACGTTGCTCTATCTTGAATAACAAGCTTATTACATGCGAATCCTATTGGGAACCTACTGAATTCACCATGATACTTAGATTCCGTTCCACAAAATGTTGCTCTATATTGAAAAGCAGACTCATACAAGCATGTCCCATTGGGAACTCACTGAATTCGCCTAGAAATTTTGATTCCATTCGTGAAAATTTTTCTATATCCCGAACAGTCCACTCATTACTACTGCGGCCTACTGGGAACTAACCGAATTCACCATGTTACTCAGATTCGGCTCACCAAATTTTGATAAATCTTTAAAAGTACACATCGTACAAGAGCAAGCTACTGGGAACTAACTGAATTCACAGAGAAACAGTGTTTCAGATCGTTAAAACGTTGCTCTATCTTGAATAACAAGCTTATTACATGCGAATCCTATTGGGAACCTACTGAATTCACCATGATACTTAGATTCCGTTCCACAAAATGTTGCTCTATATTGAAAAGCAGACTCATACAAGCATGTCCCATTGGGATCTCACTGAATTCGCCTAGAAATTTTGATTCCATTCGTGAAAATTTTTCTATATCCCGAACAGTCCACTCATTACTACTGCGGCCTACTGGGAACTAACCGAATTCACCATGTTACTCAGATTCGGCTCACCAAATTTTGATAAATCTTTAAAAGTACACATCGTACAAGAGCAGGCTACTGGGAACTAACTGAATTCACAGAGAAACAGTGTTTCAGTTCGTTAAAACGTTGCTCTATCTTGAATAACAAGCTTATTACATGCGAATCCTATTGGGAACCTACTGAATTCACCATGATACTTAGATTCCGTTCCACAAAATGTTGCTCTATATTGAAAAGCAGACTCCTACAAGCATGTCCCATTGGGAACTCACTGAATTCGCCTAGAAATTTTGATTCCATTCGTGAAAATTTTTCTATATCCCGAACAGTCCACTCATTACTACTGCGGCCTACTGGGAACTAACCGAATTCACCATGTTACTCAGATTCGGCTCACCAAATTTTGATAAATCTTTAAAAGTACACATCGTACAAGAGCAAGCTACTGGGAACTAACTGAATTCACAGAGAAACAGTGTTTCAGTTCGTTAAAACGTTGCTCTATCTTGAATAACAAGCTTATTACATGCGAATCCTATTGGGAACCTACTGAATTCACCATGATACTTAGATTCCGTTCCACAAAATGTTGCTCTATATTGAAAAGCAGACTCATACAAGCATGTCCCATTGGGATCTCACTGAATTCGCCTAGAAATTTTGATTCCATTCGTGAAAATTTTTCTATATCCCGAACAGTCCACTCATTACTACTGCGGCCTACTGGGAACTAACCGAATTCACCATGTTACTCAGATTCGGCTCACCAAATTTTGATAAATCTTTAAAAGTACACATCGTACAAGAGCAGGCTACTGGGAACTAACTGAATTCACAGAGAAACAGTGTTTCAGTTCGTTAAAACGTTGCTCTATCTTGAATAACAAGCTTATTACATGCGAATCCTATTGGGAACCTACTGAATTCACCATGATACTTAGATTCCGTTCCACAAAATGTTGCTCTATATTGAAAAGCAGACTCATACAAGCATGTCCCATTGGGAACTCACTGAATTCGCCTAGAAATTTTGATTCCATTCGTGAAAATTTTTCTATATCCCGAACAGTCCACTCATTACTACTGCGGCCTACTGGGAACTAACCGAATTCACCATGTTACTCAGATTCGGCTCACCAAATTTTGATAAATCTTTAAAAGTACACATCGTACAAGAGCAAGCTACTGGGAACTAACTGAATTCACAGAGAAACAGTGTTTCAGTTCGTTAAAACGTTGCTCTATCTTGAATAACAAGCTTATTACATGCGAATCCTATTGGGAACCTACTGAATTCACCATGATACTTAGATTCCGTTCCACAAAATGTTGCTCTATATTGAAAAGCAGACTCATACAAGCATGTCCCATTGGGAACTCACTGAATTCGCCTAGAAATTTTGATTCCATTCGTGAAAATTTTTCTATATCCCGAACAGTCCACTCATTACTACTGCGGCCTACTGGGAACTAACCGAATTCACCATGTTACTCAGATTCGGCTCACCAAATTTTGATAAATCTTTAAAAGTACACATCGTACAAGAGCAGGCTACTGGGAACTAACTGAATTCACAGAGAAACAGTGTTTCAGTTCGTTAAAACGTTGCTCTATCTTGAATAACAAGCTTATTACATACGAATCCTATTGGGAACCTACTGAATTCACCATGATACTTAGATTCCGTTCCACAAAATGTTGCTCTATATTGAAAAGCAGACTCATACAAGCATGTCCCATTGGGAACTCACTGAATTCGCCTAGAAATTTTGATTCCATTCGTGAAAATTTTTCTATATCCCGAACAGTCCACTCATTACTACTGCGGCCTACTGGGAACTAACCGAATTCACCATGTTACTCAGATTCGGCTCACCAAATTTTGATAAATCTTTAAAAGTACACATCGTACAAGAGCAGGCTACTGGGAACTAACTGAATTCACAGAGAAACAGTGTTTCAGTTCGTTAAAACGTTGCTCTATCTTGAATAACAAGCTTATTACATGCGAATCCTATTGGGACCCTACTGAATTCACCATGATACTTAGATTCCGTTCCACAAAATGTTGCTCTATATTGAAAAGCAGACTCATACAAGCATGTCCCATTGGGAACTCACTGAATTCGCCTAGAAATTTTGATTCCATTCGTGAAAATTTTTCTATATCCCGAACAGTCCACTCATTACTACTGCGGCCTACTGGGAACTAACCGAATTCACCATGTTACTCAGATTCGGCTCACCAAATTTTGATAAATCTTTAAAAGTACACATCGTACAAGAGCAGGCTACTGGGAACTAACTGAATTCACAGAGAAACAGTGTTTCAGTTCGTTAAAACGTTGCTCTATCTTGAATAACATGCTTATTACATGCGTATCGTATTGGGAACCTACTGAATTCACCATGATACTTAGATTCCGTTCCACAAAATGTTGCTCTATATTGAAAAGCAGACTCATACAAGCATGTCCCATTGGGAACTCACTGAATTCGCCTAGAAATTTTGATTCCATTCGTGAAAATTTTTCTATATCCCGAACAGTCCACTCATTACTACTGCGGCCTACTGGGAACTAACCGAATTCACCATGTTACTCAGATTCGGCTCACCAAATTTTGATAAATCTTTAAAAGTACACATCGTACAAGAGCAGGCTACTGGGAACTAACTGAATTCACAGAGAAACAGTGTTTCAGTTCGTTAAAACGTTGCTCTATCTTGAATAACAAGCTTATTACATGCGAATCCTATTGGGAACCTACTGAATTCACCATGATACTTAGATTCCGTTCCACAAAATGTTGCTCTATATTGAAAAGCAGACTCATACAAGCATGTCCCATTGGGATCTCACTGAATTCGCCTAGAAATTTTGATTCCATTCGTGAAAATTTTTCTATATCCCGAACAGTCCACTCATTACTACTGCGGCCTACTGGGAACTAACCGAATTCACCATGTTACTCAGATTCGGCTCACCAAATTTTGATAAATCTTTAAAAGTACACATCGTACAAGAGCAAGCTACTGGGAACTAACTGAATTCACAGAGAAACAGTGTTTCAGTTCGTTAAAACGTTGCTCTATCTTGAATAACAAGCTTATTACATGCGAATCCTATTGGGAACCTACTGAATTCACCATGATACTTAGATTCCGTTCCACAAAATGTTGCTCTATATTGAAAAGCAGACTCATACAAGCATGTCCCATTGGGATCTCACTGAATTCGCCTAGAAATTTTGATTCCATTCGTGAAAATTTTTCTATATCCCGAACAGTCCACTCATTACTACTGCGGCCTACTGGGAACTAACCGAATTCACCATGTTACTCATATTCGGCTCACCAAATTTTGATAAATCTTTAAAAGTACACATCGTACAAGAGCAGGCTACTGGGAACTAACTGAATTCACAGAGAAACAGTGTTTCAGTTCGTTAAAACGTTGCTCTATCTTGAATAACAAGCTTATTACATGCGAATCCTATTGGGAACCTACTGAATTCACCATGATACTTAGATTCCGTTCCACAAAATGTTGCTCTATATTGAAAAGCAGACTCATACAAGCATGTCCCATTGGGAACTCACTGAATTCGCCTAGAAATTTTGATTCCATTCGTGAGAATTTTTCTATATCCCGAACAGTCCACTCATTACTACTGCGGCCTACTGGGAACTAACCGAATTCACCATGTTACTCAGATTCGGCTCACCAAATTTTGATAAATCTTTAAAAGTACACATCGTACAAGAGCAAGCTACTGGGAACTAACTGAATTCACAGAGAAACAGTGTTTCAGTTCGTTAAAACGTTGCTCTATCTTGAATAAGAAGCTTATTACATGCGAATCCTATTGGGAACCTACTGAATTCACCATGATACTTAGATTCCGTTCCACAAAATGTTGCTCTATATTGAAAAGCAGACTCATACAAGCATGTCCCATTGGGAACTCACTGAATTCGCCTAGAAATTTTGATTCCATTCGTGAAAATTTTTCTATATCCCGAACAGTCCACTCATTACTACTGCGGCCTACTGGGAACTAACCGAATTCACCATGTTACTCAGATTCGGCTCACCAAATTTTGATAAATCTTTAAAAGTACACATCGTACAAGAGCAGGCTACTGGGAACTAACTGAATTCACAGAGAAACAGTGTTTCAGTTCGTTAAAACGTTGCTCTATCTTGAATAACAAGCTTATTACATGCGAATCCTATTGGGAACCTACTGAATTCACCATGATACTTAGATTCCGTTCCACAAAATGTTGCTCTATATTGAAAAGCAGACTCATACAAGCATGTCCCATTGGGAACTCACTGAATTCGCCTAGAAATTTTGATTCCATTCGTGAAAATTTTTCTATATCCCGAACAGTCCACTCATTACTACTGCGGCCTACTGGGAACTAACCGAATTCACCATGTTACTCAGATTCGGCTCACCAAATTTTGATAAATCTTTAAAAGTACACATCGTACAAGAGCAGGCTACTGGGAACTAACTGAATTCACAGAGAAACAGTGTTTCAGTTCGTTAAAACGTTGCTCTATCTTGAATAACAAGCTTATTACATGCGAATCCTATTGGGAACCTACTGAATTCACCATGATACTTAGATTCCGTTCCACAAAATGTTGCTCTATATTGAAAAGCAGACTCATACAAGCATGTCCCATTGGGAACTCACTGAATTCGCCTAGAAATTTTGATTCCATTCGTGAAAATTTTTCTATATCCCGAACAGTCCACTCATTACTACTGCGGCCTACTGGGAACTAACCGAATTCACCATGTTACTCAGATTCGGCTCACCAAATTTTGATAAATCTTTAAAAGTACACATCGTACAAGAGCAGGCTACTGGGAACTAACTGAATTCACAGAGAAACAGTGTTTCAGTTCGTTAAAACGTTGCTCTATCTTGAATAACAAGCTTATTACATGCGAATCCTATTGGGAACCTACTGAATTCACCATGATACTTAGATTCCGTTCCACAAAATGTTGCTCTATATTGAAAAGCAGACTCATACAAGCATGTCCCATTGGGAACTCACTGAATTCGCCTAGAAATTTTGATTCCATTCGTGAAAATTTTTCTATATCCCGAACAGTCCACTCATTACTACCGCGGCCTACTGGGAACTAACCGAATTCACCATGTTACTCAGATTCGGCTCACCAAATTTTGATAAATCTTTAAAAGCACAATTCGTACAAGAGCAGGCTACTGGGAACTAACTGAATTCACAGAGAAACAGTGTTTCAGTTCGTTAAAACGTTGCTCTATCTTGAATAACAAGCTTATTACATGCGAATCCTATTGGGAACCTACTGAATTCACCATGATACTTAGATTCCGTTCCACAAAATGTTGCTCTATATTGAAAAGCAGACTCATACAAGCATGTCCCATTGGGAACTCACTGAATTCGCCTAGAAATTTTGATTCCATTCGTGAAAATTTTTCTATATCCCGAACAGTCCACTTATTACTACTGCGGCCTACTGGGAACTAACCGAATTCACCATGTTACTCAGATTCGGCTCACCAAATTTTGATAAATCTTTAAAAGTACACATCGTACAAGAGCAGGCTACTGGGAACTAACTGAATTCACAGAGAAACAGTGTTTCAGTTCGTTAAAACGTTGCTCTATCTTGAATAACAAGCTTATTACATGCGAATCCTATTGGGAACCTACTGAATTCACCATGATACTTAGATTCCGTTCCACAAAATGTTGCTCTATATTGAAAAGCAGACTCATACAAGCATGTCCCATTGGGAACTCACTGAATTCGCCTAGAAATTTTGATTCCATTCGTGTAAATTTTTCTATATCCCGAACAGTCCACTCATTACTACTGCGGCCTACTGGGAACTAACCGAATTCACCATGTTACTCAGATTCGGCTCACCAAATTTTGATAAATCTTTAAAAGTACACATCGTACAAGAGGAGGCTACAGGGAACTAACTGAATTCACGGAGAAACAGTGTTTCAGTTCGTTAAAACGTTGCTCTATCTTGAATAACAAGCTTATTACATGCGAATCCTATTGGGAACCTACTGAATTCACCATGATACTTAGATTCCGTTCCACAAAATGTTGCTCTATATTGAAAAGAGGACTCATACAAGCATGTCCCATTGGGAACTCACTGAATTCGCCTAGAAATTTTGATTCCATTCGTGAAAATTTTTCTATATCCCGAACAGTCCACTCATTACTACTGCGGCCTACTGGGAACTAACCGAATTGACCATGTTAACAGATTCGGCTCACCAAATTTTGATAAATCTTTAAAAGTACACATCGTACAAGAGCAGGCTACTGGGAACTAACTGAATTCACGGAGAAACAGTGTTTCAGTACGTTAAAACGTTGCTCTATCTTGAATAACAATCTTATTACATGCGAATCCTATTGGGAACCTACTGAATTCACCATGATACTTAGATTCCGTTCCACAAAATGTTGCTCTATATTGAAAAGCAGACTCATACAAGCATGTCCCATTGGGAACTCACTGAATTCGCCTAGAAATTTTGATTCCATTCGTGAAAATTTTTCTATATCCCGAACAGTCCACTCATTACTACCGCGGCCTACTGGGAACTAACCGAATTCACCATGTTACTCAGATTCGGCTCACCAAATTTTGATAAATCTTTAAAAGTACACATCGTACAAGAGCAGGCTACTGGGAACTAACTGAATTCACAGAGAAACAGTGTTTCAGTTCGTTAAAACGTTGCTCTATCTTGAATAACAAGCTTATTACATGCGAATCCTATTGGGAACCTACTGAATTCACCAAGATACTTAGATTCCGTTCCACAAAATGTTGCTCTATATTGAAAAGCAGACTCATACAAGCATGTCCCAGTGGGAACTCACTGAATTCGCCTAGAAATTTTGATTCCATTCGTGAAAATTTTTCTATATCCCGAACAGTCCACTCATTACTACTGCGGCCTACTGGGAACTAACCGAATTCACCATGTTACTCAGATTCGGCTCACCAAATTTTGATAAATCTTTAAAAGTACACATCGTACAAGAGCAGGCTACTGGGAACTAAATGAATTCACAGAGAAACAATGTTTCAGTTCGTTAAAACGTTGCTCTATCTTGAATAACAAGCTTATTACATGCGAATCCTATTGGGAACCTACTGAATTCACCATGATACTTAGATTCCGTTCCACAAAATGTTGCTCTATATTGAAAAGCAGACTCATACAAGCATGTCCCATTGGGAACTCACTGAATTCGCCTAGAAATTTTGATTCCATTCGTGAAAATTTTTCTATATCCCGAACAGTCCACTCATTACTACTGCGGCCTACTGGGAACTAACCGAATTCACCATGTTACTCAGATTCGGCTCACCAAATTTTGATAAATCTTTAAAAGTACACATCGTACAAGAGCAGGCTACTGGGAACTAACTGAATTCACAGAGAAACAGTGTTTCAGTTCGTTAAAACGTTGCTCTATCTTGAATAACAAGCTTATTACATGCGAATCCTATTGGGAACCTACTGAATTCACCATGATACTTAGATTCCGTTCCACAAAATGTTGCTCTATA
Source organism: Rattus norvegicus (assembly GCF_021556685.1). Classification (NCBI taxonomy): domain Eukaryota; kingdom Metazoa; phylum Chordata; class Mammalia; order Rodentia; family Muridae; genus Rattus; species Rattus norvegicus. The sequence goes on along the minus strand of NC_141541.1, from coordinate 5,739,596 downwards.
TTGAAAAGCAGACTCATACAAGCATGTCCCATTGGGAACTCACTGAATTCGCCTAGAAATTTTGATTCCATTCGTGAAAATTTTTCTATATCCCGAACAGTCCACTCATTACTACTGCGGCCTACTGGGAACTAACCGAATTCACCATGTTACTCAGATTCGGCTCACCAAATTTTGATAAATCTTTAAAAGTACACATCGTACAAGAGCAGGCTACTGGGAACTAACTGAATTCACGGAGAAACAGTGTTTCAGTTCGTTAAAACGTTGCTCTATCTTGAATAACAAGCTTATTACATGCGAATCCTATTGGGAACCTACTGAATTCACCATGATACTTAGATTCTGTTCCACAAAATGTTGCTCTATATTGAAAAGCAGACTCATACAAGCATGTCCCATTGGGAACTCACTGAATTCGCCTAGAAATTTTGATTCCATTCGCGAAAATTTTTCTATATCCCGAACAGTCCACTCATTACTACTGCGGCCTACTGGGAACTAACCGAATTCACCATGTTACTCAGATTCGGCTCACCAAATTTTGATAAATCTTTAAAAGTACACATCGTACAAGAGCAGGCTACTGGGAACTAACTGAATTCACAGAGAAACAGTGTTTCAGTTCGTTAAAACGTTGCTCTATCTTGAAGAACAAGCTTATTACATGCGAATCCTATTGGGAACCTACTGAATTCACCATGATACTTAGATTCCGTTCCACAAAATGTTGCTCTATATTGAAAAGCAGACTCATACAAGCATGTCCCATTGGGAACTCACTGAATTCGCCTAGAAATTTTGATTCCATTCGTGAAAATTTTTCTATATCCCGAACAGTCCACTCATTACTACTGCGGCCTACTGGGAACTAACCGAATTCACCATGTTACTCAGATTCGGCTCACCAAATTTTGATAAATCTTTAAAAGTACACATCGTACAAGAGCAGGCTACTGGGAACTAACTGAATTCACGGAGAAACAGTGTTTCAGTTCGTTAAAACGTTGCTCTATCTTGAATAACAATCTTATTACATGCGAATCCTATTGGGAACCTACTGAATTCACCATGATACTTAGATTCCGTTCCACAAAATGTTGCTCTATATTGAAAAGCAGACTCATACAAGCATGTCCCATTGGGAACTCACTGAATTCGCCTAGAAATTTTGATTCCATTCGTGAAAATTTTTCTATATCCCGAACAGTCCACTCATTACTACTGCGGCCTACTGGGAACTAACCGAATTCACCATGTTACTCAGATTCGGCTCACCAAATTTTGATAAATCTTTAAAAGTACACATCGTACAAGAGCAGGCTACTGGGAACTAACTGAATTCACAGAGAAACAGTGTTTCAGTTCGTTAAAACGTTGCTCTATCTTGAATAACAATCTTATTACATGCGAATCCTATTGGGAACCTACTGAATTCACCATGATACTTAGATTCCGTTCCACAAAATGTTGCTCTATATTGAAAAGCAGACTCATACAAGCATGTCCCATTGGGAACTCACTGAATTCGCCTAGAAATTTTGATTCCATTCGTGAAAATTTTTCTATATCCCGAACAGTCCACTCATTACTACTGCGGCCTACTGGGAACTAACCGAATTCACCATGTTACTCAGATTCGGCTCACCAAATTTTGATAAATCTTTAAAAGTACACATCGTACAAGAGCAGGCTACTGGGAACTAACTGAATTCACAGAGAAACAGTGTTTCAGTTCGTTAAAACGTTGCTCTATCTTGAATAACAAGCTTATTACATGCGAATCCTATTGGGACCCTACTGAATTCACCATGATACTTAGATTCCGTTCCACAAAATGTTGCTCTATATTGAAAAGCAGACTCATACAAGCATGTCCCATTGGGAACTCACTGAATTCGCCTAGAATTTTTGATTCCATTCGTGTAAATTTTTCTATATCCCGAACAGTCCACTCATTACTACTGCGGCCTACTGGGAACTAACCGAATTCACCATGTTACTCAGATTCGGCTCACCAAATTTTGATAAATCTTTAAAAGTACACATCGTACAAGAGCAGGCTACTGGGAACTAACTGAATTCACAGAGAAACAGTGTTTCAGTTCGTTAAAACGTTGCTCTATCTTGAATAACAAGCTTATTACATGCGAATCCTATTGGGAACCTACTGAATTCACCATGATACTTAGATTCCGTTCCACAAAATGTTGCTCTATATTGAAAAGCAGACTCATACAAGCATGTCCCATTGGGAACTCACTGAATTCGCCTAGAAATTTTGATTCCATTCGTGAAAATTTTTCTATATCCCGAACAGTCCAGTCATTACTACCGCGGCCTACTGGGAACTAACCGAATTCACCATGTTACTCAGATTCGGCTCAACAAATTTTGATAAATCTTTAAAAGTACACATCGTACAAGAGCAGGCTACTGGGAACTAACTGAATTCACAGAGAAACAGTGTTTCAGTTCGTTAAAACGTTGCTCTATCTTGAATAACAAGCTTATTACATGCGAATCCTATTGGGAACCTACTGAATTCACCATGATACTTAGATTCCGTTACACAAAATGTTGCTCTATATTGAAAAGCAGACTCATACAAGCATGTCCCATTGGGAACTCACTGAATTCGCCTAGAAATTTTGATTCCATTCGTGAAAATTTTTCTATATCCCGAACAGTCCTCTCATTACTACCGCGGCCTACTGGGAACTAACCGAATTCACCATGTTACTCAGATTCGGCTCACCATATTTTGATAAATCTTTAAAAGTACACATCGTACAAGAGCAGGCTACTGGGAACTAACTGAATTCACAGAGAAACAGTGTTTCAGTTCGTTAAAACGTTGCTCTATCTTGAATAACAAGCTTATTACATGCGAATCCTATTGGGAACCTACTGAATTCACCATGATACTTAGATTCCGTTCCACAAAATGTTGCTCTATATTGAAAAGCAGACTCATACAAGCATGTCCCATTGGGAACTCACTGAATTCGCCTAGAAATTTTGATTCCATTCGTGAAAATTTTTCTATATCCCGAACAGTCCACTCATTACTACCGCGGCCTACTGGGAACTAACCGAATTCACAATGTTACTCAGATTCGGCTCACCAAATTTTGATAAATCTTTAAAAGTACACATCGTACAAGAGCAGGCTACTGGGAACTAACTGAATTCACAGAGAAACAGTGTTTCAGTTCGTTAAAACGTTGCTCTATCTTGAATAACAAGCTTATTACATGCGAATCCTATTGGGAACCTACTGAATTCACCATGATACTTAGATTCCGTTCCACAAAATGTTGCTCTATATTGAAAAGCAGACTCATACAAGCATGTCCCATTGGGAACTCACTGAATTCGCCTAGAAATTTTGATTCCATTCGTGAAAATTTTTCTATATCCCGAACAGTCCACTCATTACTACTGCGGCCTACTGGGAACTAACCGAATTCACCATGTTACTCAGATTCGGCTCACCAAATTTTGATAAATCTTTAAAAGTACACATCGTACAAGAGCAGGCTACTGGGAACTAACTGAATTCACAGAGAAACAGTGTTTCAGTTCGTTAAAACGTTGCTCTATCTTGAATAACAAGCTTATTACATGCGAATCCTATTGGGAACCTACTGAATTCACCATGATACTTAGATTCCGTTCCACAAAATGTTGCTCTATATTGAAAAGCAGACTCATACAAGCATGTCCCATTGGGAACTCACTGAATTCGCCTAGAAATTTTGATTCCATTCGTGAAAATTTTTCTATATCCCGAACAGTCCACTCATTACTACTGCGGCCTACTGGGAACTAACCGAATTCACCATGTTACTCAGATTCGGCTCACCAAATTTTGATAAATCTTTAAAAGTACACATCGTACAAGAGCAGGCTACTGGGAACTAACTGAATTCACAGAGAAACAGTGTTTCAGTTCGTTAAAACGTTGCTCTATCTTGAATAACAAGCTTATTACATGCGAATCCTATTGGGAACCTACTGAATTCACCATGATACTTAGATTCCGTTCCACAAAATGTTGCTCTATATTGAAAAGCAGACTCATACAAGCATGTCCCATTGGGAACTCACTGAATTCGCCTAGAAATTTTGATTCCATTCGTGAAAATTTTTCTATATCCCGAACAGTCCACTCATTACTACTGCGGCCTACTGGGAACTAACCGAATTCACCATGTTACTCAGATTCGGCTCACCAAATTTTGATAAATCTTTAAAAGTACACATCGTACAAGAGCAGGCTACTGGGAACTAACTGAATTCACAGAGAAACAGTGTTTCAGTTCGTTAAAACGTTGCTCTATCTTGAATAACAAGCTTATTACATGCGAATCCTATTGGGAACCTACTGAATTCACCATGATACTTAGATTCCGTTCCACAAAATGTTGCTCTATATTGAAAAGCAGACTCATACAAGCATGTCCCATTGGGAACTCACTGAATTCGCCTAGAAATTTTGATTCCATTCGTGAAAATTTTTCTATATCCCGAACAGTCCACTCATTACTACTGCGGCCTACTTTGGAACTAACCGAAATCACCATGTTACTCAGATTCGGCTCACCAAATATTGATAAATCTTTAAAAGTACACATCGTACAAGAGCAGGCTACTGGGAACTAACTGAATTCACAGAGAAACAGTGTTTCAGTTCGTTAAAACGTTGCTCTATCTTGAATAACAAGCTTATTACATGCGAATCCTATTGGGAACCTACTGAATTCACCATGATACTTAGATTCCGTTCCACAAAATGTTGCTCTATATTGAAAAGCAGACTCATACAAGCATGTCCCATTGGGAACTCACTGAATTCGCCTAGAAATTTTGATTCCATTCGTGAAAATTTTTCTATATCCCGAACAGTCCACTCATTACTACTGCGGCCTACTGGGAACTAACCGAATTCACCATGTTACTCAGATTCGGCTCACCAAATTTTGATAAATCTTTAAAAGTACACATCGTACAAGAGCAGGCTACTGGGAACTAACTGAATTCACAGAGAAACAGTGTTTCAGTTCGTTAAAACGTTGCTCTATCTTGAATAACAAGCTTATTACATGCGAATCCTATTGGGAACCTACTGAATTCACCATGATACTTAGATTCCGTTCCACAAAATGTTGCTCTATATTGAAAAGCAGACTCATACAAGCATGTCCCATTGGGAACTCACGAATTCGCCTAGAAATTTTGATTCCATTCGTGAAAATTTTTCTATATCCCGAACAGTCCACTCATTACTACTGCGGCCTACTTTGGAACTAACCGAATTCACCATGTTACTCAGATTCGGCTCACCAAATTTTGATAAATCTTTAAAAGTACACATCGTACAAGAGCAGGCTACTGGGAACTAACTGAATTCACAGAGAAACAGTGTTTCAGTTCGTTAAAACGTTGCTCTATCTTGAATAACAAGCTTATTACATGCGAATCCTATTGGGAACCTACTGAATTCACCATGATACTTAGATTCCGTTCCACAAAATGTTGCTCTATATTGAAAAGCAGACTCATACAAGCATGTCCCATTGGGAACTCACTGAATTCGCCTAGAAATTTTGATTCCATTCGTGAAAATTTTTCTATATCCCGAACAGTCCACTCATTACTACTGCGGCCTACTGGGAACTAACCGAATTCACCATGTTACTCAGATTCGGCTCACCAAATTTTGATAAATCTTTAAAAGTACACATCGTACAAGAGGAGGCTACAGGGAAGTAACTGAATTCACGGAGAAACAGTGTTTCAGTTCGTTAAAACGTTGCTCTATCTTGAAGAACAAGCTTATTACATGCGAATCCTATTGGGAACCTACTGAATTCACCATGATACTTAGATTCCGTTCCACAAAATGTTGCTCTATATTGAAAAGCAGACTCATACAAGCATGTCCCATTGGGAACTCACTGAATTCGCCTAGAAATTTTGATTCCATTCGTGAAAATTTTTCTATATCCCGAACAGTCCACTCATTACTACCGCGGCCTACTGGGAACTAACCGAATTCACCATGTTACTCAGATTCGGCTCACCAAATTTTGATAAATCTTTAAAAGCACAATTCGTACAAGAGCAGGCTACTGGGAACTAACTGAATTCACGGAGAAACAGTGTTTCAGTTCGTTAAAACGTTGCTCTATCTTGAATAACAAGCTTATTACATGCGAATCCTATTGGGAACCTACTGAATTCACCATGATACTTAGATTCCGTTCCACAAAATGTTGCTCTATATTGAAAAGCAGACTCATACAAGCATGTCCCATTGGGAACTCACTGAATTCGCCTAGAAATTTTGATTCCATTCGTGAAAATTTTTCTATATCCCGAACAGTCCACTCATTACTACTGCGGCCTACTGGGAACTAACCGAATTCACCATGTTACTCAGATTCGGCTCACCAAATTTTGATAAATCTTTAAAAGTACACATCGTACAAGAGCAGGCTACTGGGAACTAACTGAATTCACAGAGAAACAGTGTTTCAGTTCGTTAAAACGTTGCTCTATCTTGAATAACAAGCTTATTACATGCGAATCCTATTGGGAACCTACTGAATTCACCATGATACTTAGATTCCGTTCCACAAAATGTTGCTCTATATTGAAAAGCAGACTCATACAAGCATGTCCCATTGGGAACTCACTGAATTCGCCTAGAAATTTTGATTCCATTCGTGAAAATTTTTCTATATCCCGAACAGTCCACTCATTACTACTGCGGCCTACTTTGGAACTAACCGAATTCACCATGTTACTCAGATTCGGCTCACCAAATTTTGATAAATCTTTAAAAGTACACATCGTACAAGAGCAGGCTACTGGGAACTAACTGAATTCACAGAGAAACAGTGTTTCAGTTCGTTAAAACGTTGCTCTATCTTGAATAACAAGCTTATTACATGCGAATCCTATTGGGAACCTACTGAATTCACCATGATACTTAGATTCCGTTCCACAAAATGTTGCTCTATATTGAAAAGCAGACTCATACAAGCATGTCCCATTGGGAACTCACTGAATTCGCCTAGAAATTTTGATTCCATTCGTGAAAATTTTTCTATATCCCGAACAGTCCACTTATTACTACTGCGGCCTACTGGGAACTAACCGAATTCACCATGTTACTCAGATTCGGCTCACCAAATTTTGATAAATCTTTAAAAGTACACATCGTACAAGAGCAGCCTACTGGGAACTAACTTAATTCACAGAGAAACAGTGTTTCAGTTCGTTAAAACGTTGCTCTATCTTGAAGAACAAGCTTATTACATGCGAATCCTATTGGGAACCTACTGAATTCACCATGATACTTAGATTCCGTTCCACAAAATGTTGCTCTATATTGAAAAGCAGACTCATACAAGCATGTCCCATTGGGAACTCACTGAATTCGCCTAGAAATTTTGATTCCATTCGTGTAAATTTTTCTATATCCCGAACAGTCCACTCATTACTACTGCGGCCTACTGGGAACTAACCGAATTCACCATGTTACTCAGATTCGGCTCACCAAATTTTGATAAATCTTTAAAAGTACACATCGTACAAGAGGAGGCTACAGGGAAGTAACTGAATTCACGGAGAAACAGTGTTTCAGTTCGTTAAAACGTTGCTCTATCTTGAAGAACAAGCTTATTACATGCGAATCCTATTGGGAACCTACTGAATTCACCATGATACTTAGATTCCGTTCCACAAAATGTTGCTCTATATTGAAAAGCAGACTCATACAAGCATGTCCCATTGGGAACTCACTGAATTCGCCTAGAAATTTTGATTCCATTCGTGAAAATTTTTCTATATCCCGAACAGTCCACTCATTACTACCGCGGCCTACTGGGAACTAACCGAATTCACCGTGTTACTCAGATTCGGCTCACCAAATTTTGATAAATCTTTAAAAGCACAATTCGTACAAGAGCAGGCTACTGGGAACTAACTGAATTCACAGAGAAACAGTGTTTCAGTTCGTTAAAACGTTGCTCTATCTTGAATAACAAGCTTATTACATGCGAATCCTATTGGGAACCTACTGAATTCACCATGATACTTAGATTCCGTTCCACAAAATGTTGCTCTATATTGAAAAGCAGACTCATACAAGCATGTCCCATTGGGAACTCACTGAATTCGCCTAGAAATTTTGATTCCATTCGTGAAAATTTTTCTATATCCCGAACAGTCCACTTATTACTACTGCGGCCTACTGGGAACTAACCGAATTCACCATGTTACTCAGATTCGGCTCACCAAATTTTGATAAATCTTTAAAAGTACACATCGTACAAGAGCAGCCTACTGGGAACTAACTGAATTCACAGAGAAACAGTGTTTCAGTTCGTTAAAACGTTGCTCTATCTTGAATAACAAGCTTATTACATGCGAATCCTATTGGGAACCTACTGAATTCACCATGATACTTAGATTCCGTTCCACAAAATGTTGCTCTATATTGAAAAGCAGACTCATACAAGCATGTCCCATTGGGAACTCACTGAATTCGCCTAGAAATTTTGATTCCATTCGTGTAAATTTTTCTATATCCCGAACAGTCCACTCATTACTACTGCGGCCTACTGGGAACTAACCGAATTCACCATGTTACTCAGATTCGGCTCACCAAATTTTGATAAATCTTTAAAAGTACACTTCGTACAAGAGGAGGCTACAGAGAACTAACTGAATTCACGGAGAAACAGTGTTTCAGTTCGTTAAAACGTTGCTCTATCTTGAAGAACAAGCTTATTACATGCGAATCCTATTGGGAACCTACTGAATTCACCATGATACTTAGATTCCGTTCCACAAAATGTTGCTCTATATTGAAAAGAGAACTCATACAAGCATGTCCCATTGGGAACTCACTTAATTCGCCTAGAAATTTTGATTCCATTCGTGAAAATTTTTCTATATCCCGAACAGTCCACTCATTACTACTGCGGCCTACTTTGGAACTAACCGAAATCACCATGTTACTCAGATTCGGCTCACCAAATTTTGATAAATCTTTAAAAGTACACATCGTACAAGAGCAGGCTACTGGGAACTAACTGAATTCACAGAGAAACAGTGTTTCAGTTCGTTAAAACGTTGCTCTATCTTGAATAACAAGCTTATTACATGCGAATCCTATTGGGAACCTACTGAATTCACCATGATACTTAGATTCCGTTCCACAAAATGTTGCTCTATATTGAAAAGCAGACTCATACAAGCATGTCCCATTGGGAACTCACTGAATTCGCCTAGAAATTTTGATTCCATTCGTGAAAATTTTTCTATATCCCGAACAGTCCACTCATTACTACTGCGGCCTACTTTGGAACTAACCGAATTCACCATGTTACTCAGATTCGGCTCACCAAATTTTGATAAATCTTTAAAAGTACACATCGTACAAGAGCAGGCTACTGGGAACTAACTGAATTCACAGAGAAACAGTGTTTCAGTTCGTTAAAACGTTGCTCTATCTTGAATAACAAGCTTATTACATGCGAATCCTATTGGGAACCTACTGAATTCACCATGATACTTAGATTCCGTTCCACAAAATGTTGCTCTATATTGAAAAGCAGACTCATACAAGCATGTCCCATTGGGAACTCACTGAATTCGCCTAGAAATTTTGATTCCATTCGTGAAAATTTTTCTATATCCCGAACAGTCCACTCATTACTACTGCGGCCTACTGGGAACTAACCGAATTCACCATGTTACTCAGATTCGGCTCACCAAATTTTGATAAATCTTTAAAAGTACACATCGTACAAGAGGAGGCTACAGGGAAGTAACTGAATTCACGGAGAAACAGTGTTTCAGTTCGTTAAAACGTTGCTCTATCTTGAAGAACAAGCTTATTACATGCGAATCCTATTGGGAACCTACTGAATTCACCATGATACTTAGATTCCGTTCCACAAAATGTTGCTCTATATTGAAAAGCAGACTCATACAAGCATGTCCCATTGGGAACTCACTGAATTCGCCTAGAAATTTTGATTCCATTCGTGAAAATTTTTCTATATCCCGAACAGTCCACTCATTACTACCGCGGCCTACTGGGAACTAACCGAATTCACCATGTTACTCAGATTCGGCTCACCAAATTTTGATAAATCTTTAAAAGCACAATTCGTACAAGAGCAGGCTACTGGGAACTAACTGAATTCACAGAGAAACAGTGTTTCAGTTCGTTAAAACGTTGCTCTATCTTGAATAACAAGCTTATTACATGCGAATCCTATTGGGAACCTACTGAATTCACCATGATACTTAGATTCCGTTCCACAAAATGTTGCTCTATATTGAAAAGCAGACTCATACAAGCATGTCCCATTGGGAACTCACTGAATTCGCCTAGAAATTTTGATTCCATTCGTGAAAATTTTTCTATATCCCGAACAGTCCACTCATTACTACTGCGGCCTACTGGGAACTAACCGAATTCACCATGTTACTCAGATTCGGCTCACCAAATTTTGATAAATCTTTAAAAGTACACATCGTACAAGAGCAGGCTACTGGGAACTAACTGAATTCACAGAGAAACAGTGTTTCAGTTCGTTAAAACGTTGCTCTATCTTGAATAACAAGCTTATTACATGCGAATCCTATTGGGAACCTACTGAATTCACCATGATACTTAGATTCCGTTCCACAAAATGTTGCTCTATATTGAAAAGCAGACTCATACAAGCATGTCCCATTGGGAACTCACTGAATTCGCCTAGAAATTTTGATTCCATTCGTGAAAATTTTTCTATATCCCGAACAGTCCACTCATTACTACTGCGGCCTACTTTGGAACTAACCGAATTCACCATGTTACTCAGATTCGGCTCACCAAATTTTGATAAATCTTTAAAAGTACACATCGTACAAGAGCAGGCTACTGGGAACTAACTGAATTCACAGAGAAACAGTGTTTCAGTTCGTTAAAACGTTGCTCTATCTTGAATAACAAGCTTATTACATGCGAATCCTATTGGGAACCTACTGAATTCACCATGATACTTAGATTCCGTTCCACAAAATGTTGCTCTATATTGAAAAGCAGACTCATACAAGCATGTCCCATTGGGAACTCACTGAATTCGCCTAGAAATTTTGATTCCATTCGTGAAAATTTTTCTATATCCCGAACAGTCCACTCATTACTACTGCGGCCTACTGGGAACTAACCGAATTCACCATGTTACTCAGATTCGGCTCACCAAATTTTGATAAATCTTTAAAAGTACACATCGTACAAGAGGAGGCTACAGGGAAGTAACTGAATTCACGGAGAAACAGTGTTTCAGTTCGTTAAAACGTTGCTCTATCTTGAAGAACAAGCTTATTACATGCGAATCCTATTGGGAACCTACTGAATTCACCATGATACTTAGATTCCGTTCCACAAAATGTTGCTCTATATTGAAAAGCAGACTCATACAAGCATGTCCCATTGGGAACTCACTGAATTCGCCTAGAAATTTTGATTCCATTCGTGAAAATTTTTCTATATCCCGAACAGTCCACTCATTACTACCGCGGCCTACTGGGAACTAACCGAATTCACCATGTTACTCAGATTCGGCTCACCAAATTTTGATAAATCTTTAAAAGCACAATTCGTACAAGAGCAGGCTACTGGGAACTAACTGAATTCACAGAGAAACAGTGTTTCAGTTCGTTAAAACGTTGCTCTATCTTGAATAACAAGCTTATTACATGCGAATCCTATTGGGAACCTACTGAATTCACCATGATACTTAGATTCCGTTCCACAAAATGTTGCTCTATATTGAAAAGCAGACTCATACAAGCATGTCCCATTGGGAACTCACTGAATTCGCCTAGAAATTTTGATTCCATTCGTGAAAATTTTTCTATATCCCGAACAGTCCACTCATTACTACTGCGGCCTACTGGGAACTAACCGAATTCACCATGTTACTCAGATTCGGCTCACCAAATTTTGATAAATCTTTAAAAGTACACATCGTACAAGAGCAGGCTACTGGGAACTAACTGAATTCACAGAGAAACAGTGTTTCAGTTCGTTAAAACGTTGCTCTATCTTGAATAACAAGCTTATTACATGCGAATCCTATTGGGAACCTACTGAATTCACCATGATACTTAGATTCCGTTCCACAAAATGTTGCTCTATATTGAAAAGCAGACTCATACAAGCATGTCCCATTGGGAACTCACTGAATTCGCCTAGAAATTTTGATTCCATTCGTGAAAATTTTTCTATATCCCGAACAGTCCACTCATTACTACTGCGGCCTACTTTGGAACTAACCGAATTCACCATGTTACTCAGATTCGGCTCACCAAATTTTGATAAATCTTTAAAAGTACACATCGTACAAGAGCAGGCTACTGGGAACTAACTGAATTCACAGAGAAACAGTGTTTCAGTTCGTTAAAACGTTGCTCTATCTTGAATAACAAGCTTATTACATGCGAATCCTATTGGGAACCTACTGAATTCACCATGATACTTAGATTCCGTTCCACAAAATGTTGCTCTATATTGAAAAGCAGACTCATACAAGCATGTCCCATTGGGAACTCACTGAATTCGCCTAGAAATTTTGATTCCATTCGTGAAAATTTTTCTATATCCCGAACAGTCCACTCATTACTACTGCGGCCTACTGGGAACTAACCGAATTCACCATGTTACTCAGATTCGGCTCACCAAATTTTGATAAATCTTTAAAAGTACACATCGTACAAGAGGAGGCTACAGGGAAGTAACTGAATTCACGGAGAAACAGTGTTTCAGTTCGTTAAAACGTTGCTCTATCTTGAAGAACAAGCTTATTACATGCGAATCCTATTGGGAACCTACTGAATTCACCATGATACTTAGATTCCGTTCCACAAAATGTTGCTCTATATTGAAAAGCAGACTCATACAAGCATGTCCCATTGGGAACTCACTGAATTCGCCTAGAAATTTTGATTCCATTCGTGAAAATTTTTCTATATCCCGAACAGTCCACTCATTACTACCGCGGCCTACTGGGAACTAACCGAATTCACCGTGTTACTCAGATTCGGCTCACCAAATTTTGATAAATCTTTAAAAGCACAATTCGTACAAGAGCAGGCTACTGGGAACTAACTGAATTCACAGAGAAACAGTGTTTCAGTTCGTTAAAACGTTGCTCTATCTTGAATAACAAGCTTATTACATGCGAATCCTATTGGGAACCTACTGAATTCACCATGATACTTAGATTCCGTTCCACAAAATGTTGCTCTATATTGAAAAGCAGACTCATACAAGCATGTCCCATTGGGAACTCACTGAATTCGCCTAGAAATTTTGATTCCATTCGTGAAAATTTTTCTATATCCCGAACAGTCCACTTATTACTACTGCGGCCTACTGGGAACTAACCGAATTCACCATGTTACTCAGATTCGGCTCACCAAATTTTGATAAATCTTTAAAAGTACACATCGTACAAGAGCAGCCTACTGGGAACTAACTGAATTCACAGAGAAACAGTGTTTCAGTTCGTTAAAACGTTGCTCTATCTTGAATAACAAGCTTATTACATGCGAATCCTATTGGGAACCTACTGAATTCACCATGATACTTAGATTCCGTTCCACAAAATGTTGCTCTATATTGAAAAGCAGACTCATACAAGCATGTCCCATTGGGAACTCACTGAATTCGCCTAGAAATTTTGATTCCATTCGTGTAAATTTTTCTATATCCCGAACAGTCCACTCATTACTACTGCGGCCTACTGGGAACTAACCGAATTCACCATGTTACTCAGATTCGGCTCACCAAATTTTGATAAATCTTTAAAAGTACACTTCGTACAAGAGGAGGCTACAGAGAACTAACTGAATTCACGGAGAAACAGTGTTTCAGTTCGTTAAAACGTTGCTCTATCTTGAATAACAAGCTTATTACATGCGAATCCTATTGGGAACCTACTGAATTCACCATGATACTTATATTCCGTTCCACAAAATGTTGCTCTATATTGAAAAGAGGACTCATACAAGCATGTCCCATTGGGAACTCACTTAATTCGCCTAGAAATTTTGATTCCATTCGTGAAAATTTTTCTATATCCCGAACAGTCCACTCATTACTACTGCGGCCTACTTTGGAACTAACCGAAATCACCATGTTACTCAGATTCGGCTCACCAAATTTTGATAAATCTTTAAAAGTACACATCGTACAAGAGCAGGCTACTGGGAACTAACTGAATTCACAGAGAAACAGTGTTTCAGTTCGTTAAAACGTTGCTCTATCTTGAATAACAAGCTTATTACATGCGAATCCTATTGGGAACCTACTGAATTCACCATGATACTTAGATTCCGTTCCACAAAATGTTGCTCTATATTGAAAAGCAGACTCATACAAGCATGTCCCATTGGGAACTCACTGAATTCGCCTAGAAATTTTGATTCCATTCGTGAAAATTTTTCTATATCCCGAACAGTCCACTCATTACTACTGCGGCCTACTGGGAACTAACCGAATTCACCGTGTTACTCAGATTTGGCTCACCAAATTTTGATAAATCTTTAAAAGTACACATCGTACAAGAGGAGGCTACAGGGAAGTAACTGAATTCACGGAGAAACAGTGTTTCAGTTCGTTAAAACGTTGCTCTATCTTGAAGAACAAGCTTATTACATGCGAATCCTATTGGGAACCTACTGAATTCACCATGATACTTAGATTCCGTTCCACAAAATGTTGCTCTATATTGAAAAGCAGACTCATACAAGCATGTCCCATTGGGAACTCACTGAATTCGCCTAGAAATTTTGATTCCATTCGTGAAAATTTTTCTATATCCCGAACAGTCCACTCATTACTACCGCGGCCTACTGGGAACTAACCGAATTCACCATGTTACTCAGATTCGGCTCACCAAATTTTGATAAATCTTTAAAAGCACAATTCGTACAAGAGCAGGCTACTGGGAACTAACTGAATTCACAGAGAAACAGTGTTTCAGTTCGTTAAAACGTTGCTCTATCTTGAATAACAAGCTTATTACATGCGAATCCTATTGGGAACCTACTGAATTCACCATGATACTTAGATTCCGTTCCACAAAATGTTGCTCTATATTGAAAAGCAGACTCATACAAGCATGTCCCATTGGGAACTCACTGAATTCGCCTAGAAATTTTGATTCCATTCGTGAAAATTTTTCTATATCCCGAACAGTCCACTCATTACTACTGCGGCCTACTGGGAACTAACCGAATTCACCATGTTACTCAGATTCGGCTCACCAAATTTTGATAAATCTTTAAAAGTACACATCGTACAAGAGCAGGCTACTGGGAACTAACTGAATTCACAGAGAAACAATGTTTCAGTTCGTTAAAACGTTGCTCTATCTTGAATAACAAGCTTATTACATGCGAATCCTATTGGGAACCTACTGAATTCACCATGATACTTAGATTCCGTTCCACAAAATGTTGCTCTATATTGAAAAGCAGACTCATACAAGCATGTCCCATTGGGAACTCACTGAATTCGCCTAGAAATTTTGATTCCATTCGTGAAAATTTTTCTATATCCCGAACAGTCCACTCATTACTACTGCGGCCTACTTTGGAACTAACCGAATTCACCATGTTACTCAGATTCGGCTCACCAAATTTTGATAAATCTTTAAAAGTACACATCGTACAAGAGCAGGCTACTGGGAACTAACTGAATTCACAGAGAAACAGTGTTTCAGTTCGTTAAAACGTTGCTCTATCTTGAATAACAAGCTTATTACATGCGAATCCTATTGGGAACCTACTGAATTCACCATGATACTTAGATTCCGTTCCACAAAATGTTGCTCTATATTGAAAAGCAGACTCATACAAGCATGTCCCATTGGGAACTCACTGAATTCGCCTAGAAATTTTGATTCCATTCGTGAAAATTTTTCTATATCCCGAACAGTCCACTCATTACTACTGCGGCCTACTGGGAACTAACCGAATTCACCATGTTACTCAGATTCGGCTCACCAAATTTTGATAAATCTTTAAAAGTACACTTCGTACAAGAGGAGGCTACAGAGAACTAACTGAATTCACGGAGAAACAGTGTTTCAGTTCGTTAAAACGTTGCTCTATCTTGAATAACAAGCTTATTACATGCGAATCCTATTGGGAACCTACTGAATTCACCATGATACTTATATTCCGTTCCACAAAATGTTGCTCTATATTGAAAAGAGGACTCATACAAGCATGTCCCATTGGGAACTCACTTAATTCGCCTAGAAATTTTGATTCCATTCGTGAAAATTTTTCTATATCCCGAACAGTCCACTCATTACTACTGCGGCCTACTTTGGAACTAACCGAAATCACCATGTTACTCAGATTCGGCTCACCAAATTTTGATAAATCTTTAAAAGTACACATCGTACAAGAGCAGGCTACTGGGAACTAACTGAATTCACAGAGAAACAGTGTTTCAGTTCGTTAAAACGTTGCTCTATCTTGAATAACAAGCTTATTACATGCGAATCCTATTGGGAACCTACTGAATTCACCATGATACTTAGATTCCGTTCCACAAAATGTTGCTCTATATTGAAAAGCAGACTCATACAAGCATGTCCCATTGGGAACTCACTGAATTCGCCTAGAAATTTTGATTCCATTCGTGAAAATTTTTCTATATCCCGAACAGTCCACTCATTACTACTGCGGCCTACTGGGAACTAACCGAATTCACCATGTTACTCAGATTCGGCTCACCAAATTTTGATAAATCTTTAAAAGTACACATCGTACAAGAGCAGGCTACTGGGAAGTAACTGAATTCACGGAGAAACAGTGTTTCAGTTCGTTAAAACGTTGCTCTATCTTGAAGAACAAGCTTATTACATGCGAATCCTATTGGGAACCTACTGAATTCACCATGATACTTAGATTCCGTTCCACAAAATGTTGCTCTATATTGAAAAGCAGACTCATACAAGCATGTCCCATTGGGAACTCACTGAATTCGCCTAGAAATTTTGATTCCATTCGTGAAAATTTTTCTATATCCCGAACAGTCCACTCATTACTACCGCGGCCTACTGGGAACTAACCGAATTCACCATGTTACTCAGATTCGGCTCACCAAATTTTGATAAATCTTTAAAAGCACAATTCGTACAAGAGCAGGCTACTGGGAACTAACTGAATTCACAGAGAAACAGTGTTTCAGTTCGTTAAAACGTTGCTCTATCTTGAATAACAAGCTTATTACATGCGAATCCTATTGGGAACCTACTGAATTCACCATGATACTTAGATTCCGTTCCACAAAATGTTGCTCTATATTGAAAAGCAGACTCATACAAGCATGTCCCATTGGGAACTCACTGAATTCGCCTAGAAATTTTGATTCCATTCGTGAAAATTTTTCTATATCCCGAACAGTCCACTCATTACTACTGCGGCCTACTGGGAACTAACCGAATTCACCATGTTACTCAGATTCGGCTCACCAAATTTTGATAAATCTTTAAAAGTACACATCGTACAAGAGCAGGCTACTGGGAACTAACTGAATTCACAGAGAAACAGTGTTTCAGTTCGTTAAAACGTTGCTCTATCTTGAATAACAAGCTTATTACATGCGAATCCTATTGGGAACCTACTGAATTCACCATGATACTTAGATTCCGTTCCACAAAATGTTGCTCTATATTGAAAAGCAGACTCATACAAGCATGTCCCATTGGGAACTCACTGAATTCGCCTAGAAATTTTGATTCCATTCGTGAAAATTTTTCTATATCCCGAACAGTCCACTCATTACTACTGCGGCCTACTTTGGAACTAACCGAATTCACCATGTTACTCAGATTCGGCTCACCAAATTTTGATAAATCTTTAAAAGTACACATCGTACAAGAGCAGGCTACTGGGAACTAACTGAATTCACAGAGAAACAGTGTTTCAGTTCGTTAAAACGTTGCTCTATCTTGAATAACAAGCTTATTACATGCGAATCCTATTGGGAACCTACTGAATTCACCATGATACTTAGATTCCGTTCCACAAAATGTTGCTCTATATTGAAAAGCAGACTCATACAAGCATGTCCCATTGGGAACTCACTGAATTCGCCTAGAAATTTTGATTCCATTCGTGAAAATTTTTCTATATCCCGAACAGTCCACTCATTACTACTGCGGCCTACTGGGAACTAACCGAATTCACCATGTTACTCAGATTCGGCTCACCAAATTTTGATAAATCTTTAAAAGTACACATCGTACAAGAGCAGGCTACTGGGAACTAACTGAATTCACAGAGAAACAGTGTTTCAGTTCGTTAAAACGTTGCTCTATCTTGAATAACAAGCTTATTACATGCGAATCCTATTGGGAACCTACTGAATTCACCATGATACTTAGATTCCGTTCCACAAAATGTTGCTCTATATTGAAAAGCAGACTCATACAAGCATGTCCCATTGGGAACTCACTGAATTCGCCTAGAAATTTTGATTCCATTCGTGAAAATTTTTCTATATCCCGAACAGTCCACTCATTACTACTGCGGCCTACTGGGAACTAACCGAATTCACCATGTTACTCAGATTCGGCTCACCAAATTTTGATAAATCTTTAAAAGTACACATCGTACAAGAGCAGGCTACTGGGAACTAACTGAATTCACAGAGAAACAGTGTTTCAGTTCGTTAAAACGTTGCTCTATCTTGAATAACAAGCTTATTACATGCGAATCCTATTGGGAACCTACTGAATTCACCATGATACTTAGATTCCGTTCCACAAAATGTTGCTCTATATTGAAAAGCAGACTCATACAAGCATGTCCCATTGGGAACTCACTGAATTCGCCTAGAAATTTTGATTCCATTCGTGAAAATTTTTCTATATCCCGAACAGTCCACTCATTACTACTGCGGCCTACTGGGAACTAACCGAATTCACCATGTTACTCAGATTCGGCTCACCAAATTTTGATAAATCTTTAAAAGTACACATCGTACAAGAGCAGGCTACTGGGAACTAACTGAATTCACAGAGAAACAGTGTTTCAGTTCGTTAAAACGTTGCTCTATCTTGAATAACAAGCTTATTACATGCGAATCCTATTGGGAACCTACTGAATTCACCATGATACTTAGATTCCGTTCCACAAAATGTTGCTCTATATTGAAAAGCAGACTCATACAAGCATGTCCCATTGGGAACTCACTGAATTCGCCTAGAAATTTTGATTCCATTCGTGAAAATTTTTCTATATCCCGAACAGTCCACTCATTACTACTGCGGCCTACTTTGGAACTAACCGAATTCACCATGTTACTCAGATTCGGCTCACCAAATTTTGATAAATCTTTAAAAGTACACATCGTACAAGAGCAGGCTACTGGGAACTAACTGAATTCACAGAGAAACAGTGTTTCAGTTCGTTAAAACGTTGCTCTATCTTGAATAACAAGCTTATTACATGCGAATCCTATTGGGAACCTACTGAATTCACCATGATACTTAGATTCCGTTCCACAAAATGTTGCTCTATATTGAAAAGCAGACTCATACAAGCATGTCCCATTGGGAACTCACTGAATTCGCCTAGAAATTTTGATTCCATTCGTGAAAATTTTTCTATATCCCGAACAGTCCACTCATTACTACTGCGGCCTACTGGGAACTAACCGAATTCACCATGTTACTCAGATTCGGCTCACCAAATTTTGATAAATCTTTAAAAGTACACATCGTACAAGAGCAGGCTACTGGGAACTAACTGAATTCACAGAGAAACAGTGTTTCAGTTCGTTAAAACGTTGCTCTATCTTGAATAACAAGCTTATTACATGCGAATCCTATTGGGAACCTACTGAATTCACCATGATACTTAGATTCCGTTCCACAAAATGTTGCTCTATATTGAAAAGCAGACTCATACAAGCATGTCCCATTGGGAACTCACTGAATTCGCCTAGAAATTTTGATTCCATTCGTGAAAATTTTTCTATATCCCGAACAGTCCACTCATTACTACTGCGGCCTACTGGGAACTAACCGAATTCACCATGTTACTCAGATTCGGCTCACCAAATTTTGATAAATCTTTAAAAGTACACATCGTACAAGAGCAGGCTACTGGGAACTAACTGAATTCACAGAGAAACAGTGTTTCAGTTCGTTAAAACGTTGCTCTATCTTGAATAACAAGCTTATTACATGCGAATCCTATTGGGAACCTACTGAATTCACCATGATACTTAGATTCCGTTCCACAAAATGTTGCTCTATATTGAAAAGCAGACTCATACAAGCATGTCCCATTGGGAACTCACTGAATTCGCCTAGAAATTTTGATTCCATTCGTGAAAATTTTTCTATATCCCGAACAGTCCACTCATTACTACTGCGGCCTACTGGGAACTAACCGAATTCACCATGTTACTCAGATTCGGCTCACCAAATTTTGATAAATCTTTAAAAGTACACATCGTACAAGAGCAGGCTACTGGGAACTAACTGAATTCACAGAGAAACAGTGTTTCAGTTCGTTAAAACGTTGCTCTATCTTGAATAACAAGCTTATTACATGCGAATCCTATTGGGAACCTACTGAATTCACCATGATACTTAGATTCCGTTCCACAAAATGTTGCTCTATATTGAAAAGCAGACTCATACAAGCATGTCCCATTGGGAACTCACTGAATTCGCCTAGAAATTTTGATTCCATTCGTGAAAATTTTTCTATATCCCGAACAGTCCACTCATTACTACTGCGGCCTACTTTGGAACTAACCGAAATCACCATGTTACTCAGATTCGGCTCACCAAATTTTGATAAATCTTTAAAAGTACACATCGTACAAGAGCAGGCTACTGGGAACTAACTGAATTCACAGAGAAACAGTGTTTCAGTTCGTTAAAACGTTGCTCTATCTTGAATAACAAGCTTATTACATGCGAATCCTATTGGGAACCTACTGAATTCACCATGATACTTAGATTCCGTTCCACAAAATGTTGCTCTATATTGAAAAGCAGACTCATACAAGCATGTCCCATTGGGAACTCACTGAATTCGCCTAGAAATTTTGATTCCATTCGTGAAAATTTTTCTATATCCCGAACAGTCCACTCATTACTACTGCGGCCTACTGGGAACTAACCGAATTCACCATGTTACTCAGATTCGGCTCACCAAATTTTGATAAATCTTTAAAAGTACACATCGTACAAGAGCAGGCTACTGGGAACTAACTGAATTCACAGAGAAACAGTGTTTCAGTTCGTTAAAACGTTGCTCTATCTTGAATAACAAGCTTATTACATGCGAATCCTATTGGGAACCTACTGAATTCACCATGATACTTAGATTCCGTTCCACAAAATGTTGCTCTATATTGAAAAGCAGACTCATACAAGCATGTCCCATTGGGAACTCACTGAATTCGCCTAGAAATTTTGATTCCATTCGTGAAAATTTTTCTATATCCCGAACAGTCCACTCATTACTACTGCGGCCTACTTTGGAACTAACCGAATTCACCATGTTACTCAGATTCGGCTCACCAAATTTTGATAAATCTTTAAAAGTACACATCGTACAAGAGCAGGCTACTGGGAACTAACTGAATTCACAGAGAAACAGTGTTTCAGTTCGTTAAAACGTTGCTCTATCTTGAATAACAAGCTTATTACATGCGAATCCTATTGGGAACCTACTGAATTCACCATGATACTTAGATTCCGTTCCACAAAATGTTGCTCTATATTGAAAAGCAGACTCATACAAGCATGTCCCATTGGGAACTCACTGAATTCGCCTAGAAATTTTGATTCCATTCGTGAAAATTTTTCTATATCCCGAACAGTCCACTCATTACTACTGCGGCCTACTGGGAACTAACCGAATTCACCATGTTACTCAGATTCGGCTCACCAAATTTTGATAAATCTTTAAAAGTACACATCGTACAAGAGGAGGCTACAGGGAAGTAACTGAATTCACGGAGAAACAGTGTTTCAGTTCGTTAAAACGTTGCTCTATCTTGAAGAACAAGCTTATTACATGCGAATCCTATTGGGAACCTACTGAATTCACCATGATACTTAGATTCCGTTCCACAAAATGTTGCTCTATATTGAAAAGCAGACTCATACAAGCATGTCCCATTGGGAACTCACTGAATTCGCCTAGAAATTTTGATTCCATTCGTGAAAATTTTTCTATATCCCGAACAGTCCACTCATTACTACCGCGGCCTACTGGGAACTAACCGAATTCACCATGTTACTCAGATTCGGCTCACCAAATTTTGATAAATCTTTAAAAGCACAATTCGTACAAGAGCAGGCTACTGGGAACTAACTGAATTCACAGAGAAACAGTGTTTCAGTTCGTTAAAACGTTGCTCTATCTTGAATAACAAGCTTATTACATGCGAATCCTATTGGGAACCTACTGAATTCACCATGATACTTAGATTCCGTTCCACAAAATGTTGCTCTATATTGAAAAGCAGACTCATACAAGCATGTCCCATTGGGAACTCACTGAATTCGCCTAGAAATTTTGATTCCATTCGTGAAAATTTTTCTATATCCCGAACAGTCCACTCATTACTACTGCGGCCTACTGGGAACTAACCGAATTCACCATGTTACTCAGATTCGGCTCACCAAATTTTGATAAATCTTTAAAAGTACACATCGTACAAGAGCAGGCTACTGGGAACTAACTGAATTCACAGAGAAACAGTGTTTCAGTTCGTTAAAACGTTGCTCTATCTTGAATAACAAGCTTATTACATGCGAATCCTATTGGGAACCTACTGAATTCACCATGATACTTAGATTCCGTTCCACAAAATGTTGCTCTATATTGAAAAGCAGACTCATACAAGCATGTCCCATTGGGAACTCACTGAATTCGCCTAGAAATTTTGATTCCATTCGTGAAAATTTTTCTATATCCCGAACAGTCCACTCATTACTACTGCGGCCTACTTTGGAACTAACCGAATTCACCATGTTACTCAGATTCGGCTCACCAAATTTTGATAAATCTTTAAAAGTACACATCGTACAAGAGCAGGCTACTGGGAACTAACTGAATTCACAGAGAAACAGTGTTTCAGTTCGTTAAAACGTTGCTCTATCTTGAATAACAAGCTTATTACATGCGAATCCTATTGGGAACCTACTGAATTCACCATGATACTTAGATTCCGTTCCACAAAATGTTGCTCTATATTGAAAAGCAGACTCATACAAGCATGTCCCATTGGGAACTCACTGAATTCGCCTAGAAATTTTGATTCCATTCGTGAAAATTTTTCTATATCCCGAACAGTCCACTTATTACTACTGCGGCCTACTGGGAACTAACCGAATTCACCATGTTACTCAGATTCGGCTCACCAAATTTTGATAAATCTTTAAAAGTACACATCGTACAAGAGCAGCCTACTGGGAACTAACTGAATTCACAGAGAAACAGTGTTTCAGTTCGTTAAAACGTTGCTCTATCTTGAAGAACAAGCTTATTACATGCGAATCCTATTGGGAACCTACTGAATTCACCATGATACTTAGATTCCGTTCCACAAAATGTTGCTCTATATTGAAAAGCAGACTCATACAAGCATGTCCCATTGGGAACTCACTGAATTCGCCTAGAAATTTTGATTCCATTCGTGTAAATTTTTCTATATCCCGAACAGTCCACTCATTACTACTGCGGCCTACTGGGAACTAACCGAATTCACCATGTTACTCAGATTCGGCTCACCAAATTTTGATAAATCTTTAAAAGTACACTTCGTACAAGAGGAGGCTACAGAGAACTAACTGAATTCACGGAGAAACAGTGTTTCAGTTCGTTAAAACGTTGCTCTATCTTGAATAACAAGCTTATTACATGCGAATCCTATTGGGAACCTACTGAATTCACCATGATACTTATATTCCGTTCCACAAAATGTTGCTCTATATTGAAAAGAGGACTCATACAAGCATGTCCCATTGGGAACTCACTTAATTCGCCTAGAAATTTTGATTCCATTCGTGAAAATTTTTCTATATCCCGAACAGTCCACTCATTACTACTGCGGCCTACTTTGGAACTAACCGAAATCACCATGTTACTCAGATTCGGCTCACCAAATTTTGATAAATCTTTAAAAGTACACATCGTACAAGAGCAGGCTACTGGGAACTAACTGAATTCACAGAGAAACAGTGTTTCAGTTCGTTAAAACGTTGCTCTATCTTGAATAACAAGCTTATTACATGCGAATCCTATTGGGAACCTACTGAATTCACCATGATACTTAGATTCCGTTCCACAAAATGTTGCTCTATATTGAAAAGCAGACTCATACAAGCATGTCCCATTGGGAACTCACTGAATTCGCCTAGAAATTTTGATTCCATTCGTGAAAATTTTTCTATATCCCGAACAGTCCACTCATTACTACTGCGGCCTACTGGGAACTAACCGAATTCACCATGTTACTCAGATTCGGCTCACCAAATTTTGATAAATCTTTAAAAGTACACATCGTACAAGAGGAGGCTACAGGGAAGTAACTGAATTCACGGAGAAACAGTGTTTCAGTTCGTTAAAACGTTGCTCTATCTTGAAGAACAAGCTTATTACATGCGAATCCTATTGGGAACCTACTGAATTCACCATGATACTTAGATTCCGTTCCACAAAATGTTGCTCTATATTGAAAAGCAGACTCATACAAGCATGTCCCATTGGGAACTCACTGAATTCGCCTAGAAATTTTGATTCCATTCGTGAAAATTTTTCTATATCCCGAACAGTCCACTCATTACTACCGCGGCCTACTGGGAACTAACCGAATTCACCATGTTACTCAGATTCGGCTCACCAAATTTTGATAAATCTTTAAAAGCACAATTCGTACAAGAGCAGGCTACTGGGAACTAACTGAATTCACAGAGAAACAGTGTTTCAGTTCGTTAAAACGTTGCTCTATCTTGAATAACAAGCTTATTACATGCGAATCCTATTGGGAACCTACTGAATTCACCATGATACTTAGATTCCGTTCCACAAAATGTTGCTCTATATTGAAAAGCAGACTCATACAAGCATGTCCCATTGGGAACTCACTGAATTCGCCTAGAAATTTTGATTCCATTCGTGAAAATTTTTCTATATCCCGAACAGTCCACTCATTACTACTGCGGCCTACTGGGAACTAACCGAATTCACCATGTTACTCAGATTCGGCTCACCAAATTTTGATAAATCTTTAAAAGTACACATCGTACAAGAGCAGGCTACTGGGAACTAACTGAATTCACAGAGAAACAGTGTTTCAGTTCGTTAAAACGTTGCTCTATCTTGAATAACAAGCTTATTACATGCGAATCCTATTGGGAACCTACTGAATTCACCATGATACTTAGATTCCGTTCCACAAAATGTTGCTCTATATTGAAAAGCAGACTCATACAAGCATGTCCCATTGGGAACTCACTGAATTCGCCTAGAAATTTTGATTCCATTCGTGAAAATTTTTCTATATCCCGAACAGTCCACTCATTACTACTGCGGCCTACTTTGGAACTAACCGAATTCACCATGTTACTCAGATTCGGCTCACCAAATTTTGATAAATCTTTAAAAGTACACATCGTACAAGAGCAGGCTACTGGGAACTAACTGAATTCACAGAGAAACAGTGTTTCAGTTCGTTAAAACGTTGCTCTATCTTGAATAACAAGCTTATTACATGCGAATCCTATTGGGAACCTACTGAATTCACCATGATACTTAGATTCCGTTCCACAAAATGTTGCTCTATATTGAAAAGCAGACTCATACAAGCATGTCCCATTGGGAACTCACTGAATTCGCCTAGAAATTTTGATTCCATTCGTGAAAATTTTTCTATATCCCGAACAGTCCACTCATTACTACTGCGGCCTACTGGGAACTAACCGAATTCACCATGTTACTCAGATTCGGCTCACCAAATTTTGATAAATCTTTAAAAGTACACTTCGTACAAGAGGAGGCTACAGAGAACTAACTGAATTCACGGAGAAACAGTGTTTCAGTTCGTTAAAACGTTGCTCTATCTTGAATAACAAGCTTATTACATGCGAATCCTATTGGGAACCTACTGAATTCACCATGATACTTATATTCCGTTCCACAAAATGTTGCTCTATATTGAAAAGAGGACTCATACAAGCATGTCCCATTGGGAACTCACTTAATTCGCCTAGAAATTTTGATTCCATTCGTGAAAATTTTTCTATATCCCGAACAGTCCACTCATTACTACTGCGGCCTACTTTGGAACTAACCGAAATCACCATGTTACTCAGATTCGGCTCACCAAATTTTGATAAATCTTTAAAAGTACACATCGTACAAGAGCAGGCTACTGGGAACTAACTGAATTCACAGAGAAACAGTGTTTCAGTTCGTTAAAACGTTGCTCTATCTTGAATAACAAGCTTATTACATGCGAATCCTATTGGGAACCTACTGAATTCACCATGATACTTAGATTCCGTTCCACAAAATGTTGCTCTATATTGAAAAGCAGACTCATACAAGCATGTCCCATTGGGAACTCACTGAATTCGCCTAGAAATTTTGATTCCATTCGTGAAAATTTTTCTATATCCCGAACAGTCCACTCATTACTACTGCGGCCTACTGGGAACTAACCGAATTCACCATGTTACTCAGATTCGGCTCACCAAATTTTGATAAATCTTTAAAAGTACACATCGTACAAGAGGAGGCTACAGGGAAGTAACTGAATTCACGGAGAAACAGTGTTTCAGTTCGTTAAAACGTTGCTCTATCTTGAAGAACAAGCTTATTACATGCGAATCCTATTGGGAACCTACTGAATTCACCATGATACTTAGATTCCGTTCCACAAAATGTTGCTCTATATTGAAAAGCAGACTCATACAAGCATGTCCCATTGGGAACTCACTGAATTCGCCTAGAAATTTTGATTCCATTCGTGAAAATTTTTCTATATCCCGAACAGTCCACTCATTACTACCGCGGCCTACTGGGAACTAACCGAATTCACCATGTTACTCAGATTCGGCTCACCAAATTTTGATAAATCTTTAAAAGCACAATTCGTACAAGAGCAGGCTACTGGGAACTAACTGAATTCACAGAGAAACAGTGTTTCAGTTCGTTAAAACGTTGCTCTATCTTGAATAACAAGCTTATTACATGCGAATCCTATTGGGAACCTACTGAATTCACCATGATACTTAGATTCCGTTCCACAAAATGTTGCTCTATATTGAAAAGCAGACTCATACAAGCATGTCCCATTGGGAACTCACTGAATTCGCCTAGAAATTTTGATTCCATTCGTGAAAATTTTTCTATATCCCGAACAGTCCACTCATTACTACTGCGGCCTACTGGGAACTAACCGAATTCACCATGTTACTCAGATTCGGCTCACCAAATTTTGATAAATCTTTAAAAGTACACATCGTACAAGAGCAGGCTACTGGGAACTAACTGAATTCACAGAGAAACAGTGTTTCAGTTCGTTAAAACGTTGCTCTATCTTGAATAACAAGCTTATTACATGCGAATCCTATTGGGAACCTACTGAATTCACCATGATACTTAGATTCCGTTCCACAAAATGTTGCTCTATATTGAAAAGCAGACTCATACAAGCATGTCCCATTGGGAACTCACTGAATTCGCCTAGAAATTTTGATTCCATTCGTGAAAATTTTTCTATATCCCGAACAGTCCACTCATTACTACTGCGGCCTACTTTGGAACTAACCGAATTCACCATGTTACTCAGATTCGGCTCACCAAATTTTGATAAATCTTTAAAAGTACACATCGTACAAGAGCAGGCTACTGGGAACTAACTGAATTCACAGAGAAACAGTGTTTCAGTTCGTTAAAACGTTGCTCTATCTTGAATAACAAGCTTATTACATGCGAATCCTATTGGGAACCTACTGAATTCACCATGATACTTAGATTCCGTTCCACAAAATGTTGCTCTATATTGAAAAGCAGACTCATACAAGCATGTCCCATTGGGAACTCACTGAATTCGCCTAGAAATTTTGATTCCATTCGTGAAAATTTTTCTATATCCCGAACAGTCCACTCATTACTACTGCGGCCTACTGGGAACTAACCGAATTCACCATGTTACTCAGATTCGGCTCACCAAATTTTGATAAATCTTTAAAAGTACACATCGTACAAGAGGAGGCTACAGGGAAGTAACTGAATTCACGGAGAAACAGTGTTTCAGTTCGTTAAAACGTTGCTCTATCTTGAAGAACAAGCTTATTACATGCGAATCCTATTGGGAACCTACTGAATTCACCATGATACTTAGATTCCGTTCCACAAAATGTTGCTCTATATTGAAAAGCAGACTCATACAAGCATGTCCCATTGGGAACTCACTGAATTCGCCTAGAAATTTTGATTCCATTCGTGAAAATTTTTCTATATCCCGAACAGTCCACTCATTACTACCGCGGCCTACTGGGAACTAACCGAATTCACCGTGTTACTCAGATTCGGCTCACCAAATTTTGATAAATCTTTAAAAGCACAATTCGTACAAGAGCAGGCTACTGGGAACTAACTGAATTCACGGAGAAACAGTGTTTCAGTTCGTTAAAACGTTGCTCTATCTTGAATAACAAGC
Organism: Rattus norvegicus; assembly: GCF_021556685.1. NCBI lineage: Eukaryota > Metazoa > Chordata > Mammalia > Rodentia > Muridae > Rattus > Rattus norvegicus. Next base: position 5,710,798 of record NC_141541.1, on the reverse strand, counting down.
TTATTACATGCGAATCCTATTGGGAACCTACTGAATTCACCATGATACTTAGATTCCGTTCCACAAAATGTTGCTCTATATTGAAAAGCAGACTCATACAAGCATGTCCCATTGGGAACTCACTGAATTCGCCTAGAAATTTTGATTCCATTCGTGAAAATTTTTCTATATCCCGAACAGTCCACTTATTACTACTGCGGCCTACTGGGAACTAACCGAATTCACCATGTTACTCAGATTCGGCTCACCAAATTTTGATAAATCTTTAAAAGTACACATCGTACAAGAGCAGCCTACTGGGAACTAACTGAATTCACAGAGAAACAGTGTTTCAGTTCGTTAAAACGTTGCTCTATCTTGAATAACAAGCTTATTACATGCGAATCCTATTGGGAACCTACTGAATTCACCATGATACTTAGATTCCGTTCCACAAAATGTTGCTCTATATTGAAAAGCAGACTCATACAAGCATGTCCCATTGGGAACTCACTGAATTCGCCTAGAAATTTTGATTCCATTCGTGTAAATTTTTCTATATCCCGAACAGTCCACTCATTACTACTGCGGCCTACTGGGAACTAACCGAATTCACCATGTTACTCAGATTCGGCTCACCAAATTTTGATAAATCTTTAAAAGTACACTTCGTACAAGAGGAGGCTACAGAGAACTAACTGAATTCACGGAGAAACAGTGTTTCAGTTCGTTAAAACGTTGCTCTATCTTGAATAACAAGCTTATTACATGCGAATCCTATTGGGAACCTACTGAATTCACCATGATACTTATATTCCGTTCCACAAAATGTTGCTCTATATTGAAAAGAGGACTCATACAAGCATGTCCCATTGGGAACTCACTTAATTCGCCTAGAAATTTTGATTCCATTCGTGAAAATTTTTCTATATCCCGAACAGTCCACTCATTACTACTGCGGCCTACTTTGGAACTAACCGAAATCACCATGTTACTCAGATTCGGCTCACCAAATTTTGATAAATCTTTAAAAGTACACATCGTACAAGAGCAGGCTACTGGGAACTAACTGAATTCACAGAGAAACAGTGTTTCAGTTCGTTAAAACGTTGCTCTATCTTGAATAACAAGCTTATTACATGCGAATCCTATTGGGAACCTACTGAATTCACCATGATACTTAGATTCCGTTCCACAAAATGTTGCTCTATATTGAAAAGCAGACTCATACAAGCATGTCCCATTGGGAACTCACTGAATTCGCCTAGAAATTTTGATTCCATTCGTGAAAATTTTTCTATATCCCGAACAGTCCACTCATTACTACTGCGGCCTACTGGGAACTAACCGAATTCACCATGTTACTCAGATTCGGCTCACCAAATTTTGATAAATCTTTAAAAGTACACATCGTACAAGAGCAGGCTACTGGGAACTAACTGAATTCACAGAGAAACAGTGTTTCAGTTCGTTAAAACGTTGCTCTATCTTGAAGAACAAGCTTATTACATGCGAATCCTATTGGGAACCTACTGAATTCACCATGATACTTAGATTCCGTTCCACAAAATGTTGCTCTATATTGAAAAGCAGACTCATACAAGCATGTCCCATTGGGAACTCACTGAATTCGCCTAGAAATTTTGATTCCATTCGTGAAAATTTTTCTCTATCCCGAACAGTCCACTCATTACTACCGCGGCCTACTGGGAACTAACCTAATTCACCATGTTACTCATTCGGCCCACCAAATTTTGATAAATCTTTAAAAGTACACATCGTACAAGAGCAGGCTACTGGGAACTAACTGAATTCACAGAGAAACAGTGTTTCAGTTCGTTAAAACGTTGCTCTATCTTGAATAACAAGCTTATTACATGCGAATCCTATTGGGAACCTACTGAATTCACCATGATACTTAGATTCCGTTCCACAAAATGTTGCTCTATATTGAAAAGCAGACTCATACAAGCATGTCCCATTGGGAACTCACTGAATTCGCCTAGAAATTTTGATTCCATTCGTGAAAATTTTTCTATATCCCTAACAGTCCACTCATTACTACTGCGGCCTACTGGGAACTAACCGAATTCACCATGTTACTCAGATTCGGCTCACCAAATTTTGATAAATCTTTAAAAGTACACATCGTACAAGAGCAGGCTACTGGGAACTAACTGAATTCACAGAGAAACAGTGTTTCATTTCGTTAAAACGTTGCTCTATCTTGAATAACAAGCTTATTACATGCGTATCCTATTGGGAACCTACTGAATTCACCATGATACTTAGATTCCGTTCCACAAAATGTTGCTCTATATTGAAAAGCAGACTCATACAAGCATGTCCCATTGGGAACTCACTGAATTCGCCTAGAAATTTTGATTCCATTCGTGAAAATTTTTCTCTATCCCGAACAGTCCACTCATTACTACTGCGGCCTACTGGGAACTAACCGAATTCACCATGTTACTCAGATTCGGCTCACCAAATTTTGATAAATCTTTAAAAGTACACATCGTACAAGAGCAGGCTACTGGGAACTAACTGAATTCACAGAGTAACAGTGTTTCAGTTCGTTAAAACTTTGCTCTATCTTGAATAACAAGCTTATTACATGCGAATCCTATTGGGAACCTACTGAATTCACCATGATACTTAGATTCCGTTCCACAAAATGTTGCTCTATATTGAAAAGCAGACTCATACAAGCATGTCCCATTGGGAACTCACTGAATTCGCCTAGAAATTTTGATTCCATTCGTGAAAATTTTTCTATATCCCGAACAGTCCACTCATTACTACTGCGGCCTACTGGGAACTAACCGAATTCACCATGTTACTCAGATTCGGCTCACCAAATTTTGATAAATCTTTAAAAGTACACATCGTACAAGAGCAGGCTACTGGGAACTAACTGAATTCACAGAGAAACAGTGTTTCAGTTCGTTAAAACGTTGCTCTATCTTGAATAACAAGCTTATTACATGCGAATCCTATTGGGAACCTACTGAATTCACCATGATACTTAGATTCCGTTCCACAAAATGTTGCTCTATATTGAAAAGCAGACTCATACAAGCATGTCCCATTGGGGACTCACTGAATTCGCCTAGAAATTTTGATTCCATTCGTGAAAATTTTTCTATATCCCGAACAGTCCACTCATTACTACTGCGGCCTACTGGGAACTAACCGAATTCACCATGTTACTCAGATTCGGCTCACCAAATTTTGATAAATCTTTCAAAGTACACATCGTACAAGAGCAGGCTACTGGGAACTAACTGAATTCACAGAGAAACAGTGTTTCAGTTCGTTAAAACGTTGCTCTATCTTGAATAACAAGCTTATTACATGCGAATCCTATTGGGAACCTACTGAATTCACCATGATACTTAGATTCCGTTCCACAAAATGTTGCTCTATATTGAAAAGCAGACTCATACAAGCATGTCCCATTGGGAACTCACTGAATTCGCCTAGAAATTTTGATTCCATTCGTGAAAATTTTTCTATAACCCGAACAGTCCACTCATTACTACTGCGGCCTACTGGGAACTAACCGAATTCACCATGTTACTCAGAATCGGCTCACCAAATTTTGATAAATCTTTAAAAGTACACAGCGTACAAGAGCAGGCTAGTGGGAACTAACTGAATTCACAGAGAAACAGTGTTTCAGTTCGTTAAAACGTAGCTCTATCTTGAATAACAAGCTTATTACATGCGAATCCTATTGGGAACCTACTGAATTCACCATGATACTTAGATTCCGTTCCACAAAATGTTGCTCTATATTGAAAAGCAGACTCATACAAGCATGTCCCATTGGGAACTCACTGAATTCGCCTAGAAATTTTGATTCCATTCGTGAAAATTTTTCTCTATCCCGAACAGTCCACTCATTACTACTGCGGCCTACTGGGAACTAACCGAATTCACCATGTTACTCAGATTTGGCTCACCAAATTTTGATAAATCTTTAAAAGTACACATCGTACAAGAGCAGGCTACTGGGAACTAACTGAATTCACAGAGAAACAGTGTTTCAGTTCGTTAAAACGTTGCTCTATCTTGAATAACAAGCTTATTACATGCGAATCCTATTGGGAACCTACTGAATTCACCATGATACTTAGATTCCGTTCCACAAAATGTTGCTCTATATTGAAAAGCAGACTCATACAAGCATGTCCCATTGGGAACTCACTGAATTCGCCTAGAAATTTTGATTCCATTCGTGAAAATTTTTCTATATCCCGAACAGTCCACTCATTACTACTGCGGCCTACTGGGAACTAACCGAATTCACCATGTTACTCAGATTCGGCTCACCAAATTTTGATAAATCTTTAAAAGTACACATCGTACAAGAGCAGGCTACTGGGAACTAACTGAATTCACAGAGAAACAGTGTTTCAGTTCGTTAAAACGTTGCTCTATCTTGAATAACAAGCTTATTACATGCGAATCCTATTGGGAACCTACTGAATTCACCATGATACTTAGATTCCGTTCCACAAAATGTTGCTCTATATTGAAAAGCAGACTCATACAAGCATGTCCCATTGGGAACTCACTGAATTCGCCTAGAAATTTTGATTCCATTCGTGAAAATTTTTCTATATCCCGAACAGTCCACTCATTACTACTGCGGCCTACTGGGAACTAACCGAATTCACCATGTTACTCAGATTCGGCTCACCAAATTTTGATAAATCTTTAAAAGTACACATCGTACAAGAGCAGGCTAGTGGGAACTAACTGAATTCACAGAGAAACAGTGTTTCAGTTCGTTAAAACGTTGCTCTATCTTGAATAACAAGCTTATTACATGCGAATCCTATTGGGAACCTACTGAATTCACCATGATACTTAGATTCCGTTCCACAAAATGTTGCTCTATATTGAAAAGCAGACTCATACAAGCATGTCCCATTGGGAACTCACTGAATTCGCCTAGAAATTTTGATTCCATTCGTGAAAATTTTTCTATATCCCGAACAGTCCACTCATTACTACTGCGGCCTACTGGGAACTAACCGAATTCACCATGTTACTCAGATTCGGCTCACCAAATTTTGATAAATCTTTAAAAGTACACATCGTACAAGAGCAGGCTACTGGGAACTAACTGAATTCACAGAGAAACAGTGTTTCAGTTCGTTAAAACGTTGCTCTATCTTGAATAACAAGCTTATTACATGCGAATCCTATTGGGAACCTACTGAATTCACCATGATACTTAGATTCCGTTCCACAAAATGTTGCTCTATATTGAAAAGCAGACTCATACAAGCATGTCCCATTGGGAACTCACTGAATTCGCCTAGAAATTTTGATTCCATTCGTGAAAATTTTTCTATATCCCGAACAGTCCACTCATTACTACTGCGGCCTACTGGGAACTAACCGAATTCACCATGTTACTCAGATTCGGCTCACCAAATTTTGATAAATCTTTAAAAGTACACATCGTACAAGAGCAGGCTACTGGGAACTAACTGAATTCACAGAGAAACAGTGTTTCAGTTCGTTAAAACGTTGCTCTATCTTGAATAACAAGCTTATTACATGCGAATCCTATTGGGAACCTACTGAATTCACCATGATACTTAGATTCCGTTCCACAAAATGTTGCTCTATATTGAAAAGCAGACTCATACAAGCATGTCCCATTGGGAACTCACTGAATTCGCCTAGAAATTTTGATTCCATTCGTGAAAATTTTTCTATATCCCGAACAGTCCACTCATTACTACTGCGGCCTACTGGGAACTAACCGAATTCACCATGTTACTCAGATTCGGCTCACCAAATTTTGATAAATCTTTAAAAGTACACATCGTACAAGAGCAGGCTACTGGGAACTAACTGAATTCACAGAGAAACAGTGTTTCAGTTCGTTAAAACGTTGCTCTATCTTGAATAACAAGCTTATTACATGCGAATCCTATTGGGAACCTACTGAATTCACCATGATACTTAGATTCCGTTCCACAAAATGTTGCTCTATATTGAAAAGCAGACTCATACAAGCATGTCCCATTGGGAACTCACTGAATTCGCCTAGAAATTTTGATTCCATTCGTGAAAATTTTTCTATATCCCGAACAGTCCACTCATTACTACTGCGGCCTACTGGGAACTAACCGAATTCACCATGTTACTCAGATTCGGCTCACCAAATTTTGATAAATCTTTAAAAGTACACATCGTACAAGAGCAGGCTACTGGGAACTAACTGAATTCACAGAGAAACAGTGTTTCAGTTCGTTAAAACGTTGCTCTATCTTGAATAACAAGCTTATTACATGCGAATCCTATTGGGAACCTACTGAATTCACCATGATACTTAGATTCCGTTCCACAAAATGTTGCTCTATATTGAAAAGCAGACTCATACAAGCATGTCCCATTGGGAACTCACTGAATTCGCCTAGAAATTTTGATTCCATTCGTGAAAATTTTTCTATATCCCGAACAGTCCACTCATTACTACTGCGGCCTACTGGGAACTAACCGAATTCACCATGTTACTCAGATTCGGCTCACCAAATTTTGATAAATCTTTAAAAGTACACATCGTACAAGAGCAGGCTACTGGGAACTAACTGAATTCACAGAGAAACAGTGTTTCAGTTCGTTAAAACGTTGCTCTATCTTGAATAACAAGCTTATTACATGCGAATCCTATTGGGAACCTACTGAATTCACCATGATACTTAGATTCCGTTCCACAAAATGTTGCTCTATATTGAAAAGCAGACTCATACAAGCATGTCCCATTGGGAACTCACTGAATTCGCCTAGAAATTTTGATTCCATTCGTGAAAATTTTTCTATATCCCGAACAGTCCACTCATTACTACTGCGGCCTACTGGGAACTAACCGAATTCACCATGTTACTCAGATTCGGCTCACCAAATTTTGATAAATCTTTAAAAGTACACATCGTACAAGAGCAGGCTACTGGGAACTAACTGAATTCACAGAGAAACAGTGTTTCAGTTCGTTAAAACGTTGCTCTATCTTGAATAACAAGCTTATTACATGCGAATCCTATTGGGAACCTACTGAATTCACCATGATACTTAGATTCCGTTCCACAAAATGTTGCTCTATATTGAAAAGCAGACTCATACAAGCATGTCCCATTGGGAACTCACTGAATTCGCCTAGAAATTTTGATTCCATTCGTGAAAATTTTTCTATATCCCGAACAGTCCACTCATTACTACTGCGGCCTACTGGGAACTAACCGAATTCACCATGTTACTCAGATTCGGCTCACCAAATTTTGATAAATCTTTAAAAGTACACATCGTACAAGAGCAGGCTACTGGGAACTAACTGAATTCACAGAGAAACAGTGTTTCAGTTCGTTAAAACGTTGCTCTATCTTGAATAACAAGCTTATTACATGCGAATCCTATTGGGAACCTACTGAATTCACCATGATACTTAGATTCCGTTCCACAAAATGTTGCTCTATATTGAAAAGCAGACTCATACAAGCATGTCCCATTGGGAACTCACTGAATTCGCCTAGAAATTTTGATTCCATTCGTGAAAATTTTTCTATATCCCGAACAGTCCACTCATTACTACTGCGGCCTACTGGGAACTAACCGAATTCACCATGTTACTCAGATTCGGCTCACCAAATTTTGATAAATCTTTAAAAGTACACATCGTACAAGAGCAGGCTACTGGGAACTAACTGAATTCACAGAGAAACAGTGTTTCAGTTCGTTAAAACGTTGCTCTATCTTGAATAACAAGCTTATTACATGCGAATCCTATTGGGAACCTACTGAATTCACCATGATACTTAGATTCCGTTCCACAAAATGTTGCTCTATATTGAAAAGCAGACTCATACAAGCATGTCCCATTGGGAACTCACTGAATTCGCCTAGAAATTTTGATTCCATTCGTGAAAATTTTTCTATATCCCGAACAGTCCACTCATTACTACTGCGGCCTACTGGGAACTAACCGAATTCACCATGTTACTCAGATTCGGCTCACCAAATTTTGATAAATCTTTAAAAGTACACATCGTACAAGAGCAGGCTACTGGGAACTAACTGAATTCACAGAGAAACAGTGTTTCAGTTCGTTAAAACGTTGCTCTATCTTGAATAACAAGCTTATTACATGCGAATCCTATTGGGAACCTACTGAATTCACCATGATACTTAGATTCCGTTCCACAAAATGTTGCTCTATATTGAAAAGCAGACTCATACAAGCATGTCCCATTGGGAACTCACTGAATTCGCCTAGAAATTTTGATTCCATTCGTGAAAATTTTTCTATATCCCGAACAGTCCACTCATTACTACTGCGGCCTACTGGGAACTAACCGAATTCACCATGTTACTCAGATTCGGCTCACCAAATTTTGATAAATCTTTAAAAGTACACATCGTACAAGAGCAGGCTACTGGGAACTAACTGAATTCACAGAGAAACAGTGTTTCAGTTCGTTAAAACGTTGCTCTATCTTGAATAACAAGCTTATTACATGCGAATCCTATTGGGAACCTACTGAATTCACCATGATACTTAGATTCCGTTCCACAAAATGTTGCTCTATATTGAAAAGCAGACTCATACAAGCATGTCCCATTGGGAACTCACTGAATTCGCCTAGAAATTTTGATTCCATTCGTGAAAATTTTTCTATATCCCGAACAGTCCACTCATTACTACTGCGGCCTACTGGGAACTAACCGAATTCACCATGTTACTCAGATTCGGCTCACCAAATTTTGATAAATCTTTAAAAGTACACATCGTACAAGAGCAGGCTACTGGGAACTAACTGAATTCACAGAGAAACAGTGTTTCAGTTCGTTAAAACGTTGCTCTATCTTGAATAACAAGCTTATTACATGCGAATCCTATTGGGAACCTACTGAATTCACCATGATACTTAGATTCCGTTCCACAAAATGTTGCTCTATATTGAAAAGCAGACTCATACAAGCATGTCCCATTGGGAACTCACTGAATTCGCCTAGAAATTTTGATTCCATTCGTGAAAATTTTTCTATATCCCGAACAGTCCACTCATTACTACTGCGGCCTACTGGGAACTAACCGAATTCACCATGTTACTCAGATTCGGCTCACCAAATTTTGATAAATCTTTAAAAGTACACATCGTACAAGAGCAGGCTACTGGGAACGAACTGAATTCACAGAGAAACAGTGTTTCAGTTCGTTAAAACCTTGCTCTATCTTGAATAACAAGCTTATTACATGCGAATCCTATTGGGAACCTACTGAATTCACCATGATACTTAGATTCCGTTCCACAAAATGTTGCTCTATATTGAAAAGCAGACTCATACAAGCATGTCCCATTGGGAACTCACTGAATTCGCCTAGAAATTTTGATTCCATTCGTGAAAATTTTTCTCTATCCCGAACAGTCCACTCATTACTACTGCGGCCTACTGGGAACTAACCGAATTCACCATGTTACTCAGATTCGGCTCACCAAATTTTGATAAATCTTTAAAAGTACACATCGTACAAGAGCAGGCTACTGGGAACTAACTGAATTCACAGAGAAACAGTGTTTCAGTTCGTTAAAACGTTGCTCTATCTTGAATAACAAGCTTATTACATGCGAATCCTATTGGGAACCTACTGAATTCACCATGATACTTAGATTCCGTTCCACAAAATGTTGCTCTATATTGAAAAGCAGACTCATACAAGCATGTCCCATTGGGAACTCACTGAATTCGCCTAGAAATTTTGATTCCATTCGTGAAAATTTTTCTATATCCCGAACAGTCCACTCATTACTACTGCGGCCTACTGGGAACTAACCGAATTCACCATGTTACTCAGATTCGGCTCACCAAATTTTGATAAATCTTTAAAAGTACACATCGTACAAGAGCAGGCTACTGGGAACTAACTGAATTCACAGAGAAACAGTGTTTCAGTTCGTTAAAACGTTGCTCTATCTTGAATAACAAGCTTATTACATGCGAATCCTATTGGGAACCTACTGAATTCACCATGATACTTAGATTCCGTTCCACAAAATGTTGCTCTATATTGAAAAGCAGACTCATACAAGCATGTCCCATTGGGAACTCACTGAATTCGCCTAGAAATTTTGATTCCATTCGTGAAAATTTTTCTATATCCCGAACAGTCCACTCATTACTACTGCGGCCTACTGGGAACTAACCGAATTCACCATGTTACTCAGATTCGGCTCACCAAATTTTGATAAATCTTTAAAAGTACACATCGTACAAGAGCAGGCTAGTGGGAACTAACTGAATTCACAGAGAAACAGTGTTTCAGTTCGTTAAAACGTTGCTCTATCTTGAATAACAAGCTTATTACATGCGAATCCTATTGGGAACCTACTGAATTCACCATGATACTTAGATTCCGTTCCACAAAATGTTGCTCTATATTGAAAAGCAGACTCATACAAGCATGTCCCATTGGGAACTCACTGAATTCGCCTAGAAATTTTGATTCCATTCGTGAAAATTTTTCTATATCCCGAACAGTCCACTCATTACTACTGCGGCCTACTGGGAACTAACCGAATTCACCATGTTACTCAGATTCGGCTCACCAAATTTTGATAAATCTTTAAAAGTACACATCGTACAAGAGCAGGCTACTGGGAACTAACTGAATTCACAGAGAAACAGTGTTTCAGTTCGTTAAAACGTTGCTCTATCTTGAATAACAAGCTTATTACATGCGAATCCTATTGGGAACCTACTGAATTCACCATGATACTTAGATTCCGTTCCACAAAATGTTGCTCTATATTGAAAAGCAGACTCATACAAGCATGTCCCATTGGGAACTCACTGAATTCGCCTAGAAATTTTGATTCCATTCGTGAAAATTTTTCTATATCCCGAACAGTCCACTCATTACTACTGCGGCCTACTGGGAACTAACCGAATTCACCATGTTACTCAGATTCGGCTCACCAAATTTTGATAAATCTTTAAAAGTACACATCGTACAAGAGCAGGCTACTGGGAACTAACTGAATTCACAGAGAAACAGTGTTTCAGTTCGTTAAAACGTTGCTCTATCTTGAATAACAAGCTTATTACATGCGAATCCTATTGGGAACCTACTGAATTCACCATGATACTTAGATTCCGTTCCACAAAATGTTGCTCTATATTGAAAAGCAGACTCATACAAGCATGTCCCATTGGGAACTCACTGAATTCGCCTAGAAATTTTGATTCCATTCGTGAAAATTTTTCTATATCCCGAACAGTCCACTCATTACTTCCGCGGCCTACTGGGAACTAACCTAATTCACCATGTTACTCATTCGGCTCACCAAATTTTGATAAATCTTTAAAAGTACACATCGTACAAGAGCAGGCTACTGGGAACTAACTGAATTCACAGAGAAACAGTGTTTCAGTTCGTTAAAACGTTGCTCTATCTTGAATAACAAGCTTATTACATGCGAATCCTATTGGGAACCTACTGAATTCACCATGATACTTAGATTCCGTTCCACAAAATGTTGCTCTATATTGAAAAGCAGACTCATACAAGCATGTCCCATTGGGAACTCACTGAATTCGCCTAGAAATTTTGATTCCATTCGTGAAAATTTTTCTCTATCCCTAACAGTCCACTCATTACTACTGCGGCCTACTGGGAACTAACCGAATTCACCATGTTACTCAGATTCGGCTCACCAAATTTTGATAAATCTTTAAAAGTACACATCGTACAAGAGCAGGCTACTGGGAACTAACTGAATTCACAGAGAAACAGTGTTTCAGTTCGTTAAAACGTTGCTCTATCTTGAATAACAAGCTTATTACATGCGTATCCTATTGGGAACCTACTGAATTCACCATGATACTTAGATTCCGTTCCACAAAATGTTGCTCTATATTGAAAAGCAGACTCATACAAGCATGTCCCATTGGGAACTCACTGAATTCGCCTAGAAATTTTGATTCCATTCGTGAAAATTTTTCTCTATCCCGAACAGTCCACTCATTACTACTGCGGCCTACTGGGAACTAACCGAATTCACCATGTTACTCAGATTCGGCTCACCAAATTTTGATAAATCTTTAAAAGTACACATCGTACAAGAGCAGGCTACTGGGAACTAACTGAATTCACAGAGAAACAGTGTTTCATTTCGTTAAAACGTTGCTCTATCTTGAATAACAAGCTTATTACATGCGAATCCTATTGGGAACCTACTGAATTCACCATGATACTTAGATTCCGTTCCACAAAATGTTGCTCTATATTGAAAAGCAGACTCATACAAGCATGTCCCATTGGGAACTCACTGAATTCGCCTAGAAATTTTGATTCCATTCGTGAAAATTTTTCTCTATCCCGAACAGTCCACTCATTACTACTGCGGCCTACTGGGAACTAACCGAATTCACCATGTTACTCAGATTCGGCTCACCAAATTTTGATAAATCTTTAAAAGTACACATCGTACAAGAGCAGGCTACTGGGAACTAACTGAATTCACAGAGAAAAAGTGTTTCAGTTCGTTAAAACGTTGCTCTATCTTGAATAACAAGCTTATTACATGCGAATCCTATTGGGAACCTACTGAATTCACCATGATACTTAGATTCCGTTCCACAAAATGTTGCTCTATATTGAAAAGCAGACTCATACAAGCATGTCCCATTGGGGACTCACTGAATTCGCCTAGAAATTTTGATTCCATTCGTGAAAATTTTTCTATATCCCGAACAGTCCACTCATTACTACTGCGGCCTACTGGGAACTAACCGAATTCACCATGTTACTCAGATTCGGCTCACCAAATTTTGATAAATCTTTAAAAGTACACATCGTACAAGAGCAGGCTACTGGGAACTAACTGAATTCACAGAGAAACAGTGTTTCAGTTCGTTAAAACGTTGCTCTATCTTGAATAACAAGCTTATTACATGCGAATCCTATTGGGAACCTACTGAATTCACCATGATACTTAGATTCCGTTCCACAAAATGTTGCTCTATATTGAAAAGCAGACTCATACAAGCATGTCCCATTGGGAACTCACTGAATTCGCCTAGAAATTTTGATTCCATTCGTGAAAATTTTTCTATATCCCGAACAGTCCACTCATTACTACTGCGGCCTACTGGGAACTAACCGAATTCACCATGTTACTCAGAATCGGCTCACCAAATTTTGATAAATCTTTAAAAGTACACATCGTACAAGAGCAGGCTACTGGGAACTAACTGAATTCACAGAGAAACAGTGTTTCAGTTCGTTAAAACGTTGCTCTATCTTGAATAACAAGCTTATTACATGCGAATCCTATTGGGAACCTACTGAATTCACCATGATACTTAGATTCCGTTCCACAAAATGTTGCTCTATATTGAAAAGCTGACTCATACAAGCATGTCCCATTGGGAACTCACTGAATTCGCCTAGAAATTTTGATTCCATTCGTGAAAATTTTTCTATATCCCGAACAGTCCACTCATTACTACTGCGGCCTACTGGGAACTAACCGAATTCACCATGTTACTCAGATTTGGCTCACCAAATTTTGATAAATCTTTAAAAGTACACATCGTACAAGAGCAGGCTACTGGGAACTAACTGAATTCACAGAGAAACAGTGTTTCAGTTCGTTAAAACGTTGCTCTATCTTGAATAACAAGCTTATTACATGCGAATCCTATTGGGAACCTACTGAATTCACCATGATACTTAGATTCCGTTCCACAAAATGTTGCTCTATATTGAAAAGCAGACTCATACAAGCATGTCCCATTGGGAACTCACTGAATTCGCCTAGAAATTTTGATTCCATTCGTGAAAATTTTTCTATATCCCGAACAGTCCACTCATTACTACTGCGGCCTACTGGGAACTAACCGAATTCACCATGTTACTCAGATTCGGCTCACCAAATTTTGATAAATCTTTAAAAGTACACATCGTACAAGAGCAGGCTACTGGGAACTAACTGAATTCACAGAGAAACAGTGTTTCAGTTCGTTAAAACGTTGCTCTATCTTGAATAACAAGCTTATTACATGCGAATCCTATTGGGAACCTACTGAATTCACCATGATACTTAGATTCCGTTCCACAAAATGTTGCTCTATATTGAAAAGCAGACTCATACAAGCATGTCCCATTGGGAACTCACTGAATTCGCCTAGAAATTTTGATTCCATTCGTGAAAATTTTTCTATATCCCGAACAGTCCACTCATTACTACTGCGGCCTACTGGGAACTAACCGAATTCACCATGTTACTCAGATTCGGCTCACCAAATTTTGATAAATCTTTAAAAGTACACATCGTACAAGAGCAGGCTACTGGGAACTAACTGAATTCACAGAGAAACAGTGTTTCAGTTCGTTAAAACGTTGCTCTATCTTGAATAACAAGCTTATTACATGCGAATCCTATTGGGAACCTACTGAATTCACCATGATACTTAGATTCCGTTCCACAAAATGTTGCTCTATATTGAAAAGCAGACTCATACAAGCATGTCCCATTGGGAACTCACTGAATTCGCCTAGAAATTTTGATTCCATTCGTGAAATTTTTTCTCTATCCCGAACAGTCCACTCATTACTACTGCGGCCTACTGGGAACTAACCGAATTCACCATGTTACTCAGATTCGGCTCACCAAATTTTGATAAATCTTTAAAAGTACACATCGTACAAGAGCAGGCTACTGGGAACTAACTGAATTCACAGAGAAACAGTGTTTCAGTTCGTTAAAACGTTGCTCTATCTTGAATAACAAGCTTATTACATGCGAATCCTATTGGGAACCTACTGAATTCACCATGATACTTAGATTCCGTTCCACAAAATGTTGCTCTATATTGAAAAGCAGACTCATACAAGCATGTCCCATTGGGAACTCACTGAATTCGCCTAGAAATTTTGATTCCATTCGTGAAAATTTTTCTATATCCCGAACAGTCCACTCATTACTACTGCGGCCTACTGGGAACTAACCGAATTCACCATGTTACTCAGATTCGGCTCACCAAATTTTGATAAATCTTTAAAAGTACACATCGTACAAGAGCAGGCTACTGGGAACTAACTGAATTCACAGAGAAACAGTGTTTCAGTTCGTTAAAACGTTGCTCTATCTTGAATAACAAGCTTATTACATGCGAATCCTATTGGGAACCTACTGAATTCACCATGATACTTAGATTCCGTTCCACAAAATGTTGCTCTATATTGAAAAGCAGACTCATACAAGCATGTCCCATTGGGAACTCACTGAATTCGCCTAGAAATTTTGATTCCATTCGTGAAATTTTTTCTCTATCCCGAACAGTCCACTCATTACTACTGCGGCCTACTGGGAACTAACCGAATTCACCATGTTACTCAGATTCGGCTCACCAAATTTTGATAAATCTTTAAAAGTACACATCGTACAAGAGCAGGCTACTGGGAACTAACTGAATTCACAGAGAAACAGTGTTTCAGTTCGTTAAAACGTTGCTCTATCTTGAATAACAAGCTTATTACATGCGAATCCTATTGGGAACCTACTGAATTCACCATGATACTTAGATTCCGTTCCACAAAATGTTGCTCTATATTGAAAAGCAGACTCATACAAGCATGTCCCATTGGGAACTCACTGAATTCGCCTAGAAATTTTGATTCCATTCGTGAAAATTTTTCTCTATCCCGAACAGTCCACTCATTACTACTGCGGCCTACTGGGAACTAACCGAATTCACCATGTTACTCAGATTCGGCTCACCAAATTTTGATAAATCTTTAAAAGTACACATCGTACAAGAGCAGGCTACTGGGAACTAACTGAATTCACAGAGAAACAGTGTTTCAGTTCGTTAAAACGTTGCTCTATCTTGAATAACAAGCTTATTACATGCGAATCCTATTGGGAACCTACTGAATTCACCATGATACTTAGATTCCGTTCCACAAAATGTTGCTCTATATTGAAAAGCAGACTCATACAAGCATGTCCCATTGGGAACTCACTGAATTCGCCTAGAAATTTTGATTCCATTCGTGAAAATTTTTCTATATCCCGAACAGTCCACTCATTACTACTGCGGCCTACTGGGAACTAACCGAATTCACCATGTTACTCAGATTCGGCTCATCAAATTTTGATAAATCTTTAAAAGTACACATCGTACAAGAGCAGGCTACTGGGAACTAACTGAATTCACAGAGAAACAGTGTTTCAGTTCGTTAAAACGTTGCTCTATCTTGAATAACAAGCTTATTACATGCGAATCCTATTGGGAACCTACTGAATTCACCATGATACTTAGATTCCGTTCCACAAAATGTTGCTCTATATTGAAAAGCAGACTCATACAAGCATGTCCCATTGGGAACTCACTGAATTCGCCTAGAAATTTTGATTCCATTCGTGAAAATTTTTCTATATCCCGAACAGTCCACTCATTACTACTGCGGCCTACTGGGAACTAACCGAATTCACCATGTTACTCAGATTCGGCTCACCAAATTTTGATAAATCTTTAAAAGTACACATCGTACAAGAGCAGGCTACTGGGAACTAACTGAATTCACAGAGAAACAGTGTTTCAGTTCGTTAAAACGTTGCTCTATCTTGAATAACAAGCTTATTACATGCGAATCCTATTGGGAACCTACTGAATTCACCATGATACTTAGATTCCGTTCCACAAAATGTTGCTCTATATTGAAAAGCAGACTCATACAAGCATGTCCCATTGGGAACTCACTGAATTCGCCTAGAAATTTTGATTCCATTCGTGAAAATTTTTCTCTATCCCGAACAGTCCACTCATTACTACTGCGGCCTACTGGGAACTAACCGAATTCACCATGTTACTCAGATTCGGCTCACCAAATTTTGATAAATCTTTAAAAGTACACATCGTACAAGAGCAGGCTACTGGGAACTAACTGAATTCACAGAGAAACAGTGTTTCAGTTCGTTAAAACGTTGCTCTATCTTGAATAACAAGCTTATTACATGCGAATCCTATTGGGAACCTACTGAATTCACCATGATACTTAGATTCCGTTCCACAAAATGTTGCTCTATATTGAAAAGCAGACTCATACAAGCATGTCCCATTGGGAACTCACTGAATTCGCCTAGAAATTTTGATTCCATTCGTGAAAATTTTTCTATATCCCGAACAGTCCACTCATTACTACTGCGGCCTACTGGGAACTAACCGAATTCACCATGTTACTCAGATTCGGCTCACCAAATTTTGATAAATCTTTAAAAGTACACATCGTACAAGAGCAGGCTACTGGGAACTAACTGAATTCACAGAGAAACAGTGTTTCAGTTCGTTAAAACGTTGCTCTATCTTGAATAACAAGCTTATTACATGCGAATCCTATTGGGAACCTACTGAATTCACCATGATACTTAGATTATGTTCCACAAAATGTTGCTCTATATTGAAAAGCAGACTCATACAAGCATGTCCCATTGGGAACTCACTGAATTCGCCTAGAAATTTTGATTCCATTCGTGAAAATTTTTCTATATCCCGAACAGTCCACTCATTACTACTGCGGCCTACTGGGAACTAACCGAATTCACCATGTTACTCAGATTCGGCTCACCAAATTTTGATAAATCTTTAAAAGTACACATCGTACAAGAGCAGGCTACTGGGAACTAACTGAATTCACAGAGAAACAGTGTTTCAGTTCGTTAAAACGTTGCTCTATCTTGAATAACAAGCTTATTACATGCGAATCCTATTGGGAACCTACTGAATTCACCATGATACTTAGATTCCGTTCCACAAAATGTTGCTCTATATTGAAAAGCAGACTCATACAAGCATGTCCCATTGGGAACTCACTGAATTCGCCTAGAAATTTTGATTCCATTCGTGAAAATTTTTCTATATCCCGAACAGTCCACTCATTACTACTGCGGCCTACTGGGAACTAACCGAATTCACCATGTTACTCAGATTCGGCTCACCAAATTTTGATAAATCTTTAAAAGTACACATCGTACAAGAGCAGGCTAGTGGGAACTAACTGAATTCACAGAGAAACAGTGTTTCAGTTCGTTAAAACGTTGCTCTATCTTGAATAACAAGCTTATTACATGCGAATCCTATTGGGAACCTACTGAATTCACCATGATACTTAGATTCCGTTCCACAAAATGTTGCTCTATATTGAAAAGCAGACTCATACAAGCATGTCCCATTGGGAACTCACTGAATTCGCCTAGAAATTTTGATTCCATTCGTGAAAATTTTTTTCTATCCCGAACAGTCCACTCATTACTACTGCGGCCTACTGGGAACTAACCGAATTCACCATGTTACTCAGATTCGGCTCACCAAATTTTGATAAATCTTTAAAAGTACACATCGTACAAGAGCAGGCTACTGGGAACTAACTGAATTCACAGAGAAACAGTGTTTCAGTTCGTTAAAACGTTGCTCTATCTTGAATAACAAGCTTATTACATGCGAATCCTATTGGGAACCTACTGAATTCACCATGATACTTAGATTCCGTTCCACAAAATGTTGCTCTATATTGAAAAGCAGACTCATACAAGCATGTCCCATTGGGAACTCACTGAATTCGCCTAGAAATTTTGATTCCATTCATGAAAATTTTTCTATATCCCGAAAAGTCCACTCATTACTACTGCGGCCTACTGGGAACTAACCTAATTCACCATGTTACTCAGATTCGGCTCACCAAATTTTGATAAATCTTTAAAAGTACACATCGTACAAGAGCAGGCTAGTGGGAACTAACTGAATTCACAGAGAAACAGTGTTTCAGTTCGTTAAAACGTTGCTCTATCTTGAATAACAAGCTTATTACATGCGAATCCTATTGGGAACCTACTGAATTCACCATGATACTTAGATTCCGTTCCACAAAATGTTGCTCTATATTGAAAAGCAGACTCATACAAGCATGTCCCATTGGGAACTCACTGAATTCGCCTAGAAATTTTGATTCCATTCGTGAAAATTTTTCTATATCCCGAACAGTCCACTCATTACTACTGCGGCCTACTGGGAACTAACCTAATTCACCATGTTACTCAGATTCGGCTCACCAAATTTTGATAAATCTTTAAAAGTACACATCGTACAAGAGCAGGCTACTGGGAACTAACTGAATTCACAGAGAAACAGTGTTTCAGTTCGTTAAAACGTTGCTCTATCTTGAATAACAAGCTTATTACATGCGAATCCTATTGGGAACCTACTGAATTCACCATGATACTTAGATTCCGTTCCACAAAATGTTGCTCTATATTGAAAAGCAGACTCATACAAGCATGTCCCATTGGGAACTCACTGAATTCGCCTAGAAATTTTGATTCCATTCGTGAAAATTTTTCTCTATCCCGAACAGTCCACTCATTACTACTGCGGCCTACTGGGAACTAACCGAATTCACCATGTTACTCAGATTCGGCTCACCAAATTTTGATAAATCTTTAAAAGTACACGTCGTACAAGAGCAGGCTACTGGGAACTAACTGAATTCACAGAGAAACAGTGTTTCAGTTCGTTAAAACGTTGCTCTATCTTGAATAACAAGCTTATTACATGCGAATCCTATTGGGAACCTACTGAATTCACCATGATACTTAGATTCCGTTCCACAAAATGTTGCTCTATATTGAAAATCAGACTCATACAAGCATGTCCCATTGGGAACTCACTGAATTCGCCTAGAAATTTTGATTCCATTCGTGAAAATTTTTCTCTATCCCGAACAGTCCACTCATTACTACTGCGGCCTACTGGGAACTAACCGAATTCACCATGTTACTCAGATTCGGCTCACCAAATTTTGATAAATCTTTAAAAGTACACATCGTACAAGAGCAGGCTACTGGGAACTAACTGAATTCACAGAGAAACAGTGTTTCAGTTCGTTAAAACGTTGCTCTATCTTGAATAACAAGCTTATTACATGCGAATCCTATTGGGAACCTACTGAATTCACCATGATACTTAGATTCCGTTCCACAAAATGTTGCTCTATATTGAAAAGCAGACTCATACAAGCATGTCCCATTGGGAACTCACTGAATTCGCCTATAAATTTTGATTCCATTCGTGAAAATTTTTCTATATCCCGAACAGTCCACTCATTACTACTGCGGCCTACTGGGAACTAACCGAATTCACCATGTTACTCAGATTCGGCTCACCAAATTTTGATAAATCTTTAAAAGTACACATCGTACAAGAGCAGGCTACTGGGAACTAACTGAATTCACAGAGAAACAGTGTTTCAGTTCGTTAAAAGGTTGCTCTATCTTGAATAACAAGCTTATTACATGCGAATCCTATTGGGAACCTACTGAATTCACCATGATACTTAGATTCCGTTCCACAAAATGTTGCTCTATATTGAAAAGCAGACTCATACAAGCATGTCCCATTGGGCACTCACTGAATTCGCCTAGAAATTTTGATTCCATTCGTGAAAATTTTTCTATATCCCGAACAGTCCACTCATTACTACTGCGGCCTACTGGGAACTAACCGAATTCACCATGTTACTCAGATTCGGCTCACCAAATTTTGATAAATCTTTAAAAGTACACATCGTACAAGAGCAGGCTACTGGGAACTAACTGAATTCACAGAGAAACAGTGTTTCAGTTCGTTAAAACGTTGCTCTATCTTGAATAACAAGCTTATTACATGCGAATCCTATTGGGAACCTACTGAATTCACCATGATACTTAGATTCCGTTCCACAAAATGTTGCTCTATATTGAAAAGCAGACTCATACAAGCATGTCCCATTGGGAACTCACTGAATTCGCCTAGAAATTTTGATTCCATTCGTGAAAATTTTTCTATATCCCGAACAGTCCACTCATTACTACTGCGGCCTACTGGGAACTAACCGAATTCACCATGTTACTCAGATTCGGCTCACCAAATTTTGATAAATCTTTAAAAGTACACATCGTACAAGAGCAGGCTACTGGGAACTAACTGAATTCACAGAGAAACAGTGTTTCAGTTCGTTAAAACGTTGCTCTATCTTGAATAACAAGCTTATTACATGCGAATCCTATTGGGAACCTACTGAATTCACCATGATACTTAGATTCCGTTCCACAAAATGTTGCTCTATATTGAAAAGCAGACTCATACAAGCATGTCCCATTGGGAACTCACTGAATTCGCCTAGAAATTTTGATTCCATTCGTGAAAATTTTTCTATATCCCGAACAGTCCACTCATTACTACTGCGGCCTACTGGGAACTAACCGAATTCACCATGTTACTCAGATTCGGCTCACCAAATTTTGATAAATCTTTAAAAGTACACATCGTACAAGAGCAGGCTACTGGGAACTAACTGAATTCACAGAGAAACAGTGTTTCAGTTCGTTAAAACGTTGCTCTATCTTGAATAACAAGCTTATTACATGCGAATCCTATTGGGAACCTACTGAATTCACCATGATACTTAGATTCCGTTCCACAAAATGTTGCTCTATATTGAAAAGCAGACTCATACAAGCATGTCCCATTGGGAACTCACTGAATTCGCCTAGAAATTTTGATTCCATTCGTGAAAATTTTTCTCTATCCCGAACAGTCCACTCATTACTACTGCGGCCTACTGGGAACTAACCGAATTCACCATGTTACTCAGATTCGGCTCACCAAATTTTGATAAATCTTTAAAAGTACACATCGTACAAGAGCAGGCTACTGGGAACTAACTGAATTCACAGAGAAACAGTGTTTCAGTTCGTTAAAACGTTGCTCTATCTTGAATAACAAGCTTATTACATGTGAATCCTATTGGGAACCTACTGAATTCACCATGATACTTAGATTATGTTCCACAAAATGTTGCTCTATATTGAAAAGCAGACTCATACAAGCATGTCCCATTGGGAACTCACTGAATTCGCCTAGAAATTTTGATTCCATTCGTGAAAATTTTTCTATATCCCGAACAGTCCACTCATTACTACTGCGGCCTACTGGGAACTAACCGAATTCACCATGTTACTCAGATTCGGCTCACCAAATTTTGATAAATCTTTAAAAGTACACATCGTACAAGAGCAGGCTACTGGGAACTAACTGAATTCACAGAGAAACAGTGTTTCAGTTCGTTAAAACGTTGCTCTATCTTGAATAACAAGCTTATTACATGCGAATCCTATTGGGAACCTACTGAATTCACCATGATACTTAGATTCCGTTCCACAAAATGTTGCTCTATATTGAAAAGCAGACTCATACAAGCATGTCCCATTGGGAACTCACTGAATTCGCCTAGAAATTTTGATTCCATTCGTGAAAATTTTTCTATATCCCGAACAGTCCACTCATTACTACTGCGGCCTACTGGGAACTAACCGAATTCACCATGTTACTCAGATTCGGCTCACCAAATTTTGATAAATCTTTAAAAGTACACATCGTACAAGAGCAGGCTAGTGGGAACTAACTGAATTCACAGAGAAACAGTGTTTCAGTTCGTTAAAACGTTGCTCTATCTTGAATAACAAGCTTATTACATGCGAATCCTATTGGGAACCTACTGAATTCACCATGATACTTAGATTCCGTTCCACAAAATGTTGCTCTATATTGAAAAGCAGACTCATACAAGCATGTCTCATTGGGAACTCACTGAATTCGCCTAGAAATTTTGATTCCATTCGTGAAAATTTTTTTCTATCCCGAACAGTCCACTCATTACTACTGCGGCCTACTGGGAACTAACCGAATTCACCATGTTACTCAGATTCGGCTCACCAAATTTTGATAAATCTTTAAAAGTACACATCGTACAAGAGCAGGCTACTGGGAACTAACTGAATTCACAGAGAAACAGTGTTTCAGTTCGTTAAAACGTTGCTCTATCTTGAATAACAAGCTTATTACATGCGAATCCTATTGGGAACCTACTGAATTCACCATGATACTTAGATTCCGTTCCACAAAATGTTGCTCTATATTGAAAAGCAGACTCATACAAGCATGTCCCATTGGGAACTCACTGAATTCGCCTAGAAATTTTGATTCCATTCATGAAAATTTTTCTCTATCCCGAACAGTCCACTCATTACTACTGCGGCCTACTGGGAACTAACCTAATTCACCATGTTACTCAGATTCGGCTCACCAAATTTTGATAAATCTTTAAAAGTACACATCGTACAAGAGCAGTCTAGTGGGAACTAACTGAATTCACAGAGAAACAGTGTTTCAGTTCGTTAAAACGTTGCTCTATCTTGAATAACAAGCTTATTACATGCGAATCCTATTGGGAACCTACTGAATTCACCATGATACTTAGATTCCGTTCCACAAAATGTTGCTCTATATTGAAAAGCAGACTCATACAAGCATGTCCCATTGGGAACTCACTGAATTCGCCTAGAAATTTTGATTCCATTCGTGAAAATTTTTCTATATCCCGAACAGTCCACTCATTACTACTGCGGCCTACTGGGAACTAACCGAATTCACCATGTTACTCAGATTCGGCTCACCAAATTTTGATAAATCTTTAAAAGTACACATCGTACAAGAGCAGGCTACTGGGAACTAACTGAATTCACAGAGAAACAGTGTTTCAGTTCGTTAAAACGTTGCTCTATCTTGAATAACAAGCTTATTACATGCGAATCCTATTGGGAACCTACTGAATTCACCATGATACTTAGATTCCGTTCCACAAAATGTTGCTCTATATTGAAAAGCAGACTCATACAAGCATGTCCCATTGGGAACTCACTGAATTCGCCTAGAAATATTGATTCCATTCGTGAAAATTTTTCTCTATCCCGAACAGTCCACTCATTACTACTGCGGCCTACTGGGAACTAACCGAATTCACCATGTTACTCAGATTCGGCTCACCAAATTTTGATAAATCTTTAAAAGTACACATCGTACAAGAGCAGGCTACTGGGAACTAACTGAATTCACAGAGAAACAGTGTTTCAGTTCGTTAAAACGTTGCTCTATCTTGAATAACAAGCTTATTACATGCGAATCCTATTGGGAACCTACTGAATTCACCATGATACTTAGATTCCGTTCCACAAAATGTTGCTCTATATTGAAAAGCAGACTCATACAAGCATGTCCCATTGGGAACTCACTGAATTCGCCTAGAAATTTTGATTCCATTCGTGAAAATTTTTCTATATCCCGAACAGTCCACTCATTACTACTGCGGCCTACTGGGAACTAACCGAATTCACCATGTTACTCAGATTCGGCTCACCAAATTTTGATAAATCTTTAAAAGTACACATCGTACAAGAGCAGGCTACTGGGAACTAACTGAATTCACAGAGAAACAGTGTTTCAGTTCGTTAAAACGTTGCTCTATCTTGAATAACAAGCTTATTACATGCGAATCCTATTGGGAACCTACTGAATTCACCATGATACTTAGATTCCGTTCCACAAAATGTTGCTCTATATTGAAAAGCAGACTCATACAAGCATGTCCCATTGGGAACTCACTGAATTCGCCTAGAAATTTTGATTCCATTCGTGAAAATTTTTCTATATCCCGAACAGTCCACTCATTACTACTGCGGCCTACTGGGAACTAACCGAATTCACCATGTTACTCAGATTCGGCTCACCAAATTTTGATAAATCTTTAAAAGTACACATCGTACAAGAGCAGGCTACTGGGAACTAACTGAATTCACAGAGAAACAGTGTTTCAGTTCGTTAAAACGTTGCTCTATCTTGAATAACAAGCTTATTACATGCGAATCCTATTGGGAACCTACTGAATTCACCATGATACTTAGATTCCGTTCCACAAAATGTTGCTCTATATTGAAAAGCAGACTCATACAAGCATGTCCCATTGGGAACTCACTGAATTCGCCTAGAAATTTTGATTCCATTCGTGAAAATTTTTCTCTATCCCGAACAGTCCACTCATTACTACTGCGGCCTACTGGGAACTAACCGAATTCACCATGTTACTCAGATTCGGCTCACCAAATTTTGATAAATCTTTAAAAGTACACATCGTACAAGAGCAGGCTAGTGGGAACTAACTGAATTCACAGAGAAACAGTGTTTCAGTTCGTTAAAACGTTGCTCTATCTTGAATAACAAGCTTATTACATGCGAATCCTATTGGGAACCTACTGAATTCACCATGATACTTAGATTCCGTTCCACAAAATGTTGCTCTATATTGAAAAGCAGACTCATACAAGCATGTCCCATTGGGAACTCACTGAATTCGCCTAGAAATTTTGATTCCATTCGTGAAAATTTTTCTCTATCCCGAACAGTCCACTCATTACTACTGCGGCCTACTGGGAACTAACCGAATTCACCATGTTACTCAGATTCGGCTCACCAAATTTTGATAAATCTTTAAAAGTACACATCGTACAAGAGCAGGCTACTGGGAACTAACTGAATTCACAGAGAAACAGTGTTTCAGTTCGTTAAAACGTTGCTCTATCTTGAATAACAAGCTTATTACATGCGAATCCTATTGGGAACCTACTGAATTCACCATGATACTTAGATTCCGTTCCACAAAATGTTGCTCTATATTGAAAAGCAGACTCATACAAGCATGTCCCATTGGGAACTCACTGAATTCGCCTAGAAATTTTGATTCCATTCGTGAAAATTTTTCTCTATCCCGAACAGTCCACTCATTACTACTGCGGCCTACTGGGAACTAACCGAATTCACCATGTTACTCAGATTCGGCTCACCAAATTTTGATAAATCTTTAAAAGTACACATCGTACAAGAGCAGGCTACTGGGAACTAACTGAATTCACAGAGAAACAGTGTTTCAGTTCGTTAAAACGTTGCTCTATCTTGAATAACAAGCTTATTACATGCGAATCCTATTGGGAACCTACTGAATTCACCATGATACTTAGATTCCGTTCCACAAAATGTTGCTCTATATTGAAAAGCAGACTCATACAAGCATGTCCCATTGGGAACTCACTGAATTCGCCTAGAAATTTTGATTCCATTCGTGAAAATTTTTCTATATCCCGAACAGTCCACTCATTACTACTACGGCCTACTGGGAACTAACCGAATTCACCATGTTACTCAGATTCGGCTCACCAAATTTTGATAAATCTTTAAAAGTACACATCGTACAAGAGCAGGCTACTGGGAACTAACTGAATTCACAGAGAAACAGTGTTTCAGTTCGTTAAAACGTTGCTCTATCTTGAATAACAAGCTTATTACATGCGAATCCTATTGGGAACCTACTGAATTCACCATGATACTTAGATTCCGTTCCACAAAATGTTGCTCTATATTGAAAAGCAGACTCATACAAGCATGTCCCATTGGGAACTCACTGAATTCGCCTAGAAATTTTGATTCCATTCGTGAAAATTTTTCTCTATCCCGAACAGTCCACTCATTACTACTGCGGCCTACTGGGAACTAACCGAATTCACCATGTTACTCAGATTCGGCTCACCAAATTTTGATAAATCTTTAAAAGTACACATCGTACAAGAGCAGGCTACTGGGAACTAACTGAATTCACAGAGAAACAGTGTTTCAGTTCGTTAAAACGTTGCTCTATCTTGAATAACAAGCTTATTACATGCGAATCCTATTGGGAACCTACTGAATTCACCATGATACTTAGATTCCGTTCCACAAAATGTTGCTCTATATTGAAAAGCAGACTCATACAAGCATGTCCCATTGGGAACTCACTGAATTCGCCTAGAAATTTTGATTCCATTCGTGAAAATTTTTCTATATCCCGAACAGTCCACTCATTACTACTGCGGCCTACTGGGAACTAACCGAATTCACCATGTTACTCAGATTCGGCTCACCAAATTTTGATAAATCTTTAAAAGTACACATCGTACAAGAGCAGGCTACTGGGAACTAACTGAATTCACAGAGAAACAGTGTTTCAGTTCGTTAAAACGTTGCTCTATCTTGAATAACAAGCTTATTACATGCGAATCCTATTGGGAACCTACTGAATTCACCATGATACTTAGATTCCGTTCCACAAAATGTTGCTCTATATTGAAAAGCAGACTCATACAAGCATGTCCCATTGGGAACTCACTGAATTCGCCTAGAAATTTTGATTCCATTCGTGAAAATTTTTCTCTATCCCGAACAGTCCACTCATTACTACTGCGGCCTACTGGGAACTAACCGAATTCACCATGTTACTCAGATTCGGCTCACCAAATTTTGATAAATCTTTAAAAGTACACATCGTACAAGAGCAGGCTACTGGGAACGAACTGAATTCACAGAGAAACAGTGTTTCAGTTCGTTAAAACGTTGCTCTATCTTGAATAACAAGCTTATTACATGCGAATCCTATTGGGAACCTACTGAATTCACCATGATACTTAGATTATGTTCCACAAAATGTTGCTCTATATTGAAAAGCAGACTCATACAAGCATGTCCCATTGGGAACTCACTGAATTCGCCTAGAAATTTTGATTCCATTCGTGAAAATTTTTCTATATCCCGAACAGTCCACTCATTACTACTGCGGCCTACTGGGAACTAACCGAATTCACCATGTTACTCAGATTCGGCTCACCAAATTTTGATAAATCTTTAAAAGTACACATCGTACAAGAGCAGGCTACTGGGAACTAACTGAATTCACAGAGAAACAGTGTTTCAGTTCGTTAAAACGTTGCTCTATCTTGAATAACAAGCTTATTACATGCGAATCCTATTGGGAACCTACTGAATTCACCATGATACTTAGATTCCGTTCCACAAAATGTTGCTCTATATTGAAAAGCAGACTCATACAAGCATGTCCCATTGGGAACTCACTGAATTCGCCTAGAAATTTGGATTCCATTCGTGAAAATTTTTCTATATCCCGAACAGTCCACTCATTACTACTGCGGCCTACTGGGAACTAACCGAATTCACCATGTTACTCAGATTCGGCTCACCAAATTTTGATAAATCTTTAAAAGTACACATCGTACAAGAGCAGGCTAGTGGGAACTAACTGAATTCACAGAGAAACAGTGTTTCAGTTCGTTAAAACGTTGCTCTATCTTGAATAACAAGCTTATTACATGCGAATCCTATTGGGAACCTACTGAATTCACCATGATACTTAGATTCCGTTCCACAAAATGTTGCTCTATATTGAAAAGCAGACTCATACAAGCATGTCCCATTGGGAACTCACTGAATTCGCCTAGAAATTTTGATTCCATTCGTGAAAATTTTTTTCTATCCCGAACAGTCCACTCATTACTACTGCGGCCTACTGGGAACTAACCGAATTCACCATGTTACTCAGATTCGGCTCACCAAATTTTGATAAATCTTTAAAAGTACACATCGTACAAGAGCAGGCTACTGGGAACTAACTGAATTCACAGAGAAACAGTGTTTCAGTTCGTTAAAACGTTGCTCTATCTTGAATAACAAGCTTATTACATGCGAATCCTATTGGGAACCTACTGAATTCACCATGATACTTAGATTCCGTTCCACAAAATGTTGCTCTATATTGAAAAGCAGACTCATACAAGCATGTCCCATTGGGAACTCACTGAATTCGCCTAGAAATTTTGATTCCATTCGTGAAAATTTTTCTCTATCCCGAACAGTCCACTCATTACTACTGCGGCCTACTGGGAACTAACCGAATTCACCATGTTACTCAGATTCGGCTCACCAAATTTTGATAAATCTTTAAAAGTACACATCGTACAAGAGCAGGCTAGTGGGAACTAACTGAATTCACAGAGAAACAGTGTTTCAGTTCGTTAAAACGTTGCTCTATCTTGAATAACAAGCTTATTACATGCGAATCCTATTGGGAACCTACTGAATTCACCATGATACTTAGATTCCGTTCCACAAAATGTTGCTCTATATTGAAAAGCAGACTCATACAAGCATGTCCCATTGGGAACTCACTGAATTCGCCTAGAAATTTTGATTCCATTCGTGAAAATTTTTCTATATCCCGAACAGTCCACTCATTACTACTGCGGCCTACTGGGAACTAACCGAATTCACCATGTTACTCAGATTCGGCTCACCAAATTTTGATAAATCTTTAAAAGTACACATCGTACAAGAGCAGGCTACTGGGAACTAACTGAATTCACAGAGAAACAGTGTTTCAGTTCGTTAAAACGTTGCTCTATCTTGAATAACAAGCTTATTACATGCGAATCCTATTGGGAACCTACTGAATTCACCATGATACTTAGATTCCGTTCCACAAAATGTTGCTCTATATTGAAAAGCAGACTCATACAAGCATGTCCCATTGGGAACTCACTGAATTCGCCTAGAAATTTTGATTCCATTCGTGAAAATTTTTCTATATCCCGAACAGTCCACTCATTACTACTGCGGCCTACTGGGAACTAACCGAATTCACCATGTTACTCAGATTCGGCTCACCAAATTTTGATAAATCTTTAAAAGTACACATCGTACAAGAGCAGGCTACTGGGAACTAACTGAATTCACAGAGAAACAGTGTTTCAGTTCGTTAAAACGTTGCTCTATCTTGAATAACAAGCTTATTACATGCGAATCCTATTGGGAACCTACTGAATTCACCATGATACTTAGATTCCGTTCCACAAAATGTTGCTCTATATTGAAAAGCAGACTCATACAAGCATGTCCCATTGGGAACTCACTGAATTCGCCTAGAAATTTTGATTCCATTCGTGAAAATTTTTCTATATCCCGAACAGTCCACTCATTACTACTGCGGCCTACTGGGAACTAACCGAATTCACCATGTTACTCAGATTCGGCTCACCAAATTTTGATAAATCTTTAAAAGTACACATCGTACAAGAGCAGGCTACTGGGAACTAACTGAATTCACAGAGAAACAGTGTTTCAGTTCGTTAAAACGTTGCTCTATCTTGAATAACAAGCTTATTACATGCGAATCCTATTGGGAACCTACTGAATTCACCATGATACTTAGATTCCGTTCCACAAAATGTTGCTCTATATTGAAAAGCAGACTCATACAAGCATGTCCCATTGGGAACTCACTGAATTCGCCTAGAAATTTTGATTCCATTCGTGAAAATTTTTCTATATCCCGAACAGTCCACTCATTACTACTGCGGCCTACTGGGAACTAACCGAATTCACCATGTTACTCAGATTCGGCTCACCAAATTTTGATAAATCTTTAAAAGTACACATCGTACAAGAGCAGGCTACTGGGAACTAACTGAATTCACAGAGAAACAGTGTTTCAGTTCGTTAAAACGTTGCTCTATCTTGAATAACAAGCTTATTACATGCGAATCCTATTGGGAACCTACTGAATTCACCATGATACTTAGATTCCGTTCCACAAAATGTTGCTCTATATTGAAAAGCAGACTCATACAAGCATGTCCCATTGGGAACTCACTGAATTCGCCTAGAAATATTGATTCCATTCGTGAAAATTTTTCTCTATCCCGAACAGTCCACTCATTACTACTGCGGCCTACTGGGAACTAACCGAATTCACCATGTTACTCAGATTCGGCTCACCAAATTTTGATAAATCTTTAAAAGTACACATCGTACAAGAGCAGGCTACTGGGAACTAACTGAATTCACAGAGAAACAGTGTTTCAGTTCGTTAAAACGTTGCTCTATCTTGAATAACAAGCTTATTACATGCGAATCCTATTGGGAACCTACTGAATTCACCATGATACTTAGATTCCGTTCCACAAAATGTTGCTCTATATTGAAAAGCAGACTCATACAAGCATGTCCCATTGGGAACTCACTGAATTCGCCTAGAAATTTTGATTCCATTCGTGAAAATTTTTCTCTATCCCGAACAGTCCACTCATTACTACTGCGGCCTACTGGGAACTAACCGAATTCACCATGTTACTCAGATTCGGCTCACCAAATTTTGATAAATCTTTAAAAGTACACATCGTACAAGAGCAGGCTACTGGGAACTAACTGAATTCACAGAGAAACAGTGTTTCAGTTCGTTAAAACGTTGCTCTATCTTGAATAACAAGCTTATTACATGCGAATCCTATTGGGAACCTACTGAATTCACCATGATACTTAGATTCCGTTCCACAAAATGTTGCTCTATATTGAAAAGCAGACTCATACAAGCATGTCCCATTGGGAACTCACTGAATTCGCCTAGAAATTTTGATTCCATTCGTGAAAATTTTTCTATATCCCGAACAGTCCACTCATTACTACTGCGGCCTACTGGGAACTAACCGAATTCACCATGTTACTCAGATTCGGCTCACCAAATTTTGATAAATCTTTAAAAGTACACATCGTACAAGAGCAGGCTACTGGGAACTAACTGAATTCACAGAGAAACAGTGTTTCAGTTCGTTAAAACGTTGCTCTATCTTGAATAACAAGCTTATTACATGCGAATCCTATTGGGAACCTACTGAATTCACCATGATACTTAGATTCCGTTCCACAAAATGTTGCTCTATATTGAAAAGCAGACTCATACAAGCATGTCCCATTGGGAACTCACTGAATTCGCCTAGAAATTTTGATTCCATTCGTGAAAATTTTTCTATATCCCGAACAGTCCACTCATTACTACTGCGGCCTACTGGGAACTAACCGAATTCACCATGTTACTCAGATTCGGCTCACCAAATTTTGATAAATCTTTAAAAGTACACATCGTACAAGAGCAGGCTACTGGGAACTAACTGAATTCACAGAGAAACAGTGTTTCAGTTCGTTAAAACGTTGCTCTATCTTGAATAACAAGCTTATTACATGCGAATCCTATTGGGAACCTACTGAATTCACCATGATACTTAGATTCCGTTCCACAAAATGTTGCTCTATATTGAAAAGCAGACTCATACAAGCATGTCCCATTGGGAACTCACTGAATTCGCCTAGAAATTTTGATTCCATTCGTGAAAATTTTTCTCTATCCCGAACAGTCCACTCATTACTACTGCGGCCTACTGGGAACTAACCGAATTCACCATGTTACTCAGATTCGGCTCACCAAATTTTGATAAATCTTTAAAAGTACACATCGTACAAGAGCAGGCTACTGGGAACTAACTGAATTCACAGAGAAACAGTGTTTCAGTTCGTTAAAACGTTGCTCTATCTTGAATAACAAGCTTATTACATGCGAATCCTATTGGGAACCTACTGAATTCACCATGATACTTAGATTCCGTTCCACAAAATGTTGCTCTATATTGAAAAGCAGACTCATACAAGCATGTCCCATTGGGAACTCACTGAATTCGCCTAGAAATTTTGATTCCATTCGTGAAAATTTTTCTATATCCCGAACAGTCCACTCATTACTACTACGGCCTACTGGGAACTAACCGAATTCACCATGTTACTCAGATTCGGCTCACCAAATTTTGATAAATCTTTAAAAGTACACATCGTACAAGAGCAGGCTACTGGGAACTAACTGAATTCACAGAGAAACAGTGTTTCAGTTCGTTAAAACGTTGCTCTATCTTGAATAACAAGCTTATTACATGCGAATCCTATTGGGAACCTACTGAATTCACCATGATACTTAGATTCCGTTCCACAAAATGTTGCTCTATATTGAAAAGCAGACTCATACAAGCATGTCCCATTGGGAACTCACTGAATTCGCCTAGAAATTTTGATTCCATTCGTGAAAATTTTTCTCTATCCCGAACAGTCCACTCATTACTACTGCGGCCTACTGGGAACTAACCGAATTCACAATGTTACTCAGATTCGGCTCACCAAATTTTGATAAATCTTTAAAAGTACACATCGTACAAGAGCAGGCTACTGGGAACTAACTGAATTCACAGAGAAACAGTGTTTCAGTTCGTTAAAACGTTGCTCTATCTTGAATAACAAGCTTATTACATGCGAATCCTATTGGGAACCTACTGAATTCACCATGATACTTAGATTCCGTTCCACAAAATGTTGCTCTATATTGAAAAGCAGACTCATACAAGCATGTCCCATTGGGAACTCACTGAATTCGCCTAGAAATTTTGATTCCATTCGTTAAAATTTTTCTATATCCCGAACAGTCCACTCATTACTACTGCGGCCTACTGGGAACTAACCGAATTCACCATGTTACTCAGATTCGGCTCACCAAATTTTGATAAATCTTTAAAAGTACACATCGTACAAGAGCAGGCTACTGGGAACTAACTGAATTCACAGAGAAACAGTGTTTCAGTTCGTTAAAACGTTGCTCTATCTTGAATAACAAGCTTATTACATGCGAATCCTATTGGGAACCTACTGAATTCACCATGATACTTAGATTCCGTTCCACAAAATGTTGCTCTATATTGAAAAGCAGACTCATACAAGCATGTCCCATTGGGAACTCACTGAATTCGCCTAGAAATTTTGATTCCATTCGTGAAAATTTTTCTCTATCCCGAACAGTCCACTCATTACTACTGCGGCCTACTGGGAACTAACCGAATTCACCATGTTACTCAGATTCGGCTCACCAAATTTTGATAAATCTTTAAAAGTACACATCGTACAAGAGCAGGCTACTGGGAACTAACTGAATTCACAGAGAAACAGTGTTTCAGTTCGTTAAAACGTTGCTCTATCTTGAATAACAAGCTTATTACATGCGAATCCTATTGGGAACCTACTGAATTCACCATGATACTTAGATTCCGTTCCACAAAATGTTGCTCTATATTGAAAAGCAGACTCATACAAGCATGTCCCATTGGGAACTCACTGAATTCGCCTAGAAATTTTGATTCCATTCGTGAAAATTTTTCTCTATCCCGAACAGTCCACTCATTACTACTGCGGCCTACTGGGAACTAACCGAATTCACCATGTTACTCAGATTCGGCTCACCAAATTTTGATAAATCTTTAAAAGTACACATCGTACAAGAGCAGGCTACTGGGAACGAACTGAATTCACAGAGAAACAGTGTTTCAGTTCGTTAAAACGTTGCTCTATCTTGAATAACAAGCTTATTACATGCGAATCCTATTGGGAACCTACTGAATTCACCATGATACTTAGATTATGTTCCACAAAATGTTGCTCTATATTGAAAAGCAGACTCATACAAGCATGTCCCATTGGGAACTCACTGAATTCGCCTAGAAATTTTGATTCCATTCGTGAAAATTTTTCTATATCCCGAACAGTCCACTCATTACTACTGCGGCCTACTGGGAACTAACCGAATTCACCATGTTACTCAGATTCGGCTCACCAAATTTTGATAAATCTTTAAAAGTACACATCGTACAAGAGCAGGCTACTGGGAACTAACTGAATTCACAGAGAAACAGTGTTTCAGTTCGTTAAAACGTTGCTCTATCTTGAATAACAAGCTTATTACATGCGAATCCTATTGGGAACCTACTGAATTCACCATGATACTTAGATTCCGTTCCACAAAATGTTGCTCTATATTGAAAAGCAGACTCATACAAGCATGTCCCATTGGGAACTCACTGAATTCGCCTAGAAATTTTGATTCCATTCGTGAAAATTTTTCTATATCCCGAACAGTCCACTCATTACTACTGCGGCCTACTGGGAACTAACCGAATTCACCATGTTACTCAGATTCGGCTCACCAAATTTTGATAAATCTTTAAAAGTACACATCGTACAAGAGCAGGCTAGTGGGAACTAACTGAATTCACAGAGAAACAGTGTTTCAGTTCGTTAAAACGTTGCTCTATCTTGAATAACAAGCTTATTACATGCGAATCCTATTGGGAACCTACTGAATTCACCATGATACTTAGATTCCGTTCCACAAAATGTTGCTCTATATTGAAAAGCAGACTCATACAAGCATGTCCCATTGGGAACTCACTGAATTCGCCTAGAAATTTTGATTCCATTCGTGAAAATTTTTTTCTATCCCGAACAGTCCACTCATTACTACTGCGGCCTACTGGGAACTAACCGAATTCACCATGTTACTCAGATTCGGCTCACCAAATTTTGATAAATCTTTAAAAGTACACATCGTACAAGAGCAGGCTAGTGGGAACTAACTGAATTCACAGAGAAACAGTGTTTCAGTTCGTTAAAACGTTGCTCTATCTTGAATAACAAGCTTATTACATGCGAATCCTATTGGGAACCTACTGAATTCACCATGATACTTAGATTCCGTTCCACAAAATGTTGCTCTATATTGAAAAGCAGACTCATACAAGCATGTCCCATTGGGAACTCACTGAATTCGCCTAGAAATTTTGATTCCATTCGTGAAAATTTTTCTCTATCCCGAACAGTCCACTCATTACTACTGCGGCCTACTGGGAACTAACCGAATTCACCATGTTACTCAGATTCGGCTCACCAAATTTTGATAAATCTTTAAAAGTACACATCGTACAAGAGCAGGCTAGTGGGAACTAACTGAATTCACAGAGAAACAGTGTTTCAGTTCGTTAAAACGTTGCTCTATCTTGAATAACAAGCTTATTACATGCGAATCCTATTGGGAACCTACTGAATTCACCATGATACTTAGATTCCGTTCCACAAAATGTTGCTCTATATTGAAAAGCAGACTCATACAAGCATGTCCCATTGGGAACTCACTGAATTCGCCTAGAAATTTTGATTCCATTCGTGAAAATTTTTCTATATCCCGAACAGTCCACTCATTACTACTGCGGCCTACTGGGAACTAACCGAATTCACCATGTTACTCAGATTCGGCTCACCAAATTTTGATAAATCTTTAAAAGTACACATCGTACAAGAGCAGGCTACTGGGAACTAACTGAATTCACAGAGAAACAGTGTTTCAGTTCGTTAAAACGTTGCTCTATCTTGAATAACAAGCTTATTACATGCGAATCCTATTGGGAACCTACTGAATTCACCATGATACTTAGATTCCGTTCCACAAAATGTTGCTCTATATTGAAAAGCAGACTCATACAAGCATGTCCCATTGGGAACTCACTGAATTCGCCTAGAAATTTTGATTCCATTCGTGAAAATTTTTCTATATCCCGAACAGTCCACTCATTACTACTGCGGCCTACTGGGAACTAACCGAATTCACCATGTTACTCAGATTCGGCTCACCAAATTTTGATAAATCTTTAAAAGTACACATCGTACAAGAGCAGGCTACTGGGAACTAACTGAATTCACAGAGAAACAGTGTTTCAGTTCGTTAAAACGTTGCTCTATCTTGAATAACAAGCTTATTACATGCGAATCCTATTGGGAACCTACTGAATTCACCATGATACTTAGATTCCGTTCCACAAAATGTTGCTCTATATTGAAAAGCAGACTCATACAAGCATGTCCCATTGGGAACTCACTGAATTCGCCTAGAAATATTGATTCCATTCGTGAAAATTTTTCTCTATCCCGAACAGTCCACTCATTACTACTGCGGCCTACTGGGAACTAACCGAATTCACCATGTTACTCAGATTCGGCTCACCAAATTTTGATAAATCTTTAAA
The DNA here is from genome assembly GCF_021556685.1 of Rattus norvegicus. Taxonomy (NCBI): domain Eukaryota; kingdom Metazoa; phylum Chordata; class Mammalia; order Rodentia; family Muridae; genus Rattus; species Rattus norvegicus. Next base: position 5,674,271 of record NC_141541.1, on the reverse strand, counting down.
AGTACACATCGTACAAGAGCAGGCTACTGGGAACTAACTGAATTCACAGAGAAACAGTGTTTCAGTTCGTTAAAACGTTGCTCTATCTTGAATAACAAGCTTATTACATGCGAATCCTATTGGGAACCTACTGAATTCACCATGATACTTAGATTCCGTTCCACAAAATGTTGCTCTATATTGAAAAGCAGACTCATACAAGCATGTCCCATTGGGAACTCACTGAATTCGCCTAGAAATTTTGATTCCATTCGTGAAAATTTTTCTCTATCCCGAACAGTCCACTCATTACTACTGCGGCCTACTGGGAACTAACCGAATTCACCATGTTACTCAGATTCGGCTCACCAAATTTTGATAAATCTTTAAAAGTACACATCGTACAAGAGCAGGCTACTGGGAACTAACTGAATTCACAGAGAAACAGTGTTTCAGTTCGTTAAAACGTTGCTCTATCTTGAATAACAAGCTTATTACATGCGAATCCTATTGGGAACCTACTGAATTCACCATGATACTTAGATTCCGTTCCACAAAATGTTGCTCTATATTGAAAAGCAGACTCATACAAGCATGTCCCATTGGGAACTCACTGAATTCGCCTAGAAATTTTGATTCCATTCGTGAAAATTTTTCTCTATCCCGAACAGTCCACTCATTACTACTGCGGCCTACTGGGAACTAACCGAATTCACCATGTTACTCAGATTCGGCTCACCAAATTTTGATAAATCTTTAAAAGTACACATCGTACAAGAGCAGGCTACTGGGAACTAACTGAATTCACAGAGAAACAGTGTTTCAGTTCGTTAAAACGTTGCTCTATCTTGAATAACAAGCTTATTACATGCGAATCCTATTGGGAACCTACTGAATTCACCATGATACTTAGATTCCGTTCCACAAAATGTTGCTCTATATTGAAAAGCAGACTCATACAAGCATGTCCCATTGGGAACTCACTGAATTCGCCTAGAAATTTTGATTCCATTCGTGAAAATTTTTCTCTATCCCGAACAGTCCACTCATTACTACTGCGGCCTACTGGGAACTAACCGAATTCACCATGTTACTCAGATTCGGCTCACCAAATTTTGATAAATCTTTAAAAGTACACATCGTACAAGAGCAGGCTACTGGGAACTAACTGAATTCACAGAGAAACAGTGTTTCAGTTCGTTAAAACGTTGCTCTATCTTGAATAACAAGCTTATTACATGCGAATCCTATTGGGAACCTACTGAATTCACCATGATACTTAGATTCCGTTCCACAAAATGTTGCTCTATATTGAAAAGCAGACTCATACAAGCATGTCCCATTGGGAACTCACTGAATTCGCCTAGAAATTTTGATTCCATTCGTGAAAATTTTTCTCTATCCCGAACAGTCCACTCATTACTACTGCGGCCTACTGGGAACTAACCGAATTCACCATGTTACTCAGATTCGGCTCACCAAATTTTGATAAATCTTTAAAAGTACACATCGTACAAGAGCAGGCTACTGGGAACTAACTGAATTCACAGAGAAACAGTGTTTCAGTTCGTTAAAACGTTGCTCTATCTTGAATAACAAGCTTATTACATGCGAATCCTATTGGGAACCTACTGAATTCACCATGATACTTAGATTCCGTTCCACAAAATGTTGCTCTATATTGAAAAGCAGACTCATACAAGCATGTCCCATTGGGAACTCACTGAATTCGCCTAGAAATTTTGATTCCATTCGTGAAAATTTTTCTATATCCCGAACAGTCCACTCATTACTACTACGGCCTACTGGGAACTAACCGAATTCACCATGTTACTCAGATTCGGCTCACCAAATTTTGATAAATCTTTAAAAGTACACATCGTACAAGAGCAGGCTACTGGGAACTAACTGAATTCACAGAGAAACAGTGTTTCAGTTCGTTAAAACGTTGCTCTATCTTGAATAACAAGCTTATTACATGCGAATCCTATTGGGAACCTACTGAATTCACCATGATACTTAGATTCCGTTCCACAAAATGTTGCTCTATATTGAAAAGCAGACTCATACAAGCATGTCCCATTGGGAACTCACTGAATTCGCCTAGAAATTTTGATTCCATTCGTGAAAATTTTTCTATATCCCGAACAGTCCACTCATTACTACTGCGGCCTACTGGGAACTAACCGAATTCACCATGTTACTCAGATTCGGCTCACCAAATTTTGATAAATCTTTAAAAGTACACATCGTACAAGAGCAGGCTACTGGGAACTAACTGAATTCACAGAGAAACAGTGTTTCAGTTCGTTAAAACGTTGCTCTATCTTGAATAACAAGCTTATTACATGCGAATCCTATTGGGAACCTACTGAATTCACCATGATACTTAGATTCCGTTCCACAAAATGTTGCTCTATATTGAAAAGCAGACTCATACAAGCATGTCCCATTGGGAACTCACTGAATTCGCCTAGAAATTTTGATTCCATTCGTGAAAATTTTTCTCTATCCCGAACAGTCCACTCATTACTACTGCGGCCTACTGGGAACTAACCGAATTCACCATGTTACTCAGATTCGGCTCACCAAATTTTGATAAATCTTTAAAAGTACACATCGTACAAGAGCAGGCTACTGGGAACTAACTGAATTCACAGAGAAACAGTGTTTGAGTTCGTTAAAACGTTGCTCTATCTTGAATAACAAGCTTATTACATGCGAATCCTATTGGGAACCTACTGAATTCACCATGATACTTAGATTCCGTTCCACAAAATGTTGCTCTATATTGAAAAGCAGACTCATACAAGCATGTCCCATTGGGAACTCACTGAATTCGCCTAGAAATTTTGATTCCATTCGTGAAAATTTTTCTCTATCCCGAACAGTCCACTCATTACTACCGCGGCCTACTGGGAACTAACCTAATTCACCATGTTACTCATTCGGCTCACCAAATTTTGATAAATCTTTAAAAGTACACATCGTACAAGAGCAGGCTACTGGGAACTAACTGAATTCACAGAGAAACAGTGTTTCAGTTCGTTAAAACGTTGCTCTATCTTGAATAACAAGCTTATTACATGCGAATCCTATTGGGAACCTACTGAATTCACCATGATACTTAGATTCCGTTCCACAAAATGTTGCTCTATATTGAAAAGCAGACTCATACAAGCATGTCCCATTGGGAACTCACTGAATTCGCCTAGAAATTTTGATTCCATTCGTGAAAATTTTTCTATATCCCGAACAGTCCACTCATTACTACTGCGGCCTACTGGGAACTAACCGAATTCACCATGTTACTCAGATTCGGCTCACCAAATTTTGATAAATCTTTAAAAGTACACATCGTACAAGAGCAGGCTACTGGGAACTAACTGAATTCACAGAGAAACAGTGTTTCAGTTCGTTAAAACGTTGCTCTATCTTGAATAACAAGCTTATTACATGCGAATCCTGTTGGGAACCTACTGAATTCACCATGATACTTAGATTCCGTTCCACAAAATGTTGCTCTATATTGAAAAGCAGACTCATACAAGCATGTCCCATTGGGAACTCACTGAATTCGCCTAGAAATTTTGATTCCATTCGTGAAAATTTTTCTATATCCCGAACAGTCCACTCATTACTACTGCGGCCTACTGGGAACTAACCGAATTCACCATGTTACTCAGATTCGGCTCACCAAATTTTGATAAATCTTTAAAAGTACACATCGTACAAGAGCAGGCTACTGGGAACTAACTGAATTCACAGAGAAACAGTGTTTCAGTTCGTTAAAACGTTGCTCTATCTTGAATAACAAGCTTATTACATGCGAATCCTATTGGGAACCTACTGAATTCACCATGATACTTAGATTCCGTTCCACAAAATGTTGCTCTATATTGAAAAGCAGACTCATACAAGCATGTCCCATTGGGAACTCACTGAATTCGCCTAGAAATATTGATTCCATTCGTGAAAATTTTTCTCTATCCCGAACAGTCCACTCATTACTACTGCGGCCTACTGGGAACTAACCGAATTCACCATGTTACTCAGATTCGGCTCACCAAATTTTGATAAATCTTTAAAAGTACACATCGTACAAGAGCAGGCTACTGGGAACTAACTGAATTCACAGAGAAACAGTGTTTCAGTTCGTTAAAACGTTGCTCTATCTTGAATAACAAGCTTATTACATGCGAATCCTATTGGGAACCTACTGAATTCACCATGATACTTAGATTCCGTTCCACAAAATGTTGCTCTATATTGAAAAGCAGACTCATACAAGCATGTCCCATTGGGAACTCACTGAATTCGCCTAGAAATTTTGATTCCATTCGTGAAAATTTTTCTCTATCCCGAACAGTCCACTCATTACTACTGCGGCCTACTGGGAACTAACCGAATTCACCATGTTACTCAGATTCGGCTCACCAAATTTTGATAAATCTTTAAAAGTACACATCGTACAAGAGCAGGCTACTGGGAACTAACTGAATTCACAGAGAAACAGTGTTTCAGTTCGTTAAAACGTTGCTCTATCTTGAATAACAAGCTTATTACATGCGAATCCTATTGGGAACCTACTGAATTCACCATGATACTTAGATTCCGTTCCACAAAATGTTGCTCTATATTGAAAAGCAGACTCATACAAGCATGTCCCATTGGGAACTCACTGAATTCGCCTAGAAATTTTGATTCCATTCGTGAAAATTTTTCTCTATCCCGAACAGTCCACTCATTACTACTGCGGCCTACTGGGAACTAACCGAATTCACCATGTTACTCAGATTCGGCTCACCAAATTTTGATAAATCTTTAAAAGTACACATCGTACAAGAGCAGGCTACTGGGAACTAACTGAATTCACAGAGAAACAGTGTTTCAGTTCGTTAAAACGTTGCTCTATCTTGAATAACAAGCTTATTACATGCGAATCCTATTGGGAACCTACTGAATTCACCATGATACTTAGATTCCGTTCCACAAAATGTTGCTCTATATTGAAAAGCAGACTCATACAAGCATGTCCCATTGGGAACTCACTGAATTCGCCTAGAAATTTTGATTCCATTCGTGAAAATTTTTCTCTATCCCGAACAGTCCACTCATTACTACTGCGGCCTACTGGGAACTAACCGAATTCACCATGTTACTCAGATTCGGCTCACCAAATTTTGATAAATCTTTAAAAGTACACATCGTACAAGAGCAGGCTACTGGGAACTAACTGAATTCACAGAGAAACAGTGTTTCAGTTCGTTAAAACGTTGCTCTATCTTGAATAACAAGCTTATTACATGCGAATCCTATTGGGAACCTACTGAATTCACCATGATACTTAGATTCCGTTCCACAAAATGTTGCTCTATATTGAAAAGCAGACTCATACAAGCATGTCCCATTGGGAACTCACTGAATTCGCCTAGAAATTTTGATTCCATTCGTGAAAATTTTTCTCTATCCCGAACAGTCCACTCATTACTACTGCGGCCTACTGGGAACTAACCGAATTCACCATGTTACTCAGATTCGGCTCACCAAATTTTGATAAATCTTTAAAAGTACACATCGTACAAGAGCAGGCTACTGGGAACTAACTGAATTCACAGAGAAACAGTGTTTCAGTTCGTTAAAACGTTGCTCTATCTTGAATAACAAGCTTATTACATGCGAATCCTATTGGGAACCTACTGAATTCACCATGATACTTAGATTCCGTTCCACAAAATGTTGCTCTATATTGAAAAGCAGACTCATACAAGCATGTCCCATTGGGAACTCACTGAATTCGCCTAGAAATTTTGATTCCATTCGTGAAAATTTTTCTATATCCCGAACAGTCCACTCATTACTACTACGGCCTACTGGGAACTAACCGAATTCACCATGTTACTCAGATTCGGCTCACCAAATTTTGATAAATCTTTAAAAGTACACATCGTACAAGAGCAGGCTACTGGGAACTAACTGAATTCACAGAGAAACAGTGTTTCAGTTCGTTAAAACGTTGCTCTATCTTGAATAACAAGCTTATTACATGCGAATCCTATTGGGAACCTACTGAATTCACCATGATACTTAGATTCCGTTCCACAAAATGTTGCTCTATATTGAAAAGCAGACTCATACAAGCATGTCCCATTGGGAACTCACTGAATTCGCCTAGAAATTTTGATTCCATTCGTGAAAATTTTTCTATATCCCGAACAGTCCACTCATTACTACTGCGGCCTACTGGGAACTAACCGAATTCACCATGTTACTCAGATTCGGCTCACCAAATTTTGATAAATCTTTAAAAGTACACATCGTACAAGAGCAGGCTACTGGGAACTAACTGAATTCACAGAGAAACAGTGTTTCAGTTCGTTAAAACGTTGCTCTATCTTGAATAACAAGCTTATTACATGCGAATCCTATTGGGAACCTACTGAATTCACCATGATACTTAGATTCCGTTCCACAAAATGTTGCTCTATATTGAAAAGCAGACTCATACAAGCATGTCCCATTGGGAACTCACTGAATTCGCCTAGAAATTTTGATTCCATTCGTGAAAATTTTTCTCTATCCCGAACAGTCCACTCATTACTACTGCGGCCTACTGGGAACTAACCGAATTCACCATGTTACTCAGATTCGGCTCACCAAATTTTGATAAATCTTTAAAAGTACACATCGTACAAGAGCAGGCTACTGGGAACTAACTGAATTCACAGAGAAACAGTGTTTGAGTTCGTTAAAACGTTGCTCTATCTTGAATAACAAGCTTATTACATGCGAATCCTATTGGGAACCTACTGAATTCACCATGATACTTAGATTCCGTTCCACAAAATGTTGCTCTATATTGAAAAGCAGACTCATACAAGCATGTCCCATTGGGAACTCACTGAATTCGCCTAGAAATTTTGATTCCATTCGTGAAAATTTTTCTCTATCCCGAACAGTCCACTCATTACTACCGCGGCCTACTGGGAACTAACCTAATTCACCATGTTACTCATTCGGCTCACCAAATTTTGATAAATCTTTAAAAGTACACATCGTACAAGAGCAGGCTACTGGGAACTAACTGAATTCACAGAGAAACAGTGTTTCAGTTCGTTAAAACGTTGCTCTATCTTGAATAACAAGCTTATTACATGCGAATCCTATTGGGAACCTACTGAATTCACCATGATACTTAGATTCCGTTCCACAAAATGTTGCTCTATATTGAAAAGCAGACTCATACAAGCATGTCCCATTGGGAACTCACTGAATTCGCCTAGAAATTTTGATTCCATTCGTGAAAATTTTTCTATATCCCGAACAGTCCACTCATTACTACTGCGGCCTACTGGGAACTAACCGAATTCACCATGTTACTCAGATTCGGCTCACCAAATTTTGATAAATCTTTAAAAGTACACATCGTACAAGAGCAGGCTACTGGGAACTAACTGAATTCACAGAGAAACAGTGTTTCAGTTCGTTAAAACGTTGCTCTATCTTGAATAACAAGCTTATTACATGCGAATCCTGTTGGGAACCTACTGAATTCACCATGATACTTAGATTCCGTTCCACAAAATGTTGCTCTATATTGAAAAGCAGACTCATACAAGCATGTCCCATTGGGAACTCACTGAATTCGCCTAGAAATTTTGATTCCATTCGTGAAAATTTTTCTATATCCCGAACAGTCCACTCATTACTACTGCGGCCTACTGGGAACTAACCGAATTCACCATGTTACTCAGATTCGGCTCACCAAATTTTGATAAATCTTTAAAAGTACACATCGTACAAGAGCAGGCTACTGGGAACTAACTGAATTCACAGAGAAACAGTGTTTCAGTTCGTTAAAACGTTGCTCTATCTTGAATAACAAGCTTATTACATGCGAATCCTATTGGGAACCTACTGAATTCACCATGATACTTAGATTCCGTTCCACAAAATGTTGCTCTATATTGAAAAGCAGACTCATACAAGCATGTCCCATTGGGAACTCACTGAATTCGCCTAGAAATTTTGATTCCATTCGTGAAAATTTTTCTCTATCCCGAACAGTCCACTCATTACTACTGCGGCCTACTGGGAACTAACCGAATTCACCATGTTACTCAGATTCGGCTCACCAAATTTTGATAAATCTTTAAAAGTACACATCGTACAAGAGCAGGCTACTGGGAACTAACTGAATTCACAGAGAAACAGTGTTTCAGTTCGTTAAAACGTTGCTCTATCTTGAATAACAAGCTTATTACATGCGAATCCTATTGGGAACCTACTGAATTCACCATGATACTTAGATTCCGTTCCACAAAATGTTGCTCTATATTGAAAAGCAGACTCATACAAGCATGTCCCATTGGGAACTCACTGAATTCGCCTAGAAATTTTGATTCCATTCGTGAAAATTTTTCTCTATCCCGAACAGTCCACTCATTACTACTGCGGCCTACTGGGAACTAACCGAATTCACCATGTTACTCAGATTCGGCTCACCAAATTTTGATAAATCTTTAAAAGTACACATCGTACAAGAGCAGGCTACTGGGAACTAACTGAATTCACAGAGAAACAGTGTTTCAGTTCGTTAAAACGTTGCTCTATCTTGAATAACAAGCTTATTACATGCGAATCCTATTGGGAACCTACTGAATTCACCATGATACTTAGATTCCGTTCCACAAAATGTTGCTCTATATTGAAAAGCAGACTCATACAAGCATGTCCCATTGGGAACTCACTGAATTCGCCTAGAAATTTTGATTCCATTCGTGAAAATTTTTCTCTATCCCGAACAGTCCACTCATTACTACTGCGGCCTACTGGGAACTAACCGAATTCACCATGTTACTCAGATTCGGCTCACCAAATTTTGATAAATCTTTAAAAGTACACATCGTACAAGAGCAGGCTACTGGGAACTAACTGAATTCACAGAGAAACAGTGTTTCAGTTCGTTAAAACGTTGCTCTATCTTGAATAACAAGCTTATTACATGCGAATCCTATTGGGAACCTACTGAATTCACCATGATACTTAGATTCCGTTCCACAAAATGTTGCTCTATATTGAAAAGCAGACTCATACAAGCATGTCCCATTGGGAACTCACTGAATTCGCCTAGAAATTTTGATTCCATTCGTGAAAATTTTTCTCTATCCCGAACAGTCCACTCATTACTACTACGGCCTACTGGGAACTAACCGAATTCACCATGTTACTCAGATTCGGCTCACCAAATTTTGATAAATCTTTAAAAGTACACATCGTACAAGAGCAGGCTACTGGGAACTAACTGAATTCACAGAGAAACAGTGTTTCAGTTCGTTAAAACGTTGCTCTATCTTGAATAACAAGCTTATTACATGCGAATCCTATTGGGAACCTACTGAATTCACCATGATACTTAGATTCCGTTCCACAAAATGTTGCTCTATATTGAAAAGCAGACTCATACAAGCATGTCCCATTGGGAACTCACTGAATTCGCCTAGAAATTTTGATTCCATTCGTGAAAATTTTTCTATATCCCGAACAGTCCACTCATTACTACTGCGGCCTACTGGGAACTAACCGAATTCACCATGTTACTCAGATTCGGCTCACCAAATTTTGATAAATCTTTAAAAGTACACATCGTACAAGAGCAGGCTACTGGGAACTAACTGAATTCACAGAGAAACAGTGTTTCAGTTCGTTAAAACGTTGCTCTATCTTGAATAACAAGCTTATTACATGCGAATCCTATTGGGAACCTACTGAATTCACCATGATACTTAGATTCCGTTCCACAAAATGTTGCTCTATATTGAAAAGCAGACTCATACAAGCATGTCCCATTGGGAACTCACTGAATTCGCCTAGAAATTTTGATTCCATTCGTGAAAATTTTTCTCTATCCCGAACAGTCCACTCATTACTACTGCGGCCTACTGGGAACTAACCGAATTCACCATGTTACTCAGATTCGGCTCACCAAATTTTGATAAATCTTTAAAAGTACACATCGTACAAGAGCAGGCTACTGGGAACTAACTGAATTCACAGAGAAACAGTGTTTCAGTTCGTTAAAACGTTGCTCTATCTTGAATAACAAGCTTATTACATGCGAATCCTATTGGGAACCTACTGAATTCACCATGATACTTAGATTCCGTTCCACAAAATGTTGCTCTATATTGAAAAGCAGACTCATACAAGCATGTCCCATTGGGAACTCACTGAATTCGCCTAGAAATTTTGATTCCATTCGTGAAAATTTTTCTCTATCCCGAACAGTCCACTCATTACTACCGCGGCCTACTGGGAACTAACCTAATTCACCATGTTACTCATTCGGCTCACCAAATTTTGATAAATCTTTAAAAGTACACATCGTACAAGAGCAGGCTACTGGGAACTAACTGAATTCACAGAGAAACAGTGTTTCAGTTCGTTAAAACGTTGCTCTATCTTGAATAACAAGCTTATTACATGCGAATCCTATTGGGAACCTACTGAATTCACCATGATACTTAGATTCCGTTCCACAAAATGTTGCTCTATATTGAAAAGCAGACTCATACAAGCATGTCCCATTGGGAACTCACTGAATTCGCCTAGAAATTTTGATTCCATTCGTGAAAATTTTTCTATATCCCGAACAGTCCACTCATTACTACTGCGGCCTACTGGGAACTAACCGAATTCACCATGTTACTCAGATTCGGCTCACCAAATTTTGATAAATCTTTAAAAGTACACATCGTACAAGAGCAGGCTACTGGGAACTAACTGAATTCACAGAGAAACAGTGTTTCAGTTCGTTAAAACGTTGCTCTATCTTGAATAACAAGCTTATTACATGCGAATCCTATTGGGAACCTACTGAATTCACCATGATACTTAGATTCCGTTCCACAAAATGTTGCTCTATATTGAAAAGCAGACTCATACAAGCATGTCCCATTGGGAACTCACTGAATTCGCCTAGAAATTTTGATTCCATTCGTGAAAATTTTTCTCTATCCCGAACAGTCCACTCATTACTACTGCGGCCTACTGGGAACTAACCGAATTCACCATGTTACTCAGATTCGGCTCACCAAATTTTGATAAATCTTTAAAAGTACACATCGTACAAGAGCAGGCTACTGGGAACTAACTGAATTCACAGAGAAACAGTGTTTCAGTTCGTTAAAACGTTGCTCTATCTTGAATAACAAGCTTATTACATGCGAATCCTATTGGGAACCTACTGAATTCACCATGATACTTAGATTCCGTTCCACAAAATGTTGCTCTATATTGAAAAGCAGACTCATACAAGCATGTCCCATTGGGAACTCACTGAATTCGCCTAGAAATTTTGATTCCATTCGTGAAAATTTTTCTATATCCCGAACAGTCCGCTCATTACTACTGCGGCCTACTGGGAACTAACCGAATTCACCATGTTACTCAGATTCGGCTCACCAAATTTTGATAAATCTTTAAAAGTACACATCGTACAAGAGCAGGCTACTGGGAACGAACTGAATTCACAGAGAAACAGTGTTTCAGTTCGTTAAAACGTTGCTCTATCTTGAATAACAAGCTTATTACATGCGAATCCTATTGGGAACCTACTGAATTCACCATGATACTTAGATTCCGTTCCACAAAATGTTGCTCTATATTGAAAAGCAGACTCATACAAGCATGTCCCATTGGGAACTCACTGAATTCGCCTAGAAATTTTGATTCCATTCGTGAAAATTTTTCTATATCCCGAACAGTCCACTCATTACTACTGCGGCCTACTGGGAACTAACCGAATTCACCATGTTACTCAGATTCGGCTCACCAAATTTTGATAAATCTTTAAAAGTACACATCGTACAAGAGCAGGCTACTGGGAACTAACTGAATTCACAGAGAAACAGTGTTTCAGTTCGTTAAAACGTTGCTCTATCTTGAATAACAAGCTTATTACATGCGAATCCTATTGGGAACCTACTGAATTCACCATGATACTTAGATTCCGTTCCACAAAATGTTGCTCTATATTGAAAAGCAGACTCATACAAGCATGTCCCATTGGGAACTCACTGAATTCGCCTAGAAATTTTGATTCCATTCGTGAAAATTTTTCTATAAACCGAACAGTCCACTCATTACTACTGCGGCCTACTGGGAACTAACCGAATTCACCATGTTACTCAGATTCGGCTCACCAAATTTTGATAAATCTTTAAAAGTACACATCGTACAAGAGCAGGCTACTGGGAACTAACTGAATTCACAGAGAAACAGTGTTTCAGTTCGTTAAAACGTTGCTCTATCTTGAATAACAAGCTTATTACATGCGAATCCTATTGGGAACCTACTGAATTCACCATGATACTTAGATTCCGTTCCACAAAATGTTGCTCTATATTGAAAAGCAGACTCATACAAGCATGTCCCATTGGGAACTCACTGAATTCGCCTAGAAATTTTGATTCCATTCGTGAAAATTTTTCTATATCCCGAACAGTCCACTCATTACTACTGCGGCCTACTGGGAACTAACCGAATTCACCATGTTACTCAGATTCGGCTCACCAAATTTTGATAAATCTTTAAAAGTACACATCGTACAAGAGCAGGCTACTGGGAACTAACTGAATTCACAGAGAAACAGTGTTTCAGTTCGTTAAAACGTTGCTCTATCTTGAATAACAAGCTTATTACATGCGAATCCTATTGGGAACCTACTGAATTCACCATGATACTTAGATTCCGTTCCACAAAATGTTGCTCTATATTGAAAAGCAGACTCATACAAGCATGTCCCATTGGGAACTCACTGAATTCGCCTAGAAATTTTGATTCCATTCGTGAAAATTTTTCTATATCCCGAACAGTCCACTCATTACTACTGCGGCCTACTGGGAACTAACCGAATTCACCATGTTACTCAGATTCGGCTCACCAAATTTTGATAAATCTTTAAAAGTACACATCGTACAAGAGCAGGCTACTGGGAACGAACTGAATTCACAGAGAAACAGTGTTTCAGTTCGTTAAAACCTTGCTCTATCTTGAATAACAAGCTTATTACATGCGAATCCTATTGGGAACCTACTGAATTCACCATGATACTTAGATTCCGTTCCACAAAATGTTGCTCTATATTGAAAAGCAGACTCATACAAGCATGTCCCATTGGGAACTCACTGAATTCGCCTAGAAATATTGATTCCATTCGTGAAAATTTTTCTCTATCCCGAACAGTCCACTCATTACTACTGCGGCCTACTGGGAACTAACCGAATTCACCATGTTACTCAGATTCGGCTCACCAAATTTTGATAAATCTTTAAAAGTACACATCGTACAAGAGCAGGCTACTGGGAACTAACTGAATTCACAGAGAAACAGTGTTTCAGTTCCTTAAAACGTTGCTCTATCTTGAATAACAAGCTTATTACATGCGAATCCTATTGGGAACCTACTGAATTCACCATGATACTTAGATTCCGTTCCACAAAATGTTGCTCTATATTGAAAAGCAGACTCATACAAGCATGTCCCATTGGGAACTCACTGAATTCGCCTAGAAATTTTGATTCCATTCGTGAAAATTTTTCTCTATCCCGAACAGTCCACTCATTACTACTGCGGCCTACTGGGAACTAACCGAATTCACCATGTTACTCAGATTCGGCTCACCAAATTTTGATAAATCTTTAAAAGTACACATCGTACAAGAGCAGGCTACTGGGAACTAACTGAATTCACAGAGAAACAGTGTTTCAGTTCGTTAAAACGTTGCTCTATCTTGAATAACAAGCTTATTACATGCGAATCCTATTGGGAACCTACTGAATTCACCATGATACTTAGATTCCGTTCCACAAAATGTTGCTCTATATTGAAAAGCAGACTCATACAAGCATGTCCCATTGGGAACTCACTGAATTCGCCTAGAAATTTTGATTCCATTCGTGAAAATTTTTCTCTATCCCGAACAGTCCACTCATTACTACTGCGGCCTACTGGGAACTAACCGAATTCACCATGTTACTCAGATTCGGCTCACCAAATTTTGATAAATCTTTAAAAGTACACATCGTACAAGAGCAGGCTACTGGGAACTAACTGAATTCACAGAGAAACAGTGTTTGAGTTCGTTAAAACGTTGCTCTATCTTGAATAACAAGCTTATTACATGCGAATCCTATTGGGAACCTACTGAATTCACCATGATACTTAGATTCCGTTCCACAAAATGTTGCTCTATATTGAAAAGCAGACTCATACAAGCATGTCCCATTGGGAACTCACTGAATTCGCCTAGAAATTTTGATTCCATTCGTGAAAATTTTTCTCTATCCCGAACAGTCCACTCATTACTACTGCGGCCTACTGGGAACTAACCGAATTCACCATGTTACTCAGATTCGGCTCACCAAATTTTGATAAATCTTTAAAAGTACACATCGTACAAGAGCAGGCTACTGGGAACTAACTGAATTCACAGAGAAACAGTGTTTCAGTTCGTTAAAACGTTGCTCTATCTTGAATAACAAGCTTATTACATGCGAATCCTATTGGGAACCTACTGAATTCACCATGATACTTAGATTCCGTTCCACAAAATGTTGCTCTATATTGAAAAGCAGACTCATACAAGCATGTCCCATTGGGAACTCACTGAATTCGCCTAGAAATTTTGATTCCATTCGTGAAAATTTTTCTATATCCCGAACAGTCCACTCATTACTACTGCGGCCTACTGGGAACTAACCGAATTCACCATGTTACTCAGATTCGGCTCACCAAATTTTGATAAATCTTTAAAAGTACACATCGTACAAGAGCAGGCTACTGGGAACTAACTGAATTCACAGAGAAACAGTGTTTCAGTTCGTTAAAACGTTGCTCTATCTTGAATAACAAGCTTATTACATGCGAATCCTATTGGGAACCTACTGAATTCACCATGATACTTAGATTCCGTTCCACAAAATGTTGCTCTATATTGAAAAGCAGACTCATACAAGCATGTCCCATTGGGAACTCACTGAATTCGCCTAGAAATTTTGATTCCATTCGTGAAAATTTTTCTATATCCCGAACAGTCCACTCATTACTACTGCGGCCTACTGGGAACTAACCGAATTCACCATGTTACTCAGATTCGGCTCACCAAATTTTGATAAATCTTTAAAAGTACACATCGTACAAGAGCAGGCTACTGGGAACGAACTGAATTCACAGAGAAACAGTGTTTCAGTTCGTTAAAACCTTGCTCTATCTTGAATAACAAGCTTATTACATGCGAATCCTATTGGGAACCTACTGAATTCACCATGATACTTAGATTCCGTTCCACAAAATGTTGCTCTATATTGAAAAGCAGACTCATACAAGCATGTCCCATTGGGAACTCACTGAATTCGCCTAGAAATATTGATTCCATTCGTGAAAATTTTTCTCTATCCCGAACAGTCCACTCATTACTACTGCGGCCTACTGGGAACTAACCGAATTCACCATGTTACTCAGATTCGGCTCACCAAATTTTGATAAATCTTTAAAAGTACACATCGTACAAGAGCAGGCTACTGGGAACTAACTGAATTCACAGAGAAACAGTGTTTCAGTTCCTTAAAACGTTGCTCTATCTTGAATAACAAGCTTATTACATGCGAATCCTATTGGGAACCTACTGAATTCACCATGATACTTAGATTCCGTTCCACAAAATGTTGCTCTATATTGAAAAGCAGACTCATACAAGCATGTCCCATTGGGAACTCACTGAATTCGCCTAGAAATTTTGATTCCATTCGTGAAAATTTTTCTCTATCCCGAACAGTCCACTCATTACTACTGCGGCCTACCGGGAACTAACCGAATTCACCATGTTACTCAGATTCGGCTCACCAAATTTTGATAAATCTTTAAAAGTACACATCGTACAAGAGCAGGCTACTGGGAACTAACTGAATTCACAGAGAAACAGTGTTTCAGTTCGTTAAAACGTTGCTCTATCTTGAATAACAAGCTTATTACATGCGAATCCTATTGGGAACCTACTGAATTCACCATGATACTTAGATTCCGTTCCACAAAATGTTGCTCTATATTGAAAAGCAGACTCATACAAGCATGTCCCATTGGGAACTCACTGAATTCGCCTAGAAATTTTGATTCCATTCGTGAAAATTTTTCTCTATCCCGAACAGTCCACTCATTACTACTGCGGCCTACTGGGAACTAACCGAATTCACCATGTTACTCAGATTCGGCTCACCAAATTTTGATAAATCTTTAAAAGTACACATCGTACAAGAGCAGGCTACTGGGAACTAACTGAATTCACAGAGAAACAGTGTTTGAGTTCGTTAAAACGTTGCTCTATCTTGAATAACAAGCTTATTACATGCGAATCCTATTGGGAACCTACTGAATTCACCATGATACTTAGATTCCGTTCCACAAAATGTTGCTCTATATTGAAAAGCAGACTCATACAAGCATGTCCCATTGGGAACTCACTGAATTCGCCTAGAAATTTTGATTCCATTCGTGAAAATTTTTCTCTATCCCGAACAGTCCACTCATTACTACTGCGGCCTACTGGGAACTAACCGAATTCACCATGTTACTCAGATTCGGCTCACCAAATTTTGATAAATCTTTAAAAGTACACATCGTACAAGAGCAGGCTACTGGGAACTAACTGAATTCACAGAGAAACAGTGTTTCAGTTCGTTAAAACGTTGCTCTATCTTGAATAACAAGCTTATTACATGCGAATCCTATTGGGAACCTACTGAATTCACCATGATACTTAGATTCCGTTCCACAAAATGTTGCTCTATATTGAAAAGCAGACTCATACAAGCATGTCCCATTGGGAACTCACTGAATTCGCCTAGAAATTTTGATTCCATTCGTGAAAATTTTTCTATATCCCGAACAGTCCACTCATTACTACTGCGGCCTACTGGGAACTAACCGAATTCACCATGTTACTCAGATTCGGCTCACCAAATTTTGATAAATCTTTAAAAGTACACATCGTACAAGAGCAGGCTACTGGGAACTAACTGAATTCACAGAGAAACAGTGTTTCAGTTCGTTAAAACGTTGCTCTATCTTGAATAACAAGCTTATTACATGCGAATCCTATTGGGAACCTACTGAATTCACCATGATACTTAGATTCCGTTCCACAAAATGTTGCTCTATATTGAAAAGAAGACTCATACAAGCATGTCCCATTGGGAACTCACTGAATTCGCCTAGAAATTTTGATTCCATTCGTGAAAATTTTTCTATATCCCGAACAGTCCACTCATTACTACTGCGGCCTACTGGGAACTAACCGAATTCACCATGTTACTCAGATTCGGCTCACCAAATTTTGATAAATCTTTAAAAGTACACATCGTACAAGAGCAGGCTACTGGGAACTAACTGAATTCACAGAGAAACAGTGTTTCAGTTCGTTAAAACGTTGCTCTATCTTGAATAACAAGCTTATTACATGCGAATCCTATTGGGAACCTACTGAATTCACCATGATACTTAGATTCCGTTCCACAAAATGTTGCTCTATATTGAAAAGCAGACTCATACAAGCATGTCCCATTGGGAACTCACTGAATTCGCCTAGAAATTTTGATTCCATTCGTGAAAATTTTTCTCTATCCCGAACAGTCCACTCATTACTACTGCGGCCTACTGGGAACTAACCGAATTCACCATGTTACTCAGATTCGGCTCACCAAATTTTGATAAATCTTTAAAAGTACACATCGTACAAGAGCAGGCTACTGGGAACTAACTGAATTCACAGAGAAACAGTGTTTCAGTTCGTTAAAACGTTGCTCTATCTTGAATAACAAGCTTATTACATGCGAATCCTATTGGGAACCTACTGAATTCACCATGATACTTAGATTCCGTTCCACAAAATGTTGCTCTATATTGAAAAGCAGACTCATACAAGCATGTCCCATTGGGAACTCACTGAATTCGCCTAGAAATTTTGATTCCATTCGTGAAAATTTTTCTATATCCCGAACAGTCCACTCATTACTACTGCGGCCTACTGGGAACTAACCGAATTCACCATGTTACTCAGATTCGGCTCACCAAATTTTGATAAATCTTTAAAAGTACACATCGTACAAGAGCAGGCTACTGGGAACTAACTGAATTCACAGAGAAACAGTGTTTCAGTTCGTTAAAACGTTGCTCTATCTTGAATAACAAGCTTATTACATGCGAATCCTATTGGGAACCTACTGAATTCACCATGATACTTAGATTCCGTTCCACAAAATGTTGCTCTATATTGAAAAGCAGACTCATACAAGCATGTCCCATTGGGAACTCACTGAATTCGCCTAGAAATTTTGATTCCATTCGTGAAAATTTTTCTATATCCCGAACAGTCCACTCATTACTACTGCGGCCTACTGGGAACTAACCGAATTCACCATGTTACTCAGATTCGGCTCACCAAATTTTGATAAATCTTTAAAAGTACACATCGTACAAGAGCAGGCTACTGGGAACTAACTGAATTCACAGAGAAACAGTGTTTCAGTTCGTTAAAACGTTGCTCTATCTTGAATAACAAGCTTATTACATGCGAATCCTATTGGGAACCTACTGAATTCACCATGATACTTAGATTCCGTTCCACAAAATGTTGCTCTATATTGAAAAGAAGACTCATACAAGCATGTCCCATTGGGAACTCACTGAATTCGCCTAGAAATTTTGATTCCATTCGTGAAAATTTTTCTATATCCCGAACAGTCCACTCATTACTACTGCGGCCTACTGGGAACTAACCGAATTCACCATGTTACTCAGATTCGGCTCACCAAATTTTGATAAATCTTTAAAAGTACACATCGTACAAGAGCAGGCTACTGGGAACTAACTGAATTCACAGAGAAACAGTGTTTCAGTTCGTTAAAACGTTGCTCTATCTTGAATAACAAGCTTATTACATGCGAATCCTATTGGGAACCTACTGAATTCACCATGATACTTAGATTCCGTTCCACAAAATGTTGCTCTATATTGAAAAGCAGACTCATACAAGCATGTCCCATTGGGAACTCACTGAATTCGCCTAGAAATTTTGATTCCATTCGTGAAAATTTTTCTATATCCCGAACAGTCCACTCATTACTACTGCGGCCTACTGGGAACTAACCGAATTCACCATGTTACTCAGATTCGGCTCACCAAATTTTGATAAATCTTTAAAAGTACACATCGTACAAGAGCAGGCTACTGGGAACTAACTGAATTCACAGAGAAACAGTGTTTCAGTTCGTTAAAACGTTGCTCTATCTTGAATAACAAGCTTATTACATGCGAATCCTATTGGGAACCTACTGAATTCACCATGATACTTAGATTCCGTTCCACAAAATGTTGCTCTATATTGAAAAGCAGACTCATACAAGCATGTCCCATTGGGAACTCACTGAATTCGCCTAGAAATTTTGATTCCATTCGTGAAAATTTTTCTCTATCCCGAACAGTCCACTCATTACTACTGCGGCCTACTGGGAACTAACCGAATTCACCATGTTACTCAGATTCGGCTCACCAAATTTTGATAAATCTTTAAGAGTACACATCGTACAAGAGCAGGCTACTGGGAACTAACTGAATTCACAGAGAAACAGTGTTTCAGTTCGTTAAAACGTTGCTCTATCTTGAATAACAAGCTTATTACATGCGAATCCTATTGAGAACCTACTGAATTCACCATGATACATAGATTCCGTTCCACAAAATGTTGCTCTATATTGAAAAGCAGACTCATACAAGCATGTCCCATTGGGAACTCACTGAATTCGCCTAGAAATTTTGATTCCATTCGTGAAAATTTTTCTCTATCCCGAACAGTCCACTCATTACTACTGCGGCCTACTGGGAACTAACCGAATTCACCATGTTACTCAGATTCGGCTCACCAAATTTTGATAAATCTTTAAAAGTACACATCGTACAAGAGCAGGCTACTGGGAACTAACTGAATTCACAGAGAAACAGTGTTTCAGTTCGTTAAAACGTTGCTCTATCTTGAATAACAAGCTTATTACATGCGAATCCTATTGGGAACCTACTGAATTCACCATGATACTTAGATTCCGTTCCACAAAATGTTGCTCTATATTGAAAAGCAGACTCATACAAGCATGTCCCATTGGGAACTCACTGAATTCGCCTAGAAATTTTGATTCCATTCGTGAAAATTTTTCTCTATCCCGAACAGTCCACTCATTACTACTGCGGCCTACTGGGAACTAACCGAATTCACCATGTTACTCAGATTCGGCTCACCAAATTTTGATAAATCTTTAAAAGTACACATCGTACAAGAGCAGGCTACTGGGAACTAACTGAATTCACAGAGAAACAGTGTTTCAGTTCGTTAAAACGTTGCTCTATCTTGAATAACAAGCTTATTACATGCGAATCCTATTGGGAACCTACTGAATTCACCATGATACTTAGATTCCGTTCCACAAAATGTTGCTCTATATTGAAAAGCAGACTCATACAAGCATGTCCCATTGGGAACTCACTGAATTCGCCTAGAAATTTTGATTCCATTCGTGTAAATATTTCTATATCCCGAACAGTCCACTCATTACTACTGCGGCCTACTGGGAACTAACCGAATTCACCATGTTACTCAGATTCGGCTCACCAAATTTTGATAAATCTTTAAAAGTACACATAGTACAAGAGCAGACTACTGGGAACTAACTGAATTCACAGAGAAACAGTGTTTCAGTTCGTTAAAACGTTGCTCTATCTTGAATAACAAGCTTATTACATGCGAATCCTATTGGGAACATACTGAATTCACCATGATACTTAGATTCCGTTCCACAAAATGTGGCTGTATATTGAAAAGCAGACTCATACAAGCATGTCCCATTGGGAACTCACTGAATTCGCCTAGAAATTTTGATTCCATTCGTGAAAATTTTTCTCTATCCCGAACAGTCCACTCATTACTACTGCGGCCTACTGGGAACTAACCGAATTCACCATGTTACTCAGATTCGGCTCACCAAATTTTGATAAATCTTTAAGAGTACACATCGTACAAGAGCAGGCTACTGGGAACTAACTGAATTCACAGAGAAACAGTGTTTCAGTTCGTTAAAACGTTGCTCTATCTTGAATAACAAGCTTATTACATGCGAATCCTATTGGGAACCTACTGAATTCACCATGATACTTAGATTCCGTTCCACAAAATGTTGCTCTATATTGAAAAGCAGACTCATACAAGCATGTCCCATTGGGAACTCACTGAATTCGCCTAGAAATTTTGATTCCATTCGTGAAAATTTTTCTATATCCCGAACAGTCCACTCATTACTACTGCGGCCTACTGGGAACTAACCGAATTCACCATGTTACTCAGATTCGGCTCACCAAATTTTGATAAATCTTTAAAAGTACACATCGTACAAGAGCAGGCTACTGGGAACTAACTGAATTCACAGAGAAACAGTGTTTCAGTTCGTTAAAACGTTGCTCTATCTTGAATAACAAGCTTATTACATGCGAATCCTATTGGGAACCTACTGAATTCACCATGATACTTAGATTCCGTTCCACAAAATGTTGCTCTATATTGAAAAGCAGACTCATACAAGCATGTCCCATTGGGAACTCACTGAATTCGCCTAGAAATTTTGATTCCATTCGTGAAAATTTTTCTCTATCCCGAACAGTCCACTCATTACTACTGCGGCCTACTGGGAACTAACCGAATTCACCATGTTACTCAGATTCGGCTCACCAAATTTTGATAAATCTTTAAAAGTACACATCGTACAAGAGCAGGCTACTGGGAACGAACTGAATTCACAGAGAAACAGTGTTTCAGTTCGTTAAAACCTTGCTCTATCTTGAATAACAAGCTTATTACATGCGAATCCTATTGGGAACCTACTGAATTCACCATGATACTTAGATTCCGTTCCACAAAATGTTGCTCTATATTGAAAAGCAGACTCATACAAGCATGTCCCATTGGGAACTCACTGAATTCGCCTAGAAATTTTGATTCCATTCGTGAAAATTTTTCTATATCCCGAACAGTCCACTCATTACTACTGCGGCCTACTGGGAACTAACCGAATTCACCATGTTACTCAGATTCGGCTCACCAAATTTTGATAAATCTTTAAAAGTACACATCGTACAAGAGCAGGCTACTGGGAACTAACTGAATTCACAGAGAAACAGTGTTTCAGTTCGTTAAAACGTTGCTCTATCTTGAATAACAAGCTTATTACATGCGAATCCTATTGGGAACCTACTGAATTCACCATGATACTTAGATTCCGTTCCACAAAATGTTGCTCTATATTGAAAAGCAGACTCATACAAGCATGTCCCATTGGGAACTCACTGAATTCGCCTAGAAATTTTGATTCCATTCGTGAAAATTTTTCTATAAACCGAACAGTCCACTCATTACTACTGCGGCCTACTGGGAACTAACCGAATTCACCATGTTACTCAGATTCGGCTCACCAAATTTTGATAAATCTTTAAAAGTACACATCGTACAAGAGCAGGCTACTGGGAACTAACTGAATTCACAGAGAAACAGTGTTTCAGTTCGTTAAAACGTTGCTCTATCTTGAATAACAAGCTTATTACATGCGAATCCTATTGGGAACCTACTGAATTCACCATGATACTTAGATTCCGTTCCACAAAATGTTGCTCTATATTGAAAAGCAGACTCATACAAGCATGTCCCATTGGGAACTCACTGAATTCGCCTAGAAATTTTGATTCCATTCGTGAAAATTTTTCTATATCCCGAACAGTCCACTCATTACTACTGCGGCCTACTGGGAACTAACCGAATTCACCATGTTACTCAGATTCGGCTCACCAAATTTTGATAAATCTTTAAAAGTACACATCGTACAAGAGCAGGCTACTGGGAACTAACTGAATTCACAGAGAAACAGTGTTTCAGTTCGTTAAAACGTTGCTCTATCTTGAATAACAAGCTTATTACATGCGAATCCTATTGGGAACCTACTGAATTCACCATGATACTTAGATTCCGTTCCACAAAATGTTGCTCTATATTGAAAAGCAGACTCATACAAGCATGTCCCATTGGGAACTCACTGAATTCGCCTAGAAATTTTGATTCCATTCGTGAAAATTTTTCTATATCCCGAACAGTCCACTCATTACTACTGCGGCCTACTGGGAACTAACCGAATTCACCATGTTACTCAGATTCGGCTCACCAAATTTTGATAAATCTTTAAAAGTACACATCGTACAAGAGCAGGCTACTGGGAACTAACTGAATTCACAGAGAAACAGTGTTTCAGTTCGTTAAAACGTTGCTCTATCTTGAATAACAAGCTTATTACATGCGAATCCTATTGGGAACCTACTGAATTCACCATGATACTTAGATTCCGTTCCACAAAATGTTGCTCTATATTGAAAAGCAGACTCATACAAGCATGTCCCATTGGGAACTCACTGAATTCGCCTAGAAATTTTGATTCCATTCGTGAAAATTTTTCTATAAACCGAACAGTCCACTCATTACTACTGCGGCCTACTGGGAACTAACCGAATTCACCATGTTACTCAGATTCGGCTCACCAAATTTTGATAAATCTTTAAAAGTACACATCGTACAAGAGCAGGCTACTGGGAACTAACTGAATTCACAGAGAAACAGTGTTTCAGTTCGTTAAAACGTTGCTCTATCTTGAATAACAAGCTTATTACATGCGAATCCTATTGGGAACCTACTGAATTCACCATGATACTTAGATTCCGTTCCACAAAATGTTGCTCTATATTGAAAAGCAGACTCATACAAGCATGTCCCATTGGGAACTCACTGAATTCGCCTAGAAATTTTGATTCCATTCGTGAAAATTTTTCTATATCCCGAACAGTCCACTCATTACTACTGCGGCCTACTGGGAACTAACCGAATTCACCATGTTACTCAGATTCGGCTCACCAAATTTTGATAAATCTTTAAAAGTACACATCGTACAAGAGCAGGCTACTGGGAACTAACTGAATTCACAGAGAAACAGTGTTTCAGTTCGTTAAAACGTTGCTCTATCTTGAATAACAAGCTTATTACATGCGAATCCTATTGGGAACCTACTGAATTCACCATGATACTTAGATTCCGTTCCACAAAATGTTGCTCTATATTGAAAAGCAGACTCATACAAGCATGTCCCATTGGGAACTCACTGAATTCGCCTAGAAATTTTGATTCCATTCGTGAAAATTTTTCTATATCCCGAACAGTCCACTCATTACTACTGCGGCCTACTGGGAACTAACCGAATTCACCATGTTACTCAGATTCGGCTCACCAAATTTTGATAAATCTTTAAAAGTACACATCGTACAAGAGCAGGCTACTGGGAACTAACTGAATTCACAGAGAAACAGTGTTTCAGTTCGTTAAAACGTTGCTCTATCTTGAATAACAAGCTTATTACATGCGAATCCTATTGGGAACCTACTGAATTCACCATGATACTTAGATTCCGTTCCACAAAATGTTGCTCTATATTGAAAAGCAGACTCATACAAGCATGTCCCATTGGGAACTCACTGAATTCGCCTAGAAATATTGATTCCATTCGTGAAAATTTTTCTCTATCCCGAACAGTCCACTCATTACTACTGCGGCCTACTGGGAACTAACCGAATTCACCATGTTACTCAGATTCGGCTCACCAAATTTTGATAAATCTTTAAAAGTACACATCGTACAAGAGCAGGCTACTGGGAACTAACTGAATTCACAGAGAAACAGTGTTTCAGTTCCTTAAAACGTTGCTCTATCTTGAATAACAAGCTTATTACATGCGAATCCTATTGGGAACCTACTGAATTCACCATGATACTTAGATTCCGTTCCACAAAATGTTGCTCTATATTGAAAAGCAGACTCATACAAGCATGTCCCATTGGGAACTCACTGAATTCGCCTAGAAATTTTGATTCCATTCGTGAAAATTTTTCTCTATCCCGAACAGTCCACTCATTACTACTGCGGCCTACTGGGAACTAACCGAATTCACCATGTTACTCAGATTCGGCTCACCAAATTTTGATAAATCTTTAAAAGTACACATCGTACAAGAGCAGGCTACTGGGAACTAACTGAATTCACAGAGAAACAGTGTTTCAGTTCGTTAAAACGTTGCTCTATCTTGAATAACAAGCTTATTACATGCGAATCCTATTGGGAACCTACTGAATTCACCATGATACTTAGATTCCGTTCCACAAAATGTTGCTCTATATTGAAAAGCAGACTCATACAAGCATGTCCCATTGGGAACTCACTGAATTCGCCTAGAAATTTTGATTCCATTCGTGAAAATTTTTCTATATCCCGAACAGTCCACTCATTACTACTGCGGCCTACTGGGAACTAACCGATTTCACCATGTTACTCAGATTCGGCTCACCAAATTTTGATAAATCTTTAAAAGTACACATCGTACAAGAGCAGGCTACTGGGAACTAACTGAATTCACAGAGAAACAGTGTTTCAGTTCGTTAAAACGTTGCTCTATCTTGAATAACAAGCTTATTACATGCGAATCCTATTGGGAACCTACTGAATTCACCATGATACTTAGATTCCGTTCCACAAAATGTTGCTCTATATTGAAAAGCAGACTCATACAAGCATGTCCCATTGGGAACTCACTGAATTCGCCTAGAAATTTTGATTCCATTCGTGAAAATTTTTCTCTATCCCGAACAGTCCACTCATTACTACTGCGGCCTACTGGGAACTAACCGAATTCACCATGTTACTCAGATTCGGCTCACCAAATTTTGATAAATCTTTAAAAGTACACATCGTACAAGAGCAGGCTACTGGGAACTAACTGAATTCACAGAGAAACAGTGTTTCAGTTCGTTAAAACGTTGCTCTATCTTGAATAACAAGCTTATTACATGCGAATCCTATTGGGAACCTACTGAATTCACCATGATACTTAGATTCCGTTCCACAAAATGTTGCTCTATATTGAAAAGCAGACTCATACAAGCATGTCCCATTGGGAACTCACTGAATTCGCCTAGAAATTTTGATTCCATTCGTGAAAATTTTTCTATATCCCGAACAGTCCACTCATTACTACTGCGGCCTACTGGGAACTAACCGAATTCACCATGTTACTCAGATTCGGCTCACCAAATTTTGATAAATCTTTAAAAGTACACATCGTACAAGAGCAGGCTACTGGGAACTAACTGAATTCACAGAGAAACAGTGTTTCAGTTCGTTAAAACGTTGCTCTATCTTGAATAACAAGCTTATTACATGTGAATCCTATTGGGAACCTACTGAATTCACCATGATACTTAGATTCCGTTCCACAAAATGTTGCTCTATATTGAAAAGAAGACTCATACAAGCATGTCCCATTGGGAACTCACTGAATTCGCCTAGAAATTTTGATTCCATTCGTGAAAATTTTTCTATATCCCGAACAGTCCACTCATTACTACTGCGGCCTACTGGGAACTAACCGAATTCACCATGTTACTCAGATTCGGCTCACCAAATTTTGATAAATCTTTAAAAGTACACATCGTACAAGAGCAGGCTACTGGGAACTAACTGAATTCACAGAGAAACAGTGTTTCAGTTCGTTAAAACGTTGCTCTATCTTGAATAACAAGCTTATTACATGCGAATCCTATTGGGAACCTACTGAATTCACCATGATACTTAGATTCCGTTCCACAAAATGTTGCTCTATATTGAAAAGCAGACTCATACAAGCATGTCCCATTGGGAACTCACTGAATTCGCCTAGAAATTTTGATTCCATTCGTGAAAATTTTTCTCTATCCCGAACAGTCCACTCATTACTACTGCGGCCTACTGGGAACTAACCGAATTCACCATGTTACTCAGATTCGGCTCACCAAATTTTGATAAATCTTTAAGAGTACACATCGTACAAGAGCAGGCTACTGGGAACTAACTGAATTCACAGAAAACAGTGTTTCAGTTCGTTAAAACGTTGCTCTATCTTGAATAACAAGCTTATTACATGCGAATCCTATTGAGAACCTACTGAATTCAACATGATACTTAGATTCCGTTCCACAAAATGTTGCTCTATATTGAAAAGCAGACTCATACAAGCATGTCCCATTGGGAACTCACTGAATTCGCCTAGAAATTTTGATTCCATTCGTGAAAATTTTTCTCTATCCCGAACAGTCCACTCATTACTACTGCGGCCTACTGGGAACTAACCGAATTCACCATGTTACTCAGATTCGGCTCACCAAATTTTGATAAATCTTTAAAAGTACACATCGTACAAGAGCAGGCTACTGGGAACTAACTGAATTCACAGAGAAACAGTGTTTCAGTTCGTTAAAACGTTGCTCTATCTTGAATAACAAGCTTATTACATGCGAATCCTATTGGGAACCTACTGAATTCACCATGATACTTAGATTCCGTTCCACAAAATGTTGCTCTATATTGAAAAGCAGACTCATACAAGCATGTCCCATTGGGAACTCACTGAATTCGCCTAGAAATTTTGATTCCATTCGTGAAAATTTTTCTCTATCCCGAACAGTCCACTCATTACTACTGCGGCCTACTGGGAACTAACCGAATTCACCATGTTACTCAGATTCGGCTCACCAAATTTTGATAAATCTTTAAAAGTACACATCGTACAAGAGCAGGCTACTGGGAACTAACTGAATTCACAGAGAAACAGTGTTTCAGTTCGTTAAAACGTTGCTCTATCTTGAATAACAAGCTTATTACATGCGAATCCTATTGGGAACCTACTGAATTCACCATGATACTTAGATTCCGTTCCACAAAATGTTGCTCTATATTGAAAAGCAGACTCATACAAGCATGTCCCATTGGGAACTCACTGAATTCGCCTAGAAATTTTGATTCCATTCGTGTAAATATTTCTATATCCCGAACAGTCCACTCATTACTACTGCGGCCTACTGGGAACTAACCGAATTCACCATGTTACTCAGATTCGGCTCACCAAATTTTGATAAATCTTTAAAAGTACACATAGTACAAGAGCAGACTACTGGGAACTAACTGAATTCACAGAGAAACAGTGTTTCAGTTCGTTAAAACGTTGCTCTATCTTGAATAACAAGCTTATTACATGCGAATCCTATTGGGAACATACTGAATTCACCATGATACTTAGATTCCGTTCCACAAAATGTGGCTGTATATTGAAAAGCAGACTCATACAAGCATGTCCCATTGGGAACTCACTGAATTCGCCTAGAAATTTTGATTCCATTCGTGAAAATTTTTCTCTATCCCGAACAGTCCACTCATTACTACTGCGGCCTACTGGGAACTAACCGAATTCACCATGTTACTCAGATTCGGCTCACCAAATTTTGATAAATCTTTAAGAGTACACATCGTACAAGAGCAGGCTACTGGGAACTAACTGAATTCACAGAGAAACAGTGTTTCAGTTCGTTAAAACGTTGCTCTATCTTGAATAACAAGCTTATTACATGCGAATCCTATTGGGAACCTACTGAATTCACCATGATACTTAGATTCCGTTCCACAAAATGTTGCTCTATATTGAAAAGCAGACTCATACAAGCATGTCCCATTGGGAACTCACTGAATTCGCCTAGAAATTTTGATTCCATTCGTGAAAATTTTTCTATATCCCGAACAGTCCACTCATTACTACTGCGGCCTACTGGGAACTAACCGAATTCACCATGTTACTCAGATTCGGCTCACCAAATTTTGATAAATCTTTAAAAGTACACATCGTACAAGAGCAGGCTACTGGGAACTAACTGAATTCACAGAGAAACAGTGTTTCAGTTCGTTAAAACGTTGCTCTATCTTGAATAACAAGCTTATTACATGCGAATCCTATTGGGAACCTACTGAATTCACCATGATACTTAGATTCCGTTCCACAAAATGTTGCTCTATATTGAAAAGCAGACTCATACAAGCATGTCCCATTGGGAACTCACTGAATTCGCCTAGAAATTTTGATTCCATTCGTGAAAATTTTTCTCTATCCCGAACAGTCCACTCATTACTACTGCGGCCTACTGGGAACTAACCGAATTCACCATGTTACTCAGATTCGGCTCACCAAATTTTGATAAATCTTTAAAAGTACACATCGTACAAGAGCAGGCTACTGGGAACTAACTGAATTCACAGAGAAACAGTGTTTCAGTTCGTTAAAACGTTGCTCTATCTTGAATAACAAGCTTATTACATGCGAATCCTGTTGGGAACCTACTGAATTCACCATGATACTTAGATTCCGTTCCACAAAATGTTGCTCTATATTGAAAAGCAGACTCATACAAGCATGTCCCATTGGGAACTCACTGAATTCGCCTAGAAATTTTGATTCCATTCGTGAAAATTTTTCTCTATCCCGAACAGTCCACTCATTACTACTGCGGCCTACTGGGAACTAACCGAATTCACCATGTTACTCAGATTCGGCTCACCAAATTTTGATAAATCTTTAAAAGTACACATCGTACAAGAGCAGGCTACTGGGAACTAACTGAATTCACAGAGAAACAGTGTTTCAGTTCGTTAAAACGTTGCTCTATCTTGAATAACAAGCTTATTACATGCGAATCCTGTTGGGAACCTACTGAATTCACCATGATACTTAGATTCCGTTCCACAAAATGTTGCTCTATATTGAAAAGCAGACTCATACAAGCATGTCCCATTGGGAACTCACTGAATTCGCCTAGAAATTTTGATTCCATTCGTGAAAATTTTTCTCTATCCCGAACAGTCCACTCATTACTACTGCGGCCTACTGGGAACTAACCGAATTCACCATGTTACTCAGATTCGGCTCACCAAATTTTGATAAATCTTTAAAAGTACACATCGTACAAGAGCAGGCTACTGGGAACTAACTGAATTCACAGAGAAACAGTGTTTCAGTTCGTTAAAACGTTGCTCTATCTTGAATAACAAGCTTATTACATGCGAATCCTATTGGGAACCTACTGAATTCACCATGATACTTAGATTCCGTTCCACAAAATTTTGCTCTATATTGAAAAGCAGACTCATACAAGCATGTCCCATTGGGAACTCACTGAATTCGCCTAGAAATATTGATTCCATTCGTGAAAATTTTTCTCTATCCCGAACAGTCCACTCATTACTACTGCGGCCTACTGGGAACTAACCGAATTCACCATGTTACTCAGATTCGGCTCACCAAATTTTGATAAATCTTTAAAAGTACACATCGTACAAGAGCAGGCTACTGGGAACTAACTGAATTCACAGAGAAACAGTGTTTCAGTTCCTTAAAACGTTGCTCTATCTTGAATAACAAGCTTATTACATGCGAATCCTATTGGGAACCTACTGAATTCACCATGATACTTAGATTCCGTTCCACAAAATGTTGCTCTATATTGAAAAGCAGACTCATACAAGCATGTCCCATTGGGAACTCACTGAATTCGCCTAGAAATTTTGATTCCATTCGTGAAAATTTTTCTCTATCCCGAACAGTCCACTCATTACTACTGCGGCCTACTGGGAACTAACCGAATTCACCATGTTACTCAGATTCGGCTCACCAAATTTTGATAAATCTTTAAAAGTACACATCGTACAAGAGCAGGCTACTGGGAACTAACTGAATTCACAGAGAAACAGTGTTTCAGTTCGTTAAAACGTTGCTCTATCTTGAATAACAAGCTTATTACATGCGAATCCTATTGGGAACCTACTGAATTCACCATGATACTTAGATTCCGTTCCACAAAATGTTGCTCTATATTGAAAAGCAGACTCATACAAGCATGTCCCATTGGGAACTCACTGAATTCGCCTAGAAATTTTGATTCCATTCGTGAAAATTTTTCTCTATCCCGAACAGTCCACTCATTACTACTGCGGCCTACTGGGAACTAACCGAATTCACCATGTTACTCAGATTCGGCTCACCAAATTTTGATAAATCTTTAAAAGTACACATCGTACAAGAGCAGGCTACTGGGAACTAACTGAATTCACAGAGAAACAGTGTTTGAGTTCGTTAAAACGTTGCTCTATCTTGAATAACAAGCTTATTACATGCGAATCCTATTGGGAACCTACTGAATTCACCATGATACTTAGATTCCGTTCCACAAAATGTTGCTCTATATTGAAAAGCAGACTCATACAAGCATGTCCCATTGGGAACTCACTGAATTCGCCTAGAAATTTTGATTCCATTCGTGAAAATTTTTCTCTATCCCGAACAGTCCACTCATTACTACTGCGGCCTACTGGGAACTAACCGAATTCACCATGTTACTCAGATTCGGCTCACCAAATTTTGATAAATCTTTAAAAGTACACATCGTACAAGAGCAGGCTACTGGGAACTAACTGAATTCACAGAGAAACAGTGTTTCAGTTCGTTAAAACGTTGCTCTATCTTGAATAACAAGCTTATTACATGCGAATCCTATTGGGAACCTACTGAATTCACCATGATACTTAGATTCCGTTCCACAAAATGTTGCTCTATATTGAAAAGCAGACTCATACAAGCATGTCCCATTGGGAACTCACTGAATTCGCCTAGAAATTTTGATTCCATTCGTGAAAATTTTTCTATATCCCGAACAGTCCACTCATTACTACTGCGGCCTACTGGGAACTAACCGAATTCACCATGTTACTCAGATTCGGCTCACCAAATTTTGATAAATCTTTAAAAGTACACATCGTACAAGAGCAGGCTACTGGGAACTAACTGAATTCACAGAGAAACAGTGTTTCAGTTCGTTAAAACGTTGCTCTATCTTGAATAACAAGCTTATTACATGCGAATCCTATTGGGAACCTACTGAATTCACCATGATACTTAGATTCCGTTCCACAAAATGTTGCTCTATATTGAAAAGAAGACTCATACAAGCATGTCCCATTGGGAACTCACTGAATTCGCCTAGAAATTTTGATTCCATTCGTGAAAATTTTTCTATATCCCGAACAGTCCACTCATTACTACTGCGGCCTACTGGGAACTAACCGAATTCACCATGTTACTCAGATTCGGCTCACCAAATTTTGATAAATCTTTAAAAGTACACATCGTACAAGAGCAGGCTACTGGGAACTAACTGAATTCACAGAGAAACAGTGTTTCAGTTCGTTAAAACGTTGCTCTATCTTGAATAACAAGCTTATTACATGCGAATCCTATTGGGAACCTACTGAATTCACCATGATACTTAGATTCCGTTCCACAAAATGTTGCTCTATATTGAAAAGAAGACTCATACAAGCATGTCCCATTGGGAACTCACTGAATTCGCCTAGAAATTTTGATTCCATTCGTGAAAATTTTTCTATATCCCGAACAGTCCACTCATTACTACTGCGGCCTACTGGGAACTAACCGAATTCACCATGTTACTCAGATTCGGCTCACCAAATTTTGATAAATCTTTAAAAGTACACATCGTACAAGAGCAGGCTACTGGGAACTAACTGAATTCACAGAGAAACAGTGTTTCAGTTCGTTAAAACGTTGCTCTATCTTGAATAACAAGCTTATTACATGCGAATCCTATTGGGAACCTACTGAATTCACCATGATACTTAGATTCCGTTCCACAAAATGTTGCTCTATATTGAAAAGCAGACTCATACAAGCATGTCCCATTGGGAACTCACTGAATTCGCCTAGAAATTTTGATTCCATTCGTGAAAATTTTTCTCTATCCCGAACAGTCCACTCATTACTACTGCGGCCTACTGGGAACTAACCGAATTCACCATGTTACTCAGATTCGGCTCACCAAATTTTGATAAATCTTTAAGAGTACACATCGTACAAGAGCAGGCTACTGGGAACTAACTGAATTCACAGAGAAACAGTGTTTCAGTTCGTTAAAACGTTGCTCTATCTTGAATAACAAGCTTATTACATGCGAATCCTATTGGGAACCTACTGAATTCACCATGATACTTAGATTCCGTTCCACAAAATGTTGCTCTATATTGAAAAGCAGACTCATACAAGCATGTCCCATTGGGAACTCACTGAATTCGCCTAGAAATTTTGATTCCATTCGTGAAAATTTTTCTCTATCCCGAACAGTCCACTCATTACTACTGCGGCCTACTGGGAACTAACCGAATTCACCATGTTACTCAGATTCGGCTCACCAAATTTTGATAAATCTTTAAAAGTACACATCGTACAAGAGCAGGCTACTGGGAACTAACTGAATTCACAGAGAAACAGTGTTTCAGTTCGTTAAAACGTTGCTCTATCTTGAATAACAAGCTTATTACATGCGAATCCTATTGGGAACCTACTGAATTCACCATGATACTTAGATTCCGTTCCACAAAATGTTGCTCTATATTGAAAAGCAGACTCATACAAGCATGTCCCATTGGGAACTCACTGAATTCGCCTAGAAATTTTGATTCCATTCGTGAAAATTTTTCTCTATCCCGAACAGTCCACTCATTACTACTGCGGCCTACTGGGAACTAACCGAATTCACCATGTTACTCAGATTCGGCTCACCAAATTTTGATAAATCTTTAAAAGTACACATCGTACAAGAGCAGGCTACTGGGAACTAACTGAATTCACAGAGAAACAGTGTTTGAGTTCGTTAAAACGTTGCTCTATCTTGAATAACAAGCTTATTACATGCGAATCCTATTGGGAACCTACTGAATTCACCATGATACTTAGATTCCGTTCCACAAAATGTTGCTCTATATTGAAAAGCAGACTCATACAAGCATGTCCCATTGGGAACTCACTGAATTCGCCTAGAAATTTTGATTCCATTCGTGAAAATTTTTCTCTATCCCGAACAGTCCACTCATTACTACTGCGGCCTACTGGGAACTAACCGAATTCACCATGTTACTCAGATTCGGCTCACCAAATTTTGATAAATCTTTAAAAGTACACATCGTACAAGAGCAGGCTACTGGGAACTAACTGAATTCACAGAGAAACAGTGTTTCAGTTCGTTAAAACGTTGCTCTATCTTGAATAACAAGCTTATTACATGCGAATCCTATTGGGAACCTACTGAATTCACCATGATACTTAGATTCCGTTCCACAAAATGTTGCTCTATATTGAAAAGCAGACTCATACAAGCATGTCCCATTGGGAACTCACTGAATTCGCCTAGAAATTTTGATTCCATTCGTGAAAATTTTTCTATATCCCGAACAGTCCACTCATTACTACTGCGGCCTACTGGGAACTAACCGAATTCACCATGTTACTCAGATTCGGCTCACCAAATTTTGATAAATCTTTAAAAGTACACATCGTACAAGAGCAGGCTACTGGGAACTAACTGAATTCACAGAGAAACAGTGTTTCAGTTCGTTAAAACGTTGCTCTATCTTGAATAACAAGCTTATTACATGCGAATCCTATTGGGAACCTACTGAATTCACCATGATACTTAGATTCCGTTCCACAAAATGTTGCTCTATATTGAAAAGAAGACTCATACAAGCATGTCCCATTGGGAACTCACTGAATTCGCCTAGAAATTTTGATTCCATTCGTGAAAATTTTTCTATATCCCGAACAGTCCACTCATTACTACTGCGGCCTACTGGGAACTAACCGAATTCACCATGTTACTCAGATTCGGCTCACCAAATTTTGATAAATCTTTAAAAGTACACATCGTACAAGAGCAGGCTACTGGGAACTAACTGAATTCACAGAGAAACAGTGTTTCAGTTCGTTAAAACGTTGCTCTATCTTGAATAACAAGCTTATTACATGCGAATCCTATTGGGAACCTACTGAATTCACCATGATACTTAGATTCCGTTCCACAAAATGTTGCTCTATATTGAAAAGAAGACTCATACAAGCATGTCCCATTGGGAACTCACTGAATTCGCCTAGAAATTTTGATTCCATTCGTGAAAATTTTTCTATATCCCGAACAGTCCACTCATTACTACTGCGGCCTACTGGGAACTAACCGAATTCACCATGTTACTCAGATTCGGCTCACCAAATTTTGATAAATCTTTAAAAGTACACATCGTACAAGAGCAGGCTACTGGGAACTAACTGAATTCACAGAGAAACAGTGTTTCAGTTCGTTAAAACGTTGCTCTATCTTGAATAACAAGCTTATTACATGCGAATCCTATTGGGAACCTACTGAATTCACCATGATACTTAGATTCCGTTCCACAAAATGTTGCTCTATATTGAAAAGCAGACTCATACAAGCATGTCCCATTGGGAACTCACTGAATTCGCCTAGAAATTTTGATTCCATTCGTGAAAATTTTTCTCTATCCCGAACAGTCCACTCATTACTACTGCGGCCTACTGGGAACTAACCGAATTCACCATGTTACTCAGATTCGGCTCACCAAATTTTGATAAATCTTTAAGAGTACACATCGTACAAGAGCAGGCTACTGGGAACTAACTGAATTCACAGAGAAACAGTGTTTCAGTTCGTTAAAACGTTGCTCTATCTTGAATAACAAGCTTATTACATGCGAATCCTATTGGGAACCTACTGAATTCACCATGATACTTAGATTCCGTTCCACAAAATGTTGCTCTATATTGAAAAGCAGACTCATACAAGCATGTCCCATTGGGAACTCACTGAATTCGCCTAGAAATTTTGATTCCATTCGTGAAAATTTTTCTCTATCCCGAACAGTCCACTCATTACTACTGCGGCCTACTGGGAACTAACCGAATTCACCATGTTACTCAGATTCGGCTCACCAAATTTTGATAAATCTTTAAAAGTACACATCGTACAAGAGCAGGCTACTGGGAACTAACTGAATTCACAGAGAAACAGTGTTTCAGTTCGTTAAAACGTTGCTCTATCTTGAATAACAAGCTTATTACATGCGAATCCTATTGGGAACCTACTGAATTCACCATGATACTTAGATTCCGTTCCACAAAATGTTGCTCTATATTGAAAAGCAGACTCATACAAGCATGTCCCATTGGGAACTCACTGAATTCGCCTAGAAATTTTGATTCCATTCGTGAAAATTTTTCTATATCCCGAACAGTCCACTCATTACTACCGCGGCCTACTGGGAACTAACCGAATTCACCATGTTACTCAGATTCGGCTCACCAAATTTTGATAAATCTTTAAAAGTACACATCGTACAAGAGCAGGCTACTGGGAACTAACTGAATTCACAGAGAAACAGTGTTTCAGTTCGTTAAAACGTTGCTCTATCTTGAATAACAAGCTTATTACATGCGAATCCTATTGGGAACCTACTGAATTCACCATGATACTTAGATTCCGTTCCACAAAATGTTGCTCTATATTGAAAAGCAGACTCATACAAGCATGTCCCATTGGGAACTCACTGAATTCGCCTAGAAATTTTGATTCCATTCGTGAAAATTTTTCTATATCCCGAACAGTCCACTCATTACTACTGCGGCCTACTGGGAACTAACCGAATTCACCATGTTACTCAGATTCGGCTCACCAAATTTTGATAAATCTTTAAAAGTACACATCGTACAAGAGCAGGCTACTGGGAACTAACTGAATTCACAGAGAAACAGTGTTTCAGTTCGTTAAAACGTTGCTCTATCTTGAATAACAAGCTTATTACATGCGAATCCTATTGGGAACCTACTGAATTCACCATGATACTTAGATTCCGTTCCACAAAATGTTGCTCTATATTGAAAAGCAGACTCATACAAGCATGTCCCATTGGGAACTCACTGAATTCGCCTAGAAATTTTGATTCCATTCGTGAAAATTTTTCTCTATCCCGAACAGTCCACTCATTACTACTGCGGCCTACTGGGAACTAACCGAATTCACCATGTTACTCAGATTCGGCTCACCAAATTTTGATAAATCTTTAAAAGTACACATCGTACAAGAGCAGGCTACTGGGAACTAACTGAATTCACAGAGAAACAGTGTTTCAGTTCGTTAAAACGTTGCTCTATCTTGAATAACAAGCTTATTACATGCGAATCCTATTGGGAACCTACTGAATTCACCATGATACTTAGATTCCGTTCCACAAAATGTTGCTCTATATTGAAAAGCAGACTCATACAAGCATGTCCCATTGGGAACTCACTGAATTCGCCTAGAAATTTTGATTCCATTCGTGAAAATTTTTCTATATCCCGAACAGTCCACTCATTACTACCGCGGCCTACTGGGAACTAACCTAATTCACCATGTTACTCAGATTCGGCTCACCAAATTTTGATAAATCTTTAAAAGTACACATCGTACAAGAGCAGGCTACTGGGAACTAACTGAATTCACAGAGAAACAGTGTTTCAGTTCGTTAAAACGTTGCTCTATCTTGAATAACAAGCTTATTACATGCGAATCCTATTGGGAACCTACTGAATTCACCATGATACTTAGATTCCGTTCCACAAAATGTTGCTCTATATTGAAAAGCAGACTCATACAAGCATGTCCCATTGGGAACTCACTGAATTCTCCTAGAAATTTTGATTCCATTCGTGAAAATTTTTCTCTATCCCGAACAGTCCACTCATTACTACTGCGGCCTACTGGGAACTAACCGAATTCACCATGTTACTCAGATTCGGCTCACCAAATTTTGATAAATCTTAAAAAGTACACATCGTACAAGAGCAGGCTACTGGGAACTAACTGAATTCACAGAGAAACAGTGTTTCAGTTCGTTAAAACGTTGCTCTATCTTGAATAACAAGCTTATTACATGCGAATCCTATTGGGAACCTACTGAATTCACCATGATACTTAGATTCCGTTCCACAAAATGTTGCTCTATATTGAAAAGCAGACTCATACAAGCATGTCCCATTGGGAACTCACTGAATTCGCCTAGAAATTTTGATTCCATTCGTGAAAATTTTTCTCTATCCCGAACAGTCCACTCATTACTACTGCGGCCTACTGGGAACTAACCGAATTCACCATGTTACTCAGAATCGGCTCACCAAATTTTGATAAATCTTTAAAAGTACACATCGTACAAGAGCAGGCTACTGGGAACTAACTGAATTCACAGAGAAACAGTGTTTCAGTTCGTTAAAACGTTGCTCTATCTTGAATAACAAGCTTATTACATGCGAATCCTATTGGGAACCTACTGAATTCACCATGATACTTAGATTCCGTTCCACAAAATGTTGCTCTATATTGAAAAGCAGACTCATACAAGCATGTCCCATTGGGAACTCACTGAATTCGCCTAGAAATTTTGATTCCATTCGTGAAAATTTTTCTATATCCCGAACAGTCCACTCATTACTACCGCGGCCTACTGGGAACTAACCGAATTCACCATGTTACTCAGATTCGGCTCACCAAATTTTGATAAATCTTTAAAAGTACACATCGTACAAGAGCAGGCTACTGGGAACTAACTGAATTCACAGAGAAACAGTGTTTCAGTTCGTTAAAACGTTGCTCTATCTTGAATAACAAGCTTATTACATGCGAATCCTATTGGGAACCTACTGAATTCACCATGATACTTAGATTCCGTTCCACAAAATGTTGCTCTATATTGAAAAGCAGACTCATACAAGCATGTCCCATTGGGAACTAACTGAATTCGCCTAGAAATTTTGATTCCATTCGTGAAAATTTTTCTATATCCCGAACAGTCCACTCATTACTACTGCGGCCTACTGGGAACTAACCGAATTCACCATGTTAC
Organism: Rattus norvegicus; assembly: GCF_021556685.1. Lineage (NCBI taxonomy): Eukaryota > Metazoa > Chordata > Mammalia > Rodentia > Muridae > Rattus > Rattus norvegicus. The sequence continues at coordinate 5,635,465 of NC_141541.1, read as the reverse complement.
TCAGATTCGGCTCACCAAATTTTGATAAATCTTTAAAAGTACACATCGTACAAGAGCAGGCTACTGGGAACTAACTGAATTCACAGAGAAACAGTGTTTCAGTTCGTTAAAACGTTGCTCTATCTTGAATAACAAGCTTATTACATGCGAATCCTATTGGGAACCTACTGAATTCACCATGATACTTAGATTCCGTTCCACAAAATGTTGCTCTATATTGAAAAGCAGACTCATACAAGCATGTCCCATTGGGAACTCACTGAATTCGCCTAGAAATTTTGATTCCATTCGTGAAAATTTTTCTCTATCCCGAACAGTCCACTCATTACTACCGCGGCCTACTGGGAACTAACCGAATTCACCATGTTACTCAGATTCGGCTCACCAAATTTTGATAAATCTTTAAAAGTACACATCGTACAAGAGCAGGCTACTGGGAACTAACTGAATTCACAGAGAAACAGTGTTTCAGTTCCTTAAAACGTTGCTCTATCTTGAATAACAAGCTTATTACATGCGAATCCTATTGGGAACCTACTGAATTCACCATGATACTTAGATTCCGTTCCACAAAATGTTGCTCTATATTGAAAAGCAGACTCATACAAGCATGTCCCATTGGGAACTCACTGAATTCGCCTAGAAATTTTGATTCCATTCGTGAAAATTTTTCTCTATCCCGAACAGTCCACTCATTACTACCGCGGCCTACTGGGAACTAACCGAATTCACCATGTTACTCAGATTCGGCTCACCAAATTTTGATAAATCTTTAAAAGTACACATCGTACAAGAGCAGGCTACTGGGAAATAACTGAATTCACAGAGAAACAGTGTTTCAGTTCGTTAAAACGTTGCTCTATCTTGAATAACAAGCTTATTACATGCGAATCCTATTGGGAACCTACTGAATTCACCATGATACTTAGATTCCGTTCCACAAAATGTTGCTCTATATTGAAAAGCAGACTCATACAAGCATGTCCCATTGGGAACTCACTGAATTCGCCTAGAAATTTTGATTCCATTCGTGAAAATTTTTCTATATCCCGAACAGTCCACTCATTACTACCGCGGCCTACTGGGAACTAACCGAATTCACCATGTTACTCAGATTCGGCTCACCAAATTTTGATAAATCTTTAAAAGTACACATCGTACAAGAGCAGGCTACTGGGAACTAACTGAATTCACAGAGAAACAGTGTTTCAGTTCGTTAAAACGTTGCTCTATCTTGAATAACAAGCTTATTACATGCGAATCCTATTGGGAACCTACTGAATTCACCATGATACTTAGATTCCGTTCCACAAAATGTTGCTCTATATTGAAAAGCAGACTCATACAAGCATGTCCCATTGGGAACTCACTGAATTCGCCTAGAAATTTTGATTCCATTCGTGAAAATTTTTCTATATCCCGAACAGTCCACTCATTACTACCGCGGCCTACTGGGAACTAACCGAATTCACCGTGTTACTCAGATTCGGCTCACCAAATTTTGATAAATCTTTAAAAGTACACATCGTACAAGAGCAGGCTACTGGGAACTAACTGAATTCACAGAGAAACAGTGTTTCAGTTCGTTAAAACGTTGCTCTATCTTGAATAACAAGCTTATTACATGCGAATCCTATTGGGAACCTACTGAATTCACCATGATACTTAGATTCCGTTCCACAAAATGTTGCTCTATATTGAAAAGCAGACTCATACAAGCATGTCCCATTGGGAACTCACTGAATTCGCCTAGATATTTTGATTCCATTCGTGAAAATTTTTCTCTATCCCGAACAGTCCACTCATTACTACTGCGGCCTACTGGGAACTAACCGAATTCACCATGTTACTCAGATTCGGCTCACCAAATTTTGATAAATCTTTAAAAGTACACATCGTACAAGAGCAGGCTACTGGGAACTAACTGAATTCACAGAGAAACAGTGTTTCAGTTCGTTAAAACGTTGCTCTATCTTGAATAACAAGCTTATTACATGCGAATCCTATTGGGAACCTACTGAATTCACCATGATACTTAGATTCCGTTCCACAAAATGTTGCTCTATATTGAAAAGCAGACTCATACAAGCATGTCCCATTGGGAACTCTCTGAATTCGCCTAGAAATTTTGATTCCATTCGTGAAAATTTTTCTATATCCCGAACAGTCCACTCATTACTACCGCGGCCTACTGGGAACTAACCGAATTCACCATGTTACTCAGATTCGGCTCACCAAATTTTGATAAATCTTTAAAAGTACACATCGTACAAGAGCAGGCTACTGGGAACTAACTGAATTCACAGAGAAACAGTGTTTCAGTTCGTTAAAACGTTGCTCTATCTTGAATAACAAGCTTATTACATGCGAATCCTATTGGGAACCTACTGAATTCACCATGATACTTAGATTCCGTTCCACAAAATGTTGCTCTATATTGAAAAGCAGACTCATACAAGCATGTCCCATTGGGAACTCACTGAATTCGCCTAGAAATTTTGATTCCATTCGTGAAAATTTTTCTATATCCCGAACAGTCCACTCATTACTACCGCGGCCTACTGGGAACTAACCGAATTCACCATGTTACTCAGATTCGGCTCACCAAATTTTGATAAATCTTTAAAAGTACACATCGTACAAGAGCAGGCTACTGGGAACTAACTGAATTCACAGAGAAACAGTGTTTCAGTTCCTTAAAACGTTGCTCTATCTTGAATAACAAGCTTATTACATGCGAATCCTATTGGGAACCTACTGAATTCACCATGATACTTAGATTCCGTTCCACAAAATGTTGCTCTATATTGAAAAGCAGACTCATACAAGCATGTCCCATTGGGAACTCACTGAATTCGCCTAGAAATTTTGATTCCATTCGTGAAAATTTTTCTCTATCCCGAACAGTCCACTCATTACTACCGCGGCCTACTGGGAACTAACCTAATTCACCATGTTACTCAGATTCGGCTCACCAAATTTTGATAAATCTTTAAAAGTACACATCGTACAAGAGCAGGCTACTGGGAACTAACTGAATTCACAGAGAAACAGTGTTTCAGTTCGTTAAAACGTTGCTCTATCTTGAATAACAAGCTTATTACATGCGAATCCTATTGGGAACCTACTCAATTCACCATGATACTTAGATTCCGTTCCACAAAATGTTGCTCTATATTGAAAAGCAGACTCATACAAGCATGTCCCATTGGGAACTCACTGAATTCGCCTAGAAATTTTGATTCCATTCGTGAAAATTTTTCTATATCCCGAACAGTCCACTCATTACTACCGCGGCCTACTGGGAACTAACCGAATTCACCATGTTACTCAGATTCGGCTCACCAAATTTTGATAAATCTTTAAAAGTACACATCGTACAAGAGCAGGCTACTGGGAACTAACTGAATTCACAGAGAAACAGTGTTTCAGTTCGTTAAAACGTTGCTCTATCTTGAATAACAAGCTTATTACATGCGAATCCTATTGGGAACCTACTGAATTCACCATGATACTTAGATTCCGTTCCACAAAATTTTGCTCTATATTGAAAAGCAGACTCATACAAGCATGTCCCATTGGGAACTCACTGAATTCGCCTAGAAATTTTGATTCCATTCGTGAAAATTTTTCTATATCCCGAACAGTCCACTCATTACTACCGCGGCCTACTGGGAACTAACCGAATTCACCATGTTACTCAGATTCGGCTCACCAAATTTTGATAAATCTTTAAAAGTACACATCGTACAAGAGCAGGCTACTGGGAACTAACTGAATTCACAGAGAAACAGTGTTTCAGTTCGTTAAAACGTTGCTCTATCTTGAATAACAAGCTTATTACATGCGAATCCTATTGGGAACCTACTGAATTCACCATGATACTTAGATTCCGTTCCACAAAATGTTGCTCTATATTGAAAAGCAGACTCATACAAGCATGTCCCATTGGGAACTCACTGAATTCGCCTAGAAATTTTGATTCCATTCGTGAAAATTTTTCTATATCCCGAACAGTCCACTCATTACTACCGCGGCCTACTGGGAACTAACCGAATTCACCATGTTACTCAGATTCGGCTCACCAAATTTTGATAAATCTTTAAAAGTACACATCGTACAAGAGCAGGCTACTGGGAACTAACTGAATTCACAGAGAAACAGTGTTTCAGTTCGTTAAAACGTTGCTCTATCTTGAATAACAAGCTTATTACATGCGAATCCTATTGGGAACCTACTGAATTCACCATGATACTTAGATTCCGTTCCACAAAATGTTGCTCTATATTGAAAAGCAGACTCATATAGCATGTCCCATTGGGAACTCACTGAATTCGCCTAGAAATTTTGATTCCATTCGTGAAAATTTTTCTCTATCCCGAACAGTCCACTCATTACTACTGCGGCCTACTGGGAACTAACCGAATTCACCATGTTACTCAGATTCGGCTCACCAAATTTTGATAAATCTTTAAAAGTACACATCGTACAAGAGCAGGCTACTGGGAACTAACTGAATTCACAGAGAAACAGTGTTTCAGTTCGTTAAAACGTTGCTCTATCTTGAATAACAAGCTTATTACATGCGAATCCTATTGGGAACCTACTGAATTCACCATGATACTTAGATTCCGTTCCACAAAATGTTGCTCTATATTGAAAAGCAGACTCATACAAGCATGTCCCATTGGGAACTCACTGAATTCGCCTAGAAATTTTGATTCCATTCGTGAAAATTTTTCTATATCCCGAACAGTCCACTCATTACTACCGCGGCCTACTGGGAACTAACCGAATTCACCATGTTACTCAGATTCGGCTCACCAAATTTTGATAAATCTTTAAAAGTACACATCGTACAAGAGCAGGCTACTGGGAACTAACTGAATTCACAGAGAAACAGTGTTTCAGTTCGTTAAAACGTTGCTCTATCTTGAATAACAAGCTTATTACATGCGAATCCTATTGGGAACCTACTGAATTCACCATGATACTTAGATTCCGTTCCACAAAATTTTGCTCTATATTGAAAAGCAGACTCATACAAGCATGTCCCATTGGGAACTCACTGAATTCGCCTAGAAATTTTGATTCCATTCGTGAAAATTTTTCTATATCCCGAACAGTCCACTCATTACTACCGCGGCCTACTGGGAACTAACCGAATTCACCATGTTACTCAGATTCGGCTCACCAAATTTTGATAAATCTTTAAAAGTACACATCGTACAAGAGCAGGCTACTGGGAACTAACTGAATTCACAGAGAAACAGTGTTTCAGTTCGTTAAAACGTTGCTCTATCTTGAATAACAAGCTTATTACATGCGAATCCTATTGGGAACCTACTGAATTCACCATGATACTTAGATTCCGTTCCACAAAATGTTGCTCTATATTGAAAAGCAGACTCATACAAGCATGTCCCATTGGGAACTCACTGAATTCGCCTAGAAATTTTGATTCCATTCGTGAAAATTTTTCTATATCCCGAACAGTCCACTCATTACTACCGCGGCCTACTGGGAACTAACCGAATTCACCATGTTACTCAGATTCGGCTCACCAAATTTTGATAAATCTTTAAAAGTACACATCGTACAAGAGCAGGCTACTGGGAACTAACTGAATTCACAGAGAAACAGTGTTTCAGTTCGTTAAAACGTTGCTCTATCTTGAATAACAAGCTTATTACATGCGAATCCTATTGGGAACCTACTGAATTCACCATGATACTTAGATTCCGTTCCACAAAATGTTGCTCTATATTGAAAAGCAGACTCATACAAGCATGTCCCATTGGGAACTCACTGAATTCGCCTAGAAATTTTGATTCCATTCGTGAAAATTTTTCTCTATCCCGAACAGTCCACTCATTACTACTGCGGCCTACTGGGAACTAACCGAATTCACCATGTTACTCAGATTCGGCTCACCAAATTTTGATAAATCTTTAAAAGTACACATCGTACAAGAGCAGGCTACTGGGAACTAACTGAATTCACAGAGAAACAGTGTTTCAGTTCGTTAAAACGTTGCTCTATCTTGAATAACAAGCTTATTACATGCGAATCCTATTGGGAACCTACTGAATTCACCATGATACTTAGATTCCGTTCCACAAAATGTTGCTCTATATTGAAAAGCAGACTCATACAAGCATGTCCCATTGGGAACTCACTGAATTCGCCTAGAAGTTTTGATTCCATTCGTGAAAATTTTTCTATATCCCGAACAGTCCACTCATTACTACCGCGGCCTACTGGGAACTAACCGAATTCACCATGTTACTCAGATTCGGCTCACCAAATTTTGATAAATCTTTAAAAGTACACATCGTACAAGAGCAGGCTACTGGGAACTAACTGAATTCACAGAGAAACAGTGTTTCAGTTCGTTAAAACGTTGCTCTCTCTTGAATAACAAGCTTATTACATGCGAATCCTATTGGGAACCTACTGAATTCACCATGATACTTAGATTCCGTTCCACAAAATGTTGCTCTATATTGAAAAGCAGACTCATACAAGCATGTCCCATTGGGAACTCACTGAATTCGCCTGGAAATTTTGATTCCATTCGTGAAAATTTTTCTATATCCCGAACAGTCCACTCATTACTACCGCGGCCTACTGGGTACTAACCGAATTCACCATGTTACTCAGATTCGGCTCACCAAATTTTGATAAATCTTTAAAAGTACACATCGTACAAGAGCAGGCTACTGGGAACTAACTGAATTCACAGAGAAACAGTGTTTCAGTTCCTTAAAACGTTGCTCTATCTTGAAAAACAAGCTTATTACATGCGAATCCTATTGGGAACCTACTGAATTCACCATGATACTTAGATTCCGTTCCACAAAATGTTGCTCTATATTGAAAAGCAGACTCATACAAGCATGTCCCATTGGGAACTCACTGAATTCGCCTAGAAATTTTGATTCCATTCGTGAAAATTTTTCTCTATCCCGAACAGTCCACTCATTACTACCGCGGCCTACTGGGAACTAACCGAATTCACCATGTTACTCAGATTCGGCTCACCAAATTTTGATAAATCTTTAAAAGTACACATCGTACAAGAGCAGGCTACTGGGAACTAACTGAATTCACAGAGAAACAGTGTTTCAGTTCGTTAAAACGTTGCTCTATCTTGAATAACAAGCTTATTACATGCGAATCCTATTGGGAACCTACTCAATTCACCATGATACTTAGATTCCGTTCCACAAAATGTTGCTCTATATTGAAAAGCAGACTCATACAAGCATGTCCCATTGGGAACTCACTGAATTCGCCTAGAAATTTTGATTCCATTCGTGAAAATTTTTCTCTATCCCGAACAGTCCACTCATTACTACCGCGGCCTACTGGGAACTAACCGAATTCACCATGTTACTCAGATTCGGCTCACCAAATTTTGATAAATCTTTAAAAGTACACATCGTACAAGAGCAGGCTACTGGGAACTAACTGAATTCACAGAGAAACAGTGTTTCAGTTCGTTAAAACGTTGCTCTATCTTGAATAACAAGCTTATTACATGCGAATCCTATTGGGAACCTACTGAATTCACCATGATACTTAGATTCCGTTCCACAAAATTTTGCTCTATATTGAAAAGCAGACTCATACAAGCATGTCCCATTGGGAACTCACTGAATTCGCCTAGAAATTTTGATTCCATTCGTGAAAATTTTTCTATATCCCGAACAGTCCACTCATTACTACCGCGGCCTACTGGGAACTAACCGAATTCACCATGTTACTCAGATTCGGCTCACCACATTTTGATAAATCTTTAAAAGTACACATCGTACAAGAGCAGGCTACTGGGAACTAACTGAATTCACAGAGAAACAGTGTTTCAGTTCGTTAAAACGTTGCTCTATCTTGAATAACAAGCTTATTACATGCGAATCCTATTGGGAACCTACTGAATTCACCATGATACTTAGATTCCGTTCCACAAAATGTTGCTCTATATTGAAAAGCAGACTCATACAAGCATGTCCCATTGGGAACTCACTGAATTCGCCTACAAATTTTGATTCCATTCGTGAAAATTTTTCTATATCCCGAACAGTCCACTCATTACTACTGCGGCCTACTGGGAACTAACCGAATTCACCATGTTACTCAGATTCGGCTCACCAAATTTTGATAAATCTTTAAAAGTACACATCGTACAAGAGCAGGCTACTGGGAACTAACTGAATTCACAGAGAAACAGTGTTTCAGTTCGTTAAAACGTTGCTCTATCTTGAATAACAAGCTTATTACATGCGAATCCTATTGGGAACCTACTGAATTCACCATGATACTTAGATTCCGTTCCACAAAATGTTGCTCTATATTGAAAAGCAGACTCATACAAGCATGTCCCATTGGGAACTCACTGAATTCGCCTAGAAATTTTGATTCCATTCGTGAAAATTTTTCTCTATCCCGAACAGTCCACTCATTACTACCGCGGCCTACTGGGAACTAACCGAATTCACCATGTTACTCAGATTCGGCTCACCAAATTTTGATAAATCTTTAAAAGTACACATCGTACAAGAGCAGGCTACTGGGAACTAACTGAATTCACAGAGAAACAGTGTTTCAGTTCGTTAAAACGTTGCTCTATCTTGAATAACAAGCTTATTACATGCGAATCCTATTGGGAACCTACTGAATTCACCATGATACTTAGATTCCGTTCCACAAAATGTTGCTCTATATTGAAAAGCAGACTCATACAAGCATGTCCCATTGGGAACTCACTGAATTCGCCTAGAAATTTTGATTCCATTCGTGAAAATTTTTCTCTATCCCGAACAGTCCACTCATTACTACTGCGGCCTACTGGGAACTAACCGAATTCACCATGTTACTCAGATTCGGCTCACCAAATTTTGATAAATCTTTAAAAGTACACATCGTACAAGAGCAGGCTACTGGGAACTAACTGAATTCACAGAGAAACAGTGTTTCAGTTCGTTAAAACGTTGCTCTATCTTGAATAACAAGCTTATTACATGCGAATCCTATTGGGAACCTACTGAATTCACCATGATACTTAGATTCCGTTCCACAAAATGTTGCTCTATATTGAAAAGCAGACTCATACAAGCATGTCCCATTGGGAACTCACTGAATTCGCCTAGAAGTTTTGATTCCATTCGTGAAAATTTTTCTATATCCCGAACAGTCCACTCATTACTACCGCGGCCTACTGGGAACTAACCGAATTCACCATGTTACTCAGATTCGGCTCACCAAATTTTGATAAATCTTTAAAAGTACACATCGTACAAGAGCAGGCTACTGGGAACTAACTGAATTCACAGAGAAACAGTGTTTCAGTTCGTTAAAACGTTGCTCTCTCTTGAATAACAAGCTTATTACATGCGAATCCTATTGGGAACCTACTGAATTCACCATGATACTTAGATTCCGTTCCACAAAATGTTGCTCTATATTGAAAAGCAGACTCATACAAGCATGTCCCATTGGGAACTCACTGAATTCGCCTAGAAATTTTGATTCCATTCGTGAAAATTTTTCTATATCCCGAACAGTCCACTCATTACTACCGCGGCCTACTGGGAACTAACCGAATTCACCATGTTACTCAGATTCGGCTCACCAAATTTTGATAAATCTTTAAAAGTACACATCGTACAAGAGCAGGCTACTGGGAACTAACTGAATTCACAGAGAAACAGTGTTTCAGTTCCTTAAAACGTTGCTCTATCTTGAAAAACAAGCTTATTACATGCGAATCCTATTGGGAACCTACTGAATTCACCATGATACTTAGATTCCGTTCCACAAAATGTTGCTCTATATTGAAAAGCAGACTCATACAAGCATGTCCCATTGGGAACTCACTGAATTCGCCTAGAAATTTTGATTCCATTCGTGAAAATTTTTCTCTATCCCGAACAGTCCACTCATTACTACCGCGGCCTACTGGGAACTAACCGAATTCACCATGTTACTCAGATTCGGCTCACCAAATTTTGATAAATCTTTAAAAGTACACATCGTACAAGAGCAGGCTACTGGGAACTAACTGAATTCACAGAGAAACAGTGTTTCAGTTCGTTAAAACGTTGCTCTATCTTGAATAACAAGCTTATTACATGCGAATCCTATTGGGAACCTACTCAATTCACCATGATACTTAGATTCCGTTCCACAAAATGTTGCTCTATATTGAAAAGCAGACTCATACAAGCATGTCCCATTGGGAACTCACTGAATTCGCCTAGAAATTTTGATTCCATTCGTGAAAATTTTTCTCTATCCCGAACAGTCCACTCATTACTACCGCGGCCTACTGGGAACTAACCGAATTCACCATGTTACTCAGATTCGGCTCACCAAATTTTGATAAATCTTTAAAAGTACACATCGTACAAGAGCAGGCTACTGGGAACTAACTGAATTCACAGAGAAACAGTGTTTCAGTTCGTTAAAACGTTGCTCTATCTTGAATAACAAGCTTATTACATGCGAATCCTATTGGGAACCTACTGAATTCACCATGATACTTAGATTCCGTTCCACAAAATTTTGCTCTATATTGAAAAGCAGACTCATACAAGCATGTCCCATTGGGAACTCACTGAATTCGCCTAGAAATTTTGATTCCATTCGTGAAAATTTTTCTATATCCCGAACAGTCCACTCATTACTACCGCGGCCTACTGGGAACTAACCGAATTCACCATGTTACTCAGATTCGGCTCACCACATTTTGATAAATCTTTAAAAGTACACATCGTACAAGAGCAGGCTACTGGGAACTAACTGAATTCACAGAGAAACAGTGTTTCAGTTCGTTAAAACGTTGCTCTATCTTGAATAACAAGCTTATTACATGCGAATCCTATTGGGAACCTACTGAATTCACCATGATACTTAGATTCCGTTCCACAAAATGTTGCTCTATATTGAAAAGCAGACTCATACAAGCATGTCCCATTGGGAACTCACTGAATTCGCCTACAAATTTTGATTCCATTCGTGAAAATTTTTCTATATCCCGAACAGTCCACTCATTACTACTGCGGCCTACTGGGAACTAACCGAATTCACCATGTTACTCAGATTCGGCTCACCAAATTTTGATAAATCTTTAAAAGTACACATCGTACAAGAGCAGGCTACTGGGAACTAACTGAATTCACAGAGAAACAGTGTTTCAGTTCGTTAAAACGTTGCTCTATCTTGAATAACAAGCTTATTACATGCGAATCCTATTGGGAACCTACTGAATTCACCATGATACTTAGATTCCGTTCCACAAAATGTTGCTCTATATTGAAAAGCAGACTCATACAAGCATGTCCCATTGGGAACTCACTGAATTCGCCTAGAAATTTTGATTCCATTCGTGAAAATTTTTCTCTATCCCGAACAGTCCACTCATTACTACCGCGGCCTACTGGGAACTAACCGAATTCACCATGTTACTCAGATTCGGCTCACCAAATTTTGATAAATCTTTAAAAGTACACATCGTACAAGAGCAGGCTACTGGGAACTAACTGAATTCACAGAGAAACAGTGTTTCAGTTCGTTAAAACGTTGCTCTCTCTTGAATAACAAGCTTATTACATGCGAATCCTATTGGGAACCTACTGAATTCACCATGATACTTAGATTCCGTTCCACAAAATGTTGCTCTATATTGAAAAGCAGACTCATACAAGCATGTCCCATTGGGAACTCACTGAATTCGCCTAGAAATTTTGATTCCATTCGTGAAAATTTTTCTATATCCCGAACAGTCCACTCATTACTACCGCGGCCTACTGGGAACTAACCGAATTCACCATGTTACTCAGATTCGGCTCACCAAATTTTGATAAATCTTTAAAAGTACACATCGTACAAGAGCAGGCTACTGGGAACTAACTGAATTCACAGAGAAACTGTGTTTCAGTTCGTTAAAACGTTGCTCTATCTTGAATAACAAGCTTATTTCATGCGAATCCTATTGGGAACCTACTGAATTCACCATGATACTTAGATTCCGTTCCACAAAATGTTGCTCTATATTGAAAAGCAGACTCATACAAGCATGTCCCATTGGGAACTCACTGAATTCGCCTAGAAGTTTTGATTCCATTCGTGAAAATTTTTCTATATCCCGAACAGTCCACTCATTACTACCGCGGCCTACTGGGAACGAACCGAATTCACCATGTTACTCAGATTCGGCTTACCAAATTTTGATAAATCTTTAAAAGTACACATCGTACAAGAGCAGGCTACTGGGAACTAACTGAATTCACAGAGAAACAGTGTTTCAGTTCGTTAAAACGTTGCTCTCTCTTGAATAACAAGCTTATTACATGCGAATCCTATTGGGAACCTACTGAATTCACCATGATACTTAGATTCCGTTCCACAAAATGTTGCTCTATATTGAAAAGCAGACTCATACAAGCATGTCCCATTGGGAACTCACTGAATTCGCCTAGAAATTTTGATTCCATTCGTGAAAATTTTTCTATATCCCGAACAGTCCACTCATTACTACCGCGGCCTACTGGGAACTAACCGAATTCACCATGTTACTCAGATTCGGCTCACCAAATTTTGATAAATCTTTAAAAGTACACATCGTACAAGAGCAGGCTACTGGGAACTAACTGAATTCACAGAGAAACAGTGTTTCAGTTCGTTAAAACGTTGCTCTATCTTGAATAACAAGCTTATTACATGCGAATCCTATTGGGAACCTACTGAATTCACCATGATACTTAGATTCCGTTCCACAAAATGTTGCTCTATATTGAAAAGCAGACTCATACAAACATGTCCCATTGGGAACTCACTGAATTCGCCTAGAAATTTTGATTCCATTCGTGAAAATTTTTCTATATCCCGAACAGTCCACTCATTACTAGCGGCCTACTGGGAACTAACCGAATTCACCATGTTACTCAGATTCGGCTCACCAAATTTTGATAAATCTTTAAAAGTACACATCGTACAAGAGCAGGCTACTGGGAACTAACTGAATTCACAGAGAAACAGTGTTTCAGTTCGTTAAAACGTTGCTCTATCTTGAATAACAAGCTTATTACATGCGAATCCTATTGGGAACCTACTGAATTCACCATGATACTTAGATTCCGTTCCACAAAATGTTGCTCTATATTGAAAAGCAGACTCATACAAGCATGTCCCATTGGGAACTCACTGAATTCGCCTAGAAATTTTGATTCCATTCGTGAAAATTTTTCTCTATCCCGAACAGTCCACTCATTACTACTGCGGCCTACTGGGAACTAACCGAATTCACCATGTTACTCAGATTCGGCTCACCAAATTTTGATAAATCTTTAAAAGTACACATCGTACAAGAGCAGGCTACTGGGAACTAACTGAATTCACAGAGAAACAGTGTTTCAGTTCGTTAAAACGTTGCTCTATCTTGAATAACAAGCTTATTACATGCGAATCCTATTGGGAACCTACTGAATTCACCATGATACTTAGATTCCGTTCCACAAAATGTTGCTCTATATTGAAAAGCAGACTGATACAAGCATGTCCCATTGGGAACTCACTGAATTCGCCTAGAAATTTTGATTCCATTCGTGAAAATTTTTCTATATCCCGAACAGTCCACTCATTACTACCGCGGCCTACTGGGAACTAACCGAATTCACCATGTTACTCAGATTCGGCTCACCAAATTTTGATAAATCTTTAAAAGTACACATCGTACAAGAGCAGGCTACTGGGAACTAACTGAATTCACAGAGAAATAGTGTTTCAGTTCGTTAAAACGTTGCTCTATCTTGAATAACAAGCTTATTACATGCGAATCCTATTGGGAACCTACTGAATTCACCATGATACTTAGATTCCGTTCCACAAAATGTTGCTCTATATTGAAAAGCAGACTCATACAAGCATGTCCCATTGGGAACTCACTGAATTCGCCTAGAAATTTTGATTCCATTCGTGAAAATTTTTCTCTATCCCGAACAGTCCACTCATTACTACCGCGGCCTACTGGGAACTAACCGAATTCACCATGTTACTCAGATTCGGCTCACCAAATTTTGATAAATCTTTAAAAGTACACATCGTACAAGAGCAGGCTACTGGGAACTAACTGAATTCACAGAGAAACAGTGTTTCAGTTCGTTAAAACGTTGCTCTCTCTTGAATAACAAGCTTATTACATGCGAATCCTATTGGGAACCTACTGAATTCACCATGATACTTAGATTCCGTTCCACAAAATGTTGCTCTATATTGAAAAGCAGACTCATACAAGCATGTCCCATTGGGAACTCACTGAATTCGCCTAGAAATTTTGATTCCATTCGTGAAAATTTTTCTATATCCCGAACAGTCCACTCATTACTACCGCGGCCTACTGGGAACTAACCGAATTCACCATGTTACTCAGATTCGGCTCACCAAATTTTGATAAATCTTTAAAAGTACACATCGTACAAGAGCAGGCTACTGGGAACTAACTGAATTCACAGAGAAACAGTGTTTCAGTTCGTTAAAACGTTGCTCTATCTTGAATAACAAGCTTATTACATGCGAATCCTATTGGGAACCTACTGAATTCACCATGATACTTAGATTCCGTTCCACAAAATGTTGCTCTATATTGAAAAGCAGACTCATACAAACATGTCCCATTGGGAACTCACTGAATTCGCCTAGAAATTTTGATTCCATTCGTGAAAATTTTTCTATATCCCGAACAGTCCACTCATTACTAGCGGCCTACTGGGAACTAACCGAATTCACCATGTTACTCAGATTCGGCTCACCAAATTTTGATAAATCTTTAAAAGTACACATCGTACAAGAGCAGGCTACTGGGAACTAACTGAATTCACAGAGAAACAGTGTTTCAGTTCGTTAAAACGTTGCTCTATCTTGAATAACAAGCTTATTACATGCGAATCCTATTGGGAACCTACTGAATTCACCATGATACTTAGATTCCGTTCCACAAAATGTTGCTCTATATTGAAAAGCAGACTGATACAAGCATGTCCCATTGGGAACTCACTGAATTCGCCTAGAAATTTTGATTCCATTCGTGAAAATTTTTCTATATCCCGAACAGTCCACTCATTACTACCGCGGCCTACTGGGAACTAACCGAATTCACCATGTTACTCAGATTCGGCTCACCAAATTTTGATAAATCTTTAAAAGTACACATCGTACAAGAGCAGGCTACTGGGAACTAACTGAATTCACAGAGAAATAGTGTTTCAGTTCGTTAAAACGTTGCTCTATCTTGAATAACAAGCTTATTACATGCGAATCCTATTGGGAACCTACTGAATTCACCATGATACTTAGATTCCGTTCCACAAAATGTTGCTCTATATTGAAAAGCAGACTCATACAAGCATGTCCCATTGGGAACTCACTGAATTCGCCTAGAAATTTTGATTCCATTCGTGAAAATTTTTCTCTATCCCGAACAGTCCACTCATTACTACTGCGGCCTACTGGGAACTAACCGAATTCACCATGTTACTCAGAATCGGCTCACCAAATTTTGATAAATCTTTAAAAGTACACATCGTACAAGAGCAGGCTACTGGGAACTAACTGAATTCACAGAGAAACAGTGTTTCAGTTCGTTAAAACGTTGCTCTATCTTGAATAACAAGCTTATTACATGCGAATCCTATTGGGAACCTACTGAATTCACCATGATACTTAGATTCCGTTCCACAAAATGTTGCTCTATATTGAAAAGCAGACTCATACAAGCATGTCCCATTGGGAACTCACTGAATTCGCCTAGAAATTTTGATTCCATTCGTGAAAATTTTTCTATATCCCGAACAGTCCACTCATTACTACCGCGGCCTACTGGGAACTAACCGAATTCACCATGTTACTCAGATTCGGCTCACCAAATTTTGATAAATCTTTAAAAGTACACATCGTACAAGAGCAGGCTACTGGGAACTAACTGAATTCACAGAGAAACAGTGTTTCAGTTCGTTAAAACGTTGCTCTATCTTGAATAACAAGCTTATTACATGCGAATCCTATTGGGAACCTACTGAATTCACCATGATACTTAGATTCCGTTCCACAAAATGTTGCTCTATATTGAAAAGCAGACTCATACAAGCATGTCCCATTGGGAACTCACTGAATTCGCCTAGAAATTTTGATTCCATTCGTGAAAATTTTTCTATATCCCGAACAGTCCACTCATTACTACTGCGGCCTACTGGGAACTAACCGAATTCACCATGTTACTCAGATTCGGCTCACCAAATTTTGATAAATCTTTAAAAGTACACATCGTACAAGAGCAGGCTACTGGGAACTAACTGAATTCACAGAGAAACAGTGTTTCAGTTCGTTAAAACGTTGCTCTATCTTGAATAACAAGCTTATTACATGCGAATCCTATTGGGAACCTACTGAATTCACCATGATACTTAGATTCCGTTCCACAAAATGTTGCTCTATATTGAAAAGCAGACTCATACAAGCATGTCCCATTGGGAACTCACTGAATTCGCCTAGAAATTTTGATTCCATTCGTGAAAATTTTTCTCTATCCCGAACAGTCCACTCATTACTACCGCGGCCTACTGGGAACTAACCGAATTCACCATGTTACTCAGATTCGGCTCACCAAATTTTGATAAATCTTTAAAAGTACACATCGTACAAGAGCAGGCTACTGGGAACTAACTGAATTCACAGAGAAACAGTGTTTCAGTTCCTTAAAACGTTGCTCTATCTTGAATAACAAGCTTATTACATGCGAATCCTATTGGGAACCTACTGAATTCACCATGATACTTAGATTCCGTTCCACAAAATGTTGCTCTATATTGAAAAGCAGACTCATACAAGCATGTCCCATTGGGAACTCACTGAATTCGCCTAGAAATTTTGATTCCATTCGTGAAAATTTTTCTCTATCCCGAACAGTCCACTCATTACTACCGCGGCCTACTGGGAACTAACCGAATTCACCATGTTACTCAGATTCGGCTCACCAAATTTTGATAAATCTTTAAAAGTACACATCGTACAAGAGCAGGCTACTGGGAAATAACTGAATTCACAGAGAAACAGTGTTTCAGTTCGTTAAAACGTTGCTCTATCTTGAATAACAAGCTTATTACATGCGAATCCTATTGGGAACCTACTGAATTCACCATGATACTTAGATTCCGTTCCACAAAATGTTGCTCTATATTGAAAAGCAGACTCATACAAGCATGTCCCATTGGGAACTCACTGAATTCGCCTAGAAATTTTGATTCCATTCGTGAAAATTTTTCTATATCCCGAACAGTCCACTCATTACTACCGCGGCCTACTGGGAACTAACCGAATTCACCATGTTACTCAGATTCGGCTCACCAAATTTTGATAAATCTTTAAAAGTACACATCGTACAAGAGCAGGCTACTGGGAACTAACTGAATTCACAGAGAAACAGTGTTTCAGTTCGTTAAAACGTTGCTCTATCTTGAATAACAAGCTTATTACATGCGAATCCTATTGGGAACCTACTGAATTCACCATGATACTTAGATTCCGTTCCACAAAATGTTGCTCTATATTGAAAAGCAGACTCATACAAGCATGTCCCATTGGGAACTCACTGAATTCGCCTAGAAATTTTGATTCCATTCGTGAAAATTTTTCTATATCCCGAACAGTCCACTCATTACTACCGCGGCCTACTGGGAACTAACCGAATTCACCATGTTACTCAGATTCGGCTCACCAAATTTTGATAAATCTTTAAAAGTACACATCGTACAAGAGCAGGCTACTGGGAACTAACTGAATTCACAGAGAAACAGTGTTTCAGTTCGTTAAAACGTTGCTCTATCTTGAATAACAAGCTTATTACATGCGAATCCTATTGGGAACCTACTGAATTCACCATGATACTTAGATTCCGTTCCACAAAATGTTGCTCTATATTGAAAAGCAGACTCATACAAGCATGTCCCATTGGGAACTCACTGAATTCGCCTAGAAATTTTGATTCCATTCGTGAAAATTTTTCTCTATCCCGAACAGTCCACTCATTACTACTGCGGCCTACTGGGAACTAACCGAATTCACCATGTTACTCAGATTCGGCTCACCAAATTTTGATAAATCTTTAAAAGTACACATCGTACAAGAGCAGGCTACTGGGAACTAACTGAATTCACAGAGAAACAGTGTTTCAGTTCGTTAAAACGTTGCTCTATCTTGAATAACAAGCTTATTACATGCGAATCCTATTGGGAACCTACTGAATTCACCATGATACTTAGATTCCGTTCCACAAAATGTTGCTCTATATTGAAAAGCAGACTCATACAAGCATGTCCCATTGGGAACTCTCTGAATTCGCCTAGAAATTTTGATTCCATTCGTGAAAATTTTTCTATATCCCGAACAGTCCACTCATTACTACCGCGGCCTACTGGGAACTAACCGAATTCACCATGTTACTCAGATTCGGCTCACCAAATTTTGATAAATCTTTAAAAGTACACATCGTACAAGAGCAGGCTACTGGGAACTAACTGAATTCACAGAGAAACAGTGTTTCAGTTCGTTAAAACGTTGCTCTATCTTGAATAACAAGCTTATTACATGCGAATCCTATTGGGAACCTACTGAATTCACCATGATACTTAGATTCCGTTCCACAAAATGTTGCTCTATATTGAAAAGCAGACTCATACAAGCATGTCCCATTGGGAACTCACTGAATTCGCCTAGAAATTTTGATTCCATTCGTGAAAATTTTTCTATATCCCGAACAGTCCACTCATTACTACCGCGGCCTACTGGGAACTAACCGAATTCACCATGTTACTCAGATTCGGCTCACCAAATTTTGATAAATCTTTAAAAGTACACATCGTACAAGAGCAGGCTACTGGGAACTAACTGAATTCACAGAGAAACAGTGTTTCAGTTCCTTAAAACGTTGCTCTATCTTGAATAACAAGCTTATTACATGCGAATCCTATTGGGAACCTACTGAATTCACCATGATACTTAGATTCCGTTCCACAAAATGTTGCTCTATATTGAAAAGCAGACTCATACAAGCATGTCCCATTGGGAACTCACTGAATTCGCCTAGAAATTTTGATTCCATTCGTGAAAATTTTTCTCTATCCCGAACAGTCCACTCATTACTACCGCGGCCTACTGGGAACTAACCTAATTCACCATGTTACTCAGATTCGGCTCACCAAATTTTGATAAATCTTTAAAGTACACATCGTACAAGAGCAGGCTACTGGGAACTAACTGAATTCACAGAGAAACAGTGTTTCAGTTCGTTAAAACGTTGCTCTATCTTGAATAACAAGCTTATTACATGCGAATCCTATTGGGAACCTACTCAATTCACCATGATACTTAGATTCCGTTCCACAAAATGTTGCTCTATATTGAAAAGCAGACTCATACAAGCATGTCCCATTGGGAACTCACTGAATTCGCCTAGAAATTTTGATTCCATTCGTGAAAATTTTTCTATATCCCGAACAGTCCACTCATTACTACCGCGGCCTACTGGGAACTAACCGAATTCACCATGTTACTCAGATTCGGCTCACCAAATTTTGATAAATCTTTAAAAGTACACATCGTACAAGAGCAGGCTACTGGGAACTAACTGAATTCACAGAGAAACAGTGTTTCAGTTCGTTAAAACGTTGCTCTATCTTGAATAACAAGCTTATTACATGCGAATCCTATTGGGAACCTACTGAATTCACCATGATACTTAGATTCCGTTCCACAAAATTTTGCTCTATATTGAAAAGCAGACTCATACAAGCATGTCCCATTGGGAACTCACTGAATTCGCCTAGAAATTTTGATTCCATTCGTGAAAATTTTTCTATATCCCGAACAGTCCACTCATTACTACCGCGGCCTACTGGGAACTAACCGAATTCACCATGTTACTCAGATTCGGCTCACCAAATTTTGATAAATCTTTAAAAGTACACATCGTACAAGAGCAGGCTACTGGGAACTAACTGAATTCACAGAGAAACAGTGTTTCAGTTCGTTAAAACGTTGCTCTATCTTGAATAACAAGCTTATTACATGCGAATCCTATTGGGAACCTACTGAATTCACCATGATACTTAGATTCCGTTCCACAAAATGTTGCTCTATATTGAAAAGCAGACTCATACAAGCATGTCCCATTGGGAACTCACTGAATTCGCCTAGAAATTTTGATTCCATTCGTGAAAATTTTTCTATATCCCGAACAGTCCACTCATTACTACCGCGGCCTACTGGGAACTAACCGAATTCACCATGTTACACAGATTCGGCTCACCAAATTTTGATAAATCTTTAAAAGTACACATCGTACAAGAGCAGGCTACTGGGAACTAACTGAATTCACAGAGAAACAGTGTTTCAGTTCGTTAAAACGTTGCTCTATCTTGAATAACAAGCTTATTACATGCGAATCCTATTGGGAACCTACTGAATTCACCATGATACTTAGATTCCGTTCCACAAAATGTTGCTCTATATTGAAAAGCAGACTCATACAAGCATGTCCCATTGGGAACTCACTGAATTCGCCTAGAAATTTTGATTCCATTCGTGAAAATTTTTCTCTATCCCGAACAGTCCACTCATTACTACTGCGGCCTACTGGGAACTAACCGAATTCACCATGTTACTCAGATTCGGCTCACCAAATTTTGATAAATCTTTAAAAGTACACATCGTACAAGAGCAGGCTACTGGGAACTAACTGAATTCACAGAGAAACAGTGTTTCAGTTCGTTAAAACGTTGCTCTATCTTGAATAACAAGCTTATTACATGCGAATCCTATTGGGAACCTACTGAATTCACCATGATACTTAGATTCCGTTCCACAAAATGTTGCTCTATATTGAAAAGCAGACTCATACAAGCATGTCCCATTGGGAACTCACTGAATTCGCCTAGAAATTTTGATTCCATTCGTGAAAATTTTTCTATATCCCGAACAGTCCACTCATTACTACCGCGGCCTACTGGGAACTAACCGAATTCACCATGTTACTCAGATTCGGCTCACCAAATTTTGATAAATCTTTAAAAGTACACATCGTACAAGAGCAGGCTACTGGGAACTAACTGAATTCACAGAGAAACAGTGTTTCAGTTCGTTAAAACGTTGCTCTATCTTGAATAACAAGCTTATTACATGCGAATCCTATTGGGAACCTACTGAATTCACCATGATACTTAGATTCCGTTCCACAAAATTTTGCTCTATATTGAAAAGCAGACTCATACAAGCATGTCCCATTGGGAACTCACTGAATTCGCCTAGAAATTTTGATTCCATTCGTGAAAATTTTTCTATATCCCGAACAGTCCACTCATTACTACCGCGGCCTACTGGGAACTAACCGAATTCACCATGTTACTCAGATTCGGCTCACCAAATTTTGATAAATCTTTAAAAGTACACATCGTACAAGAGCAGGCTACTGGGAACTAACTGAATTCACAGAGAAACAGTGTTTCAGTTCGTTAAAACGTTGCTCTATCTTGAATAACAAGCTTATTACATGCGAATCCTATTGGGAACCTACTGAATTCACCATGATACTTAGATTCCGTTCCACAAAATGTTGCTCTATATTGAAAAGCAGACTCATACAAGCATGTCCCATTGGGAACTCACTGAATTCGCCTAGAAATTTTGATTCCATTCGTGAAAATTTTTCTATATCCCGAACAGTCCACTCATTACTACCGCGGCCTACTGGGAACTAACCGAATTCACCATGTTACTCAGATTCGGCTCACCAAATTTTGATAAATCTTTAAAAGTACACATCGTACAAGAGCAGGCTACTGGGAACTAACTGAATTCACAGAGAAACAGTGTTTCAGTTCGTTAAAACGTTGCTCTATCTTGAATAACAAGCTTATTACATGCGAATCCTATTGGGAACCTACTGAATTCACCATGATACTTAGATTCCGTTCCACAAAATGTTGCTCTATATTGAAAAGCAGACTCATACAAGCATGTCCCATTGGGAACTCACTGAATTCGCCTAGAAATTTTGATTCCATTCGTGAAAATTTTTCTCTATCCCGAACAGTCCACTCATTACTACTGCGGCCTACTGGGAACTAACCGAATTCACCATGTTACTCAGATTCGGCTCACCAAATTTTGATAAATCTTTAAAAGTACACATCGTACAAGAGCAGGCTACTGGGAACTAACTGAATTCACAGAGAAACAGTGTTTCAGTTCGTTAAAACGTTGCTCTATCTTGAATAACAAGCTTATTACATGCGAATCCTATTGGGAACCTACTGAATTCACCATGATACTTAGATTCCGTTCCACAAAATGTTGCTCTATATTGAAAAGCAGACTCATACAAGCATGTCCCATTGGGAACTCACTGAATTCGCCTAGAAGTTTTGATTCCATTCGTGAAAATTTTTCTATATCCCGAACAGTCCACTCATTACTACCGCGGCCTACTGGGAACTAACCGAATTCACCATGTTACTCAGATTCGGCTCACCAAATTTTGATAAATCTTTAAAAGTACACATCGTACAAGAGCAGGCTACTGGGAACTAACTGAATTCACAGAGAAACAGTGTTTCAGTTCGTTAAAACGTTGCTCTATCTTGAATAACAAGCTTATTACATGCGAATCCTATTGGGAACCTACTGAATTCACCATGATACTTAGATTCCGTTCCACAAAATGTTGCTCTATATTGAAAAGCAGACTCATACAAGCATGTCCCATTGGGAACTCACTGAATTCGCCTAGAAATTTTGATTCCATTCGTGAAAATTTTTCTATATCCCGAACAGTCCACTCATTACTACCGCGGCCTACTGGGAACTAACCGAATTCACCATGTTACTCAGATTCGGCTCACCAAATTTTGATAAATCTTTAAAAGTACACATCGTACAAGAGCAGGCTACTGGGAACTAACTGAATTCACAGAGAAACAGTGTTTCAGTTCGTTAAAACGTTGCTCTATCTTGAATAACAAGCTTATTACATGCGAATCCTATTGGGAACCTACTGAATTCACCATGATACTTAGATTCCGTTCCACAAAATGTTGCTCTATATTGAAAAGCAGACTCATACAAGCATGTCCCATTGGGAACTCACTGAATTCGCCTAGAAATTTTGATTCCATTCGTGAAAATTTTTCTATATCCCGAACAGTCCACTCATTACTACCGCGGCCTACTGGGAACTAACCGAATTCACCATGTTACTCAGATTCGGCTCACCAAATTTTGATAAATCTTTAAAAGTACACATCGTACAAGAGCAGGCTACTGGGAACTAACTGAATTCACAGAGAAACAGTGTTTCAGTTCGTTAAAACGTTGCTCTATCTTGAATAACAAGCTTATTACATGCGAATCCTATTGGGAACCTACTGAATTCACCATGATACTTAGATTCCGTTCCACAAAATTTTGCTCTATATTGAAAAGCAGACTCATACAAGCATGTCCCATTGGGAACTCACTGAATTCGCCTAGAAATTTTGATTCCATTCGTGAAAATTTTTCTATATCCCGAACAGTCCACTCATTACTACCGCGGCCTACTGGGAACTAACCGAATTCACCATGTTACTCAGATTCGGCTCACCAAATTTTGATAAATCTTTAAAAGTACACATCGTACAAGAGCAGGCTACTGGGAACTAACTGAATTCACAGAGAAACAGTGTTTCAGTTCGTTAAAACGTTGCTCTATCTTGAATAACAAGCTTATTACATGTGAATCCTATTGGGAACCTACTGAATTCACCATGATACTTAGATTCCGTTCCACAAAATGTTGCTCTATATTGAAAAGCAGACTCATACAAGCATGTCCCATTGGGAACTCACTGAATTCGCCTAGAAATTTTGATTCCATTCGTGAAAATTTTTCTATATCCCGAACAGTCCACTCATTACTACCGCGGCCTACTGGGAACTAACCGAATTCACCATGTTACTCAGATTCGGCTCACCAAATTTTGATAAATCTTTAAAAGTACACATCGTACAAGAGCAGGCTACTGGGAACTAACTGAATTCACAGAGAAACAGTGTTTCAGTTCGTTAAAACGTTGCTCTATCTTGAATAACAAGCTTATTACATGCGAATCCTATTGGGAACCTACTGAATTCACCATGATACTTAGATTCCGTTCCACAAAATGTTGCTCTATATTGAAAAGCAGACTCATACAAGCATGTCCCATTGGGAACTCACTGAATTCGCCTAGAAATTTTGATTCCATTCGTGAAAATTTTTCTCTATCCCGAACAGTCCACTCATTACTACTGCGGCCTACTGGGAACTAACCGAATTCACCATGTTACTCAGATTCGGCTCACCAAATTTTGATAAATCTTTAAAAGTACACATCGTACAAGAGCAGGCTACTGGGAACTAACTGAATTCACAGAGAAACAGTGTTTCAGTTCGTTAAAACGTTGCTCTATCTTGAATAACAAGCTTATTACATGCGAATCCTATTGGGAACCTACTGAATTCACCATGATACTTAGATTCCGTTCCACAAAATGTTGCTCTATATTGAAAAGCAGACTCATACAAGCATGTCCCATTGGGAACTCACTGAATTCGCCTAGAAGTTTTGATTCCATTCGTGAAAATTTTTCTATATCCCGAACAGTCCACTCATTACTACCGCGGCCTACTGGGAACTAACCGAATTCACCATGTTACTCAGATTCGGCTCACCAAATTTTGATAAATCTTTAAAAGTACACATCGTACAAGAGCAGGCTACTGGGAACTAACTGAATTCACAGAGAAACAGTGTTTCAGTTCGTTAAAACGTTGCTCTCTCTTGAATAACAAGCTTATTACATGCGAATCCTATTGGGAACCTACTGAATTCACCATGATACTTAGATTCCGTTCCACAAAATGTTGCTCTATATTGAAAAGCAGACTCATACAAGCATGTCCCATTGGGAACTCACTGAATTCGCCTAGAAATTTTGATTCCATTCGTGAAAATTTTTCTATATCCCGAACAGTCCACTCATTACTACCGCGGCCTACTGGGAACTAACCGAATTCACCATGTTACTCAGATTCGGCTCACCAAATTTTGATAAATCTTTAAAAGTACACATCGTACAAGAGCAGGCTACTGGGAACTAACTGAATTCACAGAGAAACAGTGTTTCAGTTCCTTAAAACGTTGCTCTATCTTGAAAAACAAGCTTATTACATGCGAATCCTATTGGGAACCTACTGAATTCACCATGATACTTAGATTCCGTTCCACAAAATGTTGCTCTATATTGAAAAGCAGACTCATACAAGCATGTCCCATTGGGAACTCACTGAATTCGCCTAGAAATTTTGATTCCATTCGTGAAAATTTTTCTCTATCCCGAACAGTCCACTCATTACTACCGCGGCCTACTGGGAACTAACCGAATTCACCATGTTACTCAGATTCGGCTCACCAAATTTTGATAAATCTTTAAAAGTACACATCGTACAAGAGCAGGCTACTGGGAACTAACTGAATTCACAGAGAAACAGTGTTTCAGTTCGTTAAAACGTTGCTCTATCTTGAATAACAAGCTTATTACATGCGAATCCTATTGGGAACCTACTCAATTCACCATGATACTTAGATTCCGTTCCACAAAATGTTGCTCTATATTGAAAAGCAGACTCATACAAGCATGTCCCATTGGGAACTCACTGAATTCGCCTAGAAATTTTGATTCCATTCGTGAAAATTTTTCTCTATCCCGAACAGTCCACTCATTACTACCGCGGCCTACTGGGAACTAACCGAATTCACCATGTTACTCAGATTCGGCTCACCAAATTTTGATAAATCTTTAAAAGTACACATCGTACAAGAGCAGGCTACTGGGAACTAACTGAATTCACAGAGAAACAGTGTTTCAGTTCGTTAAAACGTTGCTCTATCTTGAATAACAAGCTTATTACATGCGAATCCTATTGGGAACCTACTGAATTCACCATGATACTTAGATTCCGTTCCACAAAATTTTGCTCTATATTGAAAAGCAGACTCATACAAGCATGTCCCATTGGGAACTCACTGAATTCGCCTAGAAATTTTGATTCCATTCGTGAAAATTTTTCTATATCCCGAACAGTCCACTCATTACTACCGCGGCCTACTGGGAACTAACCGAATTCACCATGTTACTCAGATTCGGCTCACCACATTTTGATAAATCTTTAAAAGTACACATCGTACAAGAGCAGGCTACTGGGAACTAACTGAATTCACAGAGAAACAGTGTTTCAGTTCGTTAAAACGTTGCTCTATCTTGAATAACAAGCTTATTACATGCGAATCCTATTGGGAACCTACTGAATTCACCATGATACTTAGATTCCGTTCCACAAAATGTTGCTCTATATTGAAAAGCAGACTCATACAAGCATGTCCCATTGGGAACTCACTGAATTCGCCTACAAATTTTGATTCCATTCGTGAAAATTTTTCTATATCCCGAACAGTCCACTCATTACTACTGCGGCCTACTGGGAACTAACCGAATTCACCATGTTACTCAGATTCGGCTCACCAAATTTTGATAAAACTTTAAAAGTACACATCGTACAAGAGCAGGCTACTGGGAACTAACTGAATTCACAGAGAAACAGTGTTTCAGTTCGTTAAAACGTTGCTCTATCTTGAATAACAAGCTTATTACATGCGAATCCTATTGGGAACCTACTGAATTCACCATGATACTTAGATTCCGTTCCACAAAATGTTGCTCTATATTGAAAAGCAGACTCATACAAGCATGTCCCATTGGGAACTCACTGAATTCGCCTAGAAATTTTGATTCCATTCGTGAAAATTTTTCTCTATCCCGAACAGTCCACTCATTACTACCGCGGCCTACTGGGAACTAACCGAATTCACCATGTTACTCAGATTCGGCTCACCAAATTTTGATAAATCTTTAAAAGTACACATCGTACAAGAGCAGGCTACTGGGAACTAACTGAATTCACAGAGAAACAGTGTTTCAGTTCGTTAAAACGTTGCTCTATCTTGAATAACAAGCTTATTACATGCGAATCCTATTGGGAACCTACTGAATTCACCATGATACTTAGATTCCGTTCCACAAAATGTTGCTCTATATTGAAAAGCAGACTCATACAAGCATGTCCCATTGGGAACTCACTGAATTCGCCTAGAAATTTTGATTCCATTCGTGAAAATTTTTCTATATCCCGAACAGTCCACTCATTACTACCGCGGCCTACTGGGAACTAACCGAATTCACCATGTTACTCAGATTCGGCTCACCAAATTTTGATAAATCTTTAAAAGTACACATCGTACAAGAGCAGGCTACTGGGAACTAACTGAATTCACAGAGAAACAGTGTTTCAGTTCGTTAAAACGTTGCTCTATCTTGAATAACAAGCTTATTTCATGCGAATCCTATTGGGAACCTACTGAATTCACCATGATACTTAGATTCCGTTCCACAAAATGTTGCTCTATATTGAAAAGCAGACTCATACAAGCATGTCCCATTGGGAACTCACTGAATTCGCCTAGAAGTTTTGATTCCATTCGTGAAAATTTTTCTATATCCCGAACAGTCCACTCATTACTACCGCGGCCTACTGGGAACGAACCGAATTCACCATGTTACTCAGATTCGGCTTACCAAATTTTGATAAATCTTTAAAAGTACACATCGTACAAGAGCAGGCTACTGGGAACTAACTGAATTCACAGAGAAACAGTGTTTCAGTTCGTTAAAACGTTGCTCTCTCTTGAATAACAAGCTTATTACATGCGAATCCTATTGGGAACCTACTGAATTCACCATGATACTTAGATTCCGTTCCACAAAATGTTGCTCTATATTGAAAAGCAGACTCATACAAGCATGTCCCATTGGGAACTCACTGAATTCGCCTAGAAATTTTGATTCCATTCGTGAAAATTTTTCTATATCCCGAACAGTCCACTCATTACTACCGCGGCCTACTGGGAACTAACCGAATTCACCATGTTACTCAGATTCGGCTCACCAAATTTTGATAAATCTTTAAAAGTACACATCGTACAAGAGCAGGCTACTGGGAACTAACTGAATTCACAGAGAAACAGTGTTTCAGTTCGTTAAAACGTTGCTCTATCTTGAATAACAAGCTTATTACATGCGAATCCTATTGGGAACCTACTGAATTCACCATGATACTTAGATTCCGTTCCACAAAATGTTGCTCTATATTGAAAAGCAGACTCATACAAACATGTCCCATTGGGAACTCACTGAATTCGCCTAGAAATTTTGATTCCATTCGTGAAAATTTTTCTATATCCCGAACAGTCCACTCATTACTACCGCGGCCTACTGGGAACTAACCGAATTCACCATGTTACTCAGATTCGGCTCACCAAATTTTGATAAATCTTTAAAAGTACACATCGTACAAGAGCAGGCTACTGGGAACTAACTGAATTCACAGAGAAACAGTGTTTCAGTTCGTTAAAACGTTGCTCTATCTTGAATAACAAGCTTATTACATGCGAATCCTATTGGGAACCTACTGAATTCACCATGATACTTAGATTCCGTTCCACAAAATGTTGCTCTATATTGAAAAGCAGACTCATACAAGCATGTCCCATTGGGAACTCACTGAATTCGCCTAGAAATTTTGATTCCATTCGTGAAAATTTTTCTCTATCCCGAACAGTCCACTCATTACTACTGCGGCCTACTGGGAACTAACCGAATTCACCATGTTACTCAGATTCGGCTCACCAAATTTTGATAAATCTTTAAAAGTACACATCGTACAAGAGCAGGCTACTGGGAACTAACTGAATTCACAGAGAAACAGTGTTTCAGTTCGTTAAAACGTTGCTCTATCTTGAATAACAAGCTTATTACATGCGAATCCTATTGGGAACCTACTGAATTCACCATGATACTTAGATTCCGTTCCACAAAATGTTGCTCTATATTGAAAAGCAGACTGATACAAGCATGTCCCATTGGGAACTCACTGAATTCGCCTAGAAATTTTGATTCCATTCGTGAAAATTTTTCTATATCCCGAACAGTCCACTCATTACTACCGCGGCCTACTGGGAACTAACCGAATTCACCATGTTACTCAGATTCGGCTCACCAAATTTTGATAAATCTTTAAAAGTACACATCGTACAAGAGCAGGCTACTGGGAACTAACTGAATTCACAGAGAAATAGTGTTTCAGTTCGTTAAAACGTTGCTCTATCTTGAATAACAAGCTTATTACATGCGAATCCTATTGGGAACCTACTGAATTCACCATGATACTTAGATTCCGTTCCACAAAATGTTGCTCTATATTGAAAAGCAGACTCATACAAGCATGTCCCATTGGGAACTCACTGAATTCGCCTAGAAATTTTGATTCCATTCGTGAAAATTTTTCTATATCCCGAACAGTCCACTCATTACTACCGCGGCCTACTGGGAACTAACCGAATTCACCATGTTACTCAGATTCGGCTCACCAAATTTTGATAAATCTTTAAAAGTACACATCGTACAAGAGCAGGCTACTGGGAACTAACTGAATTCACAGAGAAATAGTGTTTCAGTTCGTTAAAACGTTGCTCTATCTTGAATAACAAGCTTATTACATGCGAATCCTATTGGGAACCTACTGAATTCACAATGATACTTAGATTCCGTTCCACAAAATGTTGCTCTATATTGAAAAGCAGACTCATACAAGCATGTCCCATTGGGAACTCACTGAATTCGCCTAGAAATTTTGATTCCATTCGTGAAAATTTTTCTCTATCCCGAACAGTCCACTCATTACTACTGCGGCCTACTGGGAACTAACCGAATTCACCATGTTACTCAGATTCGGCTCACCAAATTTTGATAAATCTTTAAAAGTACACATCGTACAAGAGCAGGCTACTGGGAACTAACTGAATTCACAGAGAAACAGTGTTTCAGTTCGTTAAAACGTTGCTCTATCTTGAATAACAAGCTTATTACATGCGAATCCTATTGGGAACCTACTGAATTCACCATGATACTTAGATTCCGTTCCACAAAATGTTGCTCTATATTGAAAATCAGACTCATACAAGCATGTCCCATTGGGAACTCACTGAATTCGCCTAGAAATTTTGATTCCATTCGTGAAAATTTTTCTATATCCCGAACAGTCCACTCATTACTACCGCGGCCTACTGGGAACTAACCGAATTCACCATGTTACTCAGATTCGGCTCACCAAATTTTGATAAATCTTTAAAAGTACACATCGTACAAGAGCAGGCTACTGGGAACTAACTGAATTCACAGAGAAACAGTGTTTCAGTTCGTTAAAACGTTGCTCTATCTTGAATAACAAGCTTATTACATGCGAATCCTATTGGGAACCTACTGAATTCACCATGATACTTAGATTCCGTTCCACAAAATGTTGCTCTATATTGAAAAGCAGACTCATACAAGCATGTCCCATTGGGAACTCACTGAATTCGCCTAGAAATTTTGATTCCATTCGTGAAAATTTTTCTATATCCCGAACAGTCCACTCATTACTACCGCGGCCTCCTGGGAACTAACCGAATTCACCATGTTACTCAGATTCGGCTCACCAAATTTTGATAAATCTTTAAAAGTACACATCGTACAAGAGCAGGCTACTGGGACTAACTGAATTCACAGAGAAACAGTGTTTCAGTTCGTTAAAACGTTGCTCTATCTTGAATAACAAGCTTATTACATGCGAATCCTATTGGGAACCTACTGAATTCACCATGATACTTAGATTCCGTTCCACAAAATGTTGCTCTATATTGAAAAGCAGACTCATACAAGCATGTCCCATTGGGAACTCACTGAATTCGCCTAGAAATTTTGATTCCATTCGTGAAAATTTTTCTATATCCCGAACAGTCCACTCATTACTACCGCGGCCTACTGGGAACTAACCGAATTCACCATGTTACTCAGATTCGGCTCACCAAATTTTGATAAATCTTTAAAAGTACACATCGTACAAGAGCAGGCTACTGGGAACTAACTGAATTCACAGAGAAACAGTGTTTCAGTTCGTTAAAACGTTGCTCTATCTTGAATAACAAGCTTATTACATGCGAATCCTATTGGGAACCTACTCAATTCACCATGATACTTAGATTCCGTTCCACAAAATGTTGCTCTATATTGAAAAGCAGACTCATACAAGCATGTCCCATTGGGAACTCACTGAATTCGCCTAGAAATTTTGATTCCATTCGTGAAAATTTTTCTATATCCCGAACAGTCCACTCATTACTACCGCGGCCTACTGGGAACTAACCGAATTCACCATGTTACTCAGATTCGGCTCACCAAATTTTGATAAATCTTTAAAAGTACACATCGTACAAGAGCAGGCTACTGGGAACTAACTGAATTCACAGAGAAACAGTGTTTCAGTTCGTTAAAACGTTGCTCTATCTTGAATAACAAGCTTATTACATGCGAATCCTATTGGGAACCTACTGAATTCACCATGATACTTAGATTCCGTTCCACAAAATTTTGCTCTATATTGAAAAGCAGACTCATACAAGCATGTCCCATTGGGAACTCACTGAATTCGCCTAGAAATTTTGATTCCATTCGTGAAAATTTTTCTATATCCCGAACAGTCCACTCATTACTACCGCGGCCTACTGGGAACTAACCGAATTCACCATGTTACTCAGATTCGGCTCACCAAATTTTGATAAATCTTTAAAAGTACACATCGTACAAGAGCAGGCTACTGGGAACTAACTGAATTCACAGAGAAACAGTGTTTCAGTTCGTTAAAACGTTGCTCTATCTTGAATAACAAGCTTATTACATGCGAATCCTATTGGGAACCTACTGAATTCACCATGATACTTAGATTCCGTTCCACAAAATGTTGCTCTATATTGAAAAGCAGACTCATACAAGCATGTCCCATTGGGAACTCACTGAATTCGCCTAGAAATTTTGATTCCATTCGTGAAAATTTTTCTATATCCCGAACAGTCCACTCATTACTACCGCGGCCTACTGGGAACTAACCGAATTCACCATGTTACTCAGATTCGGCTCACCAAATTTTGATAAATCTTTAAAAGTACACATCGTACAAGAGCAGGCTACTGGGAACTAACTGAATTCACAGAGAAACAGTGTTTCAGTTCGTTAAAACGTTGCTCTATCTTGAATAACAAGCTTATTACATGCGAATCCTATTGGGAACCTACTGAATTCACCATGATACTTAGATTCCGTTCCACAAAATGTTGCTCTATATTGAAAAGCAGACTCATACAAGCATGTCCCATTGGGAACTCACTGAATTCGCCTAGAAATTTTGATTCCATTCGTGAAAATTTTTCTCTATCCCGAACAGTCCACTCATTACTACTGCGGCCTACTGGGAACTAACCGAATTCACCATGTTACTCAGATTCGGCTCACCAAATTTTGATAAATCTTTAAAAGTACACATCGTACAAGAGCAGGCTACTGGGAACTAACTGAATTCACAGAGAAACAGTGTTTCAGTTCGTTAAAACGTTGCTCTATCTTGAATAACAAGCTTATTACATGCGAATCCTATTGGGAACCTACTGAATTCACCATGATACTTAGATTCCGTTCCACAAAATGTTGCTCTATATTGAAAAGCAGACTCATACAAGCATGTCCCATTGGGAACTCACTGAATTCGCCTAGAAGTTTTGATTCCATTCGTGAAAATTTTTCTATATCCCGAACAGTCCACTCATTACTACCGCGGCCTACTGGGAACTAACCGAATTCACCATGTTACTCAGATTCGGCTCACCAAATTTTGATAAATCTTTAAAAGTACACATCGTACAAGAGCAGGCTACTGGGAACTAACTGAATTCACAGAGAAACAGTGTTTCAGTTCGTTAAAACGTTGCTCTCTCTTGAATAACAAGCTTATTACATGCGAATCCTATTGGGAACCTACTGAATTCACCATGATACTTAGATTCCGTTCCACAAAATGTTGCTCTATATTGAAAAGCAGACTCATACAAGCATGTCCCATTGGGAACTCACTGAATTCGCCTAGAAATTTTGATTCCATTCGTGAAAATTTTTCTATATCCCGAACAGTCCACTCATTACTACCGCGGCCTACTGGGAACTAACCGAATTCACCATGTTACTCAGATTCGGCTCACCAAATTTTGATAAATCTTTAAAAGTACACATCGTACAAGAGCAGGCTACTGGGAACTAACTGAATTCACAGAGAAACAGTGTTTCAGTTCCTTAAAACGTTGCTCTATCTTGAAAAACAAGCTTATTACATGCGAATCCTATTGGGAACCTACTGAATTCACCATGATACTTAGATTCCGTTCCACAAAATGTTGCTCTATATTGAAAAGCAGACTCATACAAGCATGTCCCATTGGGAACTCACTGAATTCGCCTAGAAATTTTGATTCCATTCGTGAAAATTTTTCTCTATCCCGAACAGTCCACTCATTACTACCGCGGCCTACTGGGAACTAACCGAATTCACCATGTTACTCAGATTCGGCTCACCAAATTTTGATAAATCTTTAAAAGTACACATCGTACAAGAGCAGGCTACTGGGAACTAACTGAATTCACAGAGAAACAGTGTTTCAGTTCGTTAAAACGTTGCTCTATCTTGAATAACAAGCTTATTACATGCGAATCCTATTGGGAACCTACTCAATTCACCATGATACTTAGATTCCGTTCCACAAAATGTTGCTCTATATTGAAAAGCAGACTCATACAAGCATGTCCCATTGGGAACTCACTGAATTCGCCTAGAAATTTTGATTCCATTCGTGAAAATTTTTCTCTATCCCGAACAGTCCACTCATTACTACCGCGGCCTACTGGGAACTAACCGAATTCACCATGTTACTCAGATTCGGCTCACCAAATTTTGATAAATCTTTAAAAGTACACATCGTACAAGAGCAGGCTACTGGGAACTAACTGAATTCACAGAGAAACAGTGTTTCAGTTCGTTAAAACGTTGCTCTATCTTGAATAACAAGCTTATTACATGCGAATCCTATTGGGAACCTACTGAATTCACCATGATACTTAGATTCCGTTCCACAAAATTTTGCTCTATATTGAAAAGCAGACTCATACAAGCATGTCCCATTGGGAACTCACTGAATTCGCCTAGAAATTTTGATTCCATTCGTGAAAATTTTTCTATATCCCGAACAGTCCACTCATTACTACCGCGGCCTACTGGGAACTAACCGAATTCACCATGTTACTCAGATTCGGCTCACCACATTTTGATAAATCTTTAAAAGTACACATCGTACAAGAGCAGGCTACTGGGAACTAACTGAATTCACAGAGAAACAGTGTTTCAGTTCGTTAAAACGTTGCTCTATCTTGAATAACAAGCTTATTACATGCGAATCCTATTGGGAACCTACTGAATTCACCATGATACTTAGATTCCGTTCCACAAAATGTTGCTCTATATTGAAAAGCAGACTCATACAAGCATGTCCCATTGGGAACTCACTGAATTCGCCTACAAATTTTGATTCCATTCGTGAAAATTTTTCTATATCCCGAACAGTCCACTCATTACTACTGCGGCCTACTGGGAACTAACCGAATTCACCATGTTACTCAGATTCGGCTCACCAAATTTTGATAAATCTTTAAAAGTACACATCGTACAAGAGCAGGCTACTGGGAACTAACTGAATTCACAGAGAAACAGTGTTTCAGTTCGTTAAAACGTTGCTCTATCTTGAATAACAAGCTTATTACATGCGAATCCTATTGGGAACCTACTGAATTCACCATGATACTTAGATTCCGTTCCACAAAATGTTGCTCTATATTGAAAAGCAGACTCATACAAGCATGTCCCATTGGGAACTCACTGAATTCGCCTAGAAATTTTGATTCCATTCGTGAAAATTTTTCTCTATCCCGAACAGTCCACTCATTACTACCGCGGCCTACTGGGAACTAACCGAATTCACCATGTTACTCAGATTCGGCTCACCAAATTTTGATAAATCTTTAAAAGTACACATCGTACAAGAGCAGGCTACTGGGAACTAACTGAATTCACAGAGAAACAGTGTTTCAGTTCGTTAAAACGTTGCTCTATCTTGAATAACAAGCTTATTACATGCGAATCCTATTGGGAACCTACTGAATTCACCATGATACTTAGATTCCGTTCCACAAAATGTTGCTCTATATTGAAAAGCAGACTCATACAAGCATGTCCCATTGGGAACTCACTGAATTCGCCTAGAAATTTTGATTCCATTCGTGAAAATTTTTCTATATCCCGAACAGTCCACTCATTACTACCGCGGCCTACTGGGAACTAACCGAATTCACCATGTTACTCAGATTCGGCTCACCAAATTTTGATAAATCTTTAAAAGTACACATCGTACAAGAGCAGGCTACTGGGAACTAACTGAATTCACAGAGAAACAGTGTTTCAGTTCGTTAAAACGTTGCTCTATCTTGAATAACAAGCTTATTTCATGCGAATCCTATTGGGAACCTACTGAATTCACCATGATACTTAGATTCCGTTCCACAAAATGTTGCTCTATATTGAAAAGCAGACTCATACAAGCATGTCCCATTGGGAACTCACTGAATTCGCCTAGAAGTTTTGATTCCATTCGTGAAAATTTTTCTATATCCCGAACAGTCCACTCATTACTACCGCGGCCTACTGGGAACGAACCGAATTCACCATGTTACTCAGATTCGGCTTACCAAATTTTGATAAATCTTTAAAAGTACACATCGTACAAGAGCAGGCTACTGGGAACTAACTGAATTCACAGAGAAACAGTGTTTCAGTTCGTTAAAACGTTGCTCTCTCTTGAATAACAAGCTTATTACATGCGAATCCTATTGGGAACCTACTGAATTCACCATGATACTTAGATTCCGTTCCACAAAATGTTGCTCTATATTGAAAAGCAGACTCATACAAGCATGTCCCATTGGGAACTCACTGAATTCGACTAGAAATTTTGATTCCATTCGTGAAAATTTTTCTATATCCCGAACAGTCCACTCATTACTACCGCGGCCTACTGGGAACTAACCGAATTCACCATGTTACTCAGATTCGGCTCACCAAATTTTGATAAATCTTTAAAAGTACACATCGTACAAGAGCAGGCTACTGGGAACTAACTGAATTCACAGAGAAACAGTGTTTCAGTTCGTTAAAACGTTGCTCTATCTTGAATAACAAGCTTATTACATGCGAATCCTATTGGGAACCTACTGAATTCACCATGATACTTAGATTCCGTTCCACAAAATGTTGCTCTATATTGAAAAGCAGACTCATACAAACATGTCCCATTGGGAACTCACTGAATTCGCCTAGAAATTTTGATTCCATTCGTGAAAATTTTTCTATATCCCGAACAGTCCACTCATTACTAGCGGCCTACTGGGAACTAACCGAATTCACCATGTTACTCAGATTCGGCTCACCAAATTTTGATAAATCTTTAAAAGTACACATCGTACAAGAGCAGGCTACTGGGAACTAACTGAATTCACAGAGAAACAGTGTTTCAGTTCGTTAAAACGTTGCTCTATCTTGAATAACAAGCTTATTACATGCGAATCCTATTGGGAACCTACTGAATTCACCATGATACTTAGATTCCGTTCCACAAAATGTTGCTCTATATTGAAAAGCAGACTCATACAAGCATGTCCCATTGGGAACTCACTGAATTCGCCTAGAAATTTTGATTCCATTCGTGAAAATTTTTCTCTATCCCGAACAGTCCACTCATTACTACTGCGGCCTACTGGGAACTAACCGAATTCACCATGTTACTCAGATTCGGCTCACCAAATTTTGATAAATCTTTAAAAGTACACATCGTACAAGAGCAGGCTACTGGGAACTAACTGAATTCACAGAGAAACAGTGTTTCAGTTCGTTAAAACGTTGCTCTATCTTGAATAACAAGCTTATTACATGCGAATCCTATTGGGAACCTACTGAATTCACCATGATACTTAGATTCCGTTCCACAAAATGTTGCTCTATATTGAAAAGCAGACTGATACAAGCATGTCCCATTGGGAACTCACTGAATTCGCCTAGAAATTTTGATTCCATTCGTGAAAATTTTTCTATATCCCGAACAGTCCACTCATTACTACCGCGGCCTACTGGGAACTAACCGAATTCACCATGTTACTCAGATTCGGCTCACCAAATTTTGATAAATCTTTAAAAGTACACATCGTACAAGAGCAGGCTACTGGGAACTAACTGAATTCACAGAGAAATAGTGTTTCAGTTCGTTAAAACGTTGCTCTATCTTGAATAACAAGCTTATTACATGCGAATCCTATTGGGAACCTACTGAATTCACCATGATACTTAGATTCCGTTCCACAAAATGTTGCTCTATATTGAAAAGCAGACTCATACAAGCATGTCCCATTGGGAACTCACTGAATTCGCCTAGAAATTTTGATTCCATTCGTGAAAATTTTTCTATATCCCGAACAGTCCACTCATTACTACCGCGGCCTACTGGGAACTAACCGAATTCACCATGTTACTCAGATTCGGCTCACCAAATTTTGATAAATCTTTAAAAGTACACATCGTACAAGAGCAGGCTACTGGGAACTAACTGAATTCACAGAGAAATAGTGTTTCAGTTCGTTAAAACGTTGCTCTATCTTGAATAACAAGCTTATTACATGCGAATCCTATTGGGAACCTACTGAATTCACAATGATACTTAGATTCCGTTCCACAAAATGTTGCTCTATATTGAAAAGCAGACTCATACAAGCATGTCCCATTGGGAACTCACTGAATTCGCCTAGAAATTTTGATTCCATTCGTGAAAATTTTTCTCTATCCCGAACAGTCCACTCATTACTACTGCGGCCTACTGGGAACTAACCGAATTCACCATGTTACTCAGATTCGGCTCACCAAATTTTGATAAATCTTTAAAAGTACACATCGTACAAGAGCAGGCTACTGGGAACTAACTGAATTCACAGAGAAACAGTGTTTCAGTTCGTTAAAACGTTGCTCTATCTTGAATAACAAGCTTATTACATGCGAATCCTATTGGGAACCTACTGAATTCACCATGATACTTAGATTCCGTTCCACAAAATGTTGCTCTATATTGAAAATCAGACTCATACAAGCATGTCCCATTGGGAACTCACTGAATTCGCCTAGAAATTTTGATTCCATTCGTGAAAATTTTTCTATATCCCGAACAGTCCACTCATTACTACCGCGGCCTACTGGGAACTAACCGAATTCACCATGTTACTCAGATTCGGCTCACCAAATTTTGATAAATCTTTAAAAGTACACATCGTACAAGAGCAGGCTACTGGGAACTAACTGAATTCACAGAGAAACAGTGTTTCAGTTCGTTAAAACGTTGCTCTATCTTGAATAACAAGCTTATTACATGCGAATCCTATTGGGAACCTACTGAATTCACCATGATACTTAGATTCCGTTCCACAAAATGTTGCTCTATATTGAAAAGCAGACTCATACAAGCATGTCCCATTGGGAACTCACTGAATTCGCCTAGAAATTTTGATTCCATTCGTGAAAATTTTTCTATATCCCGAACAGTCCACTCATTACTACCGCGGCCTCCTGGGAACTAACCGAATTCACCATGTTACTCAGATTCGGCTCACCAAATTTTGATAAATCTTTAAAAGTACACATCGTACAAGAGCAGGCTACTGGGACTAACTGAATTCACAGAGAAACAGTGTTTCAGTTCGTTAAAACGTTGCTCTATCTTGAATAACAAGCTTATTACATGCGAATCCTATTGGGAACCTACTGAATTCACCATGATACTTAGATTCCGTTCCACAAAATGTTGCTCTATATTGAAAAGCAGACTCATACAAGCATGTCCCATTGGGAACTCACTGAATTCGCCTAGAAATTTTGATTCCATTCGTGAAAATTTTTCTATATCCCGAACAGTCCACTCATTACTACCGCGGCCTACTGGGAACTAACCGAATTCACCATGTTACTCAGATTCGGCTCACCAAATTTTGATAAATCTTTAAAAGTACACATCGTACAAGAGCAGGCTACTGGGAACTAACTGAATTCACAGAGAAACAGTGTTTCAGTTCGTTAAAACGTTGCTCTATCTTGAATAACAAGCTTATTACATGCGAATCCTATTGGGAACCTACTGAATTCACCATGATACTTAGATTCCGTTCCACAAAATGTTGCTCTATATTGAAAAGCAGACTCATACAAGCATGTCCCATTGGGAACTCACTGAATTCGCCTAGAAATTTTGATTCCATTCGTGAAAATTTTTCTATATCCCGAACAGTCCACTCATTACTACCGCGGCCTACTGGGAACTAACCGAATTCACCATGTTACTCAGATTCGGCTCACCAAATTTTGATAAATCTTTAAAAGTACACATCGTACAAGAGCAGGCTACTGGGAACTAACTGAATTCACAGAGAAACAGTGTTTCAGTTCGTTAAAACGTTGCTCTATCTTGAATAACAAGCTTATTACATGCGAATCCTATTGGGAACCTACTGAATTCACCATGATACTTAGATTCCGTTCCACAAAATGTTGCTCTATATTGAAAAGCAGACTCATACAAACATGTCCCATTGGGAACTCACTGAATTCGCCTAGAAATTTTGATTCCATTCGTGAAAATTTTTCTATATCCCGAACAGTCCACTCATTACTACTGCGGCCTACTGGGAACTAACCGAATTCACCATGTTACTCAGATTCGGCTCACCAAATTTTGATAAATCTTTAAAAGTACACATCGTACAAGAGCAGGCTACTGGGAACTAACTGAATTCACAGAGAAACAGTGTTTCAGTTCGTTAAAACGTTGCTCTATCTTGAATAACAAGCTTATTACATGCGAATCCTATTGGGAACCTACTGAATTCACCATGATACTTAGATTCCGTTCCACAAAATGTTGCTCTATATTGAAAAGCAGACTCATACAAGCATGTCCCATTGGGAACTCACTGAATTCGCCTAGAAATTTTGATTCCATTCGTGAAAATTTTTCTATATCCCGAACAGTCCACTCATTACTACTGCGGCCTACTGGGAACTAACCGAATTCACCATGTTACTCAGATTCGGCTCACCAAATTTTGATAAATCTTTAAAAGTACACATCGTACAAGAGCAGGCTACTGGGAGCTAACTGAATTCACAGAGAAACAGTGTTTCAGTTCGTTAAAACGTTGCTCTATCTTGAATAACAAGCTTATTACATGCGAATCCTATTGGGAACCTACTGAATTCACCATGATACTTAGATTCCGTTCCACAAAATGTTGCTCTATATTGAAAAGCAGACTCATACAAGCATGTCCCATTGGGAACTCACTGAATTCGCCTAGAAATTTTGATTCCATTCGTGAAAATTTTTCTATATCCCGAACAGTCCACTCATTACTACTGCGGCCTACTGGGAACTAACCGAATTCACCATGTTACTCAGATTCGGCTCACCAAATTTTGATAAATCTTTAAAAGTACACATCGTACAAGAGCAGGCTACTGGGAACTAACTGAATTCACAGAGAAACAGTGTTTCAGTTCATTAAAACGTTGCTCTATCTTGAATAGCAAGCTTATTACATGCGAATCCTATTGGGAACCTACTGAATTCACCATGATACTTAGATTCCGTTCCACAAAATGTTGCTCTATATTGAAAAGCAGACTCATACAAGCATGTCCCATTGAGAACTCACTGAATTCGCCTAGAAATTTTGATTCCATTCGTGAAAATTTTTCTATATCCCGAACAGTCCACTCATTACTACTGCGGCCTACTGGGAACTAACCGAATTCACCATGTTACTCAGATTCGGCTCACCAAATTTTGATAAATCTTTAAAAGTACACATCGTACAAGAGCAGGCTACTGGGAACTAACTGAATTCACAGAGAAACAGTGTTTCAGTTCGTTAAAACGTTGCTCTATCTTGAATAACAAGCTTATTACATGCGAATCCTATTGGGAACCTACTGAATTCACCATGATACTTAGATTCCGTTCCACAAAATGTTGCTCTATATTGAAAAGCAGACTCATACAAGCATGTCCCATTGGGAACTCACTGAATTCGCCTAGAAATTTTGATTCCATTCGTGAAAATTTTTCTATATCCCGAACAGTCCACTCATTACTACCGCGGCCTACTGGGAACTAACCGAATTCACCATGTTACTCAGATTCGGCTCACCAAATTTTGATAAATCTTTAAAAGTACACATCGTACAAGAGCAGGCTACTGGGAACTAACTGAATTCACAGAGAAACAGTGTTTCAGTTCGTTAAAACGTTGCTCTATCTTGAATAACAAGCTTATTACATGCGAATCCTATTGGGAACCTATTGAATTCACCATGATACTTAGATTCCGTTCCACAAAATGTTGCTCTATATTGAAAAGCAGACTCATACAAGCATGTCCCATTGGGAACTCACTGAATTCGCCTAGAAATTTTGATTCCATTCGTGAAAATTTTTCT
Source organism: Rattus norvegicus (assembly GCF_021556685.1). NCBI lineage: Eukaryota > Metazoa > Chordata > Mammalia > Rodentia > Muridae > Rattus > Rattus norvegicus. The sequence goes on along the minus strand of NC_141541.1, from coordinate 5,593,731 downwards.
ATATCCCGAACAGTCCACTCATTACTACTGCGGCCTACTGGGAACTAACCGAATTCACCATGTTACTCAGATTCGGCTCACCAAATTTTGATAAATCTTTAAAAGTACACATCGTACAAGAGCAGGCTACTGGGAACTAACTGAATTCACAGAGAAACAGTGTTTCAGTTCGTTAAAACGTTGCTCTATCTTGAATAACAAGCTTATTACATGCGAATCCTATTGGGAACCTACTGAATTCACCATGATACTTAGATTCCGTTCCACAAAATGTTGCTCTATATTGAAAAGCAGACTCATACAAGCATGTCCCATTGGGAACTCACTGAATTCGCCTAGAAATTTTGATTCCATTCGTGAAAATTTTTCTATATCCCGAACAGTCCACTCATTACTACTGCGGCCTACTGGGAACTAACCGAATTCACCATGTTACTCAGATTCGGCTCACCAAATTTTGATAAATCTTTAAAAGTACACATCGTACAAGAGCAGGCTACTGGGAACTAACTGAATTCACAGAGAAACAGTGTTTCAGTTCGTTAAAACGTTGCTCTATCTTGAATAACAAGCTTATTACATGCGAATCCTATTGGGAACCTACTGAATTCACCATGATACTTAGATTCCGTTCCACAAAATGTTGCTCTATATTGAAAAGCAGACTCATACAAGCATGTCCCATTGGGAACTCACTGAATTCGCCTAGAAATTTTGACTCCATTCGTGAAAATTTTTCTATATCCCGAACAGTCCACTCATTACTACCGCGGCCTACTGGGAACTAACCGAATTCACCATGTTACTCAGATTCGGCTCACCAAATTTTGATAAATCTTTAAAAGTACACATCGTACAAGAGCAGGCTACTGGGAACTAACTGAATTCACAGAGAAACAGTGTTTCAGTTCGTTAAAACGTTGCTCTATCTTGAATAACAAGCTTATTACATGCGAATCCTATTGGGAACCTACTGAATTCACCATGATACTTAGATTCCGTTCCACAAAATGTTGCTCTATATTGAAAAGCAGACTCATACAAGCATGTCCCATTGGGAACTCACTGAATTCGCCTAGAAATTTTGATTCCATTCGTGAAAATTTTTCTATATCCCGAACAGTCCACTCATTACTACTGCGGCCTACTGGGAACTAACCGAATTCACCATGTTACTCAGATTCGGCTCACTAAATTTTGATAAATCTTTAAAAGTACACATCGTACAAGAGCAGGCTACTGGGAACTAACTGAATTCACAGAGAAACAGTGTTTCAGTTCGTTAAAACGTTGCTCTATCTTGAATAACAAGCTTATTACATGCGAATCCTATTGGGAACCTACTGAATTCACCATGATACTTAGATTCCGTTCCACAAAATGTTGCTCTATATTGAAAAGCAGACTCATACAAGCATGTCCCATTGGGAACTCACTGAATTCGCCTAGAAATTTTGATTCCATTCGTGAAAATTTTTCTATATCCCGAACAGTCCACTCATTACTACCGCGGCCTACTGGGAACTAACCGAATTCACCATGTTACTCAGATTCGGCTCACCAAATTTTGATAAATCTTTAAAAGTACACATCGTACAAGAGCAGGCTACTGGGAACTAACTGAATTCACAGAGAAACAGTGTTTCAGTTCGTTAAAACGTTGCTCTATCTTGAATAACAAGCTTATTACATGCGAATCCTATTGGGAACCTACTGAATTCACCATGATACTTAGATTCCGTTCCACAAAATGTTGCTCTATATTGAAAAGCAGACTCATACAAGCATGTCCCATTGGGAACTCACTGAATTCGCCTAGAAATTTTGATTCCATTCGTGAAAATTTTTCTCTATCCCGAACAGTCCACTCATTACTACTGCGGCCTACTGGGAACTAACCGAATTCACCATGTTACTCAGATTCGGCTCACCAAATTTTGATAAATCTTTAAAAGTGCACATCGTACAAGAGCAGGCTACTGGGAACTAACTGAATTCACAGAGAAACAGTGTTTCAGTTCGTTAAAACGTTGCTCTATCTTGAATAACAAGCTTATTACATGCGAATCCTATTGGGAACCTACTGAATTCACCATGATACTTAGATTCCGTTCCACAAAATGTTGCTCTATATTGAAAAGCAGACTCATACAAGCATGTCCCATTGGGAACTCACTGAATTCGCCTAGAAATTTTGACTCCATTCGTGAAAATTTTTCTATATCCCGAACAGTCCACTCATTACTAATGCGGCCTACTGGGAACTAACCGAATTCACCATGTTACTCAGATTCGGCTCACCAAATTTTGATAAATCTTTAAAAGTACACATCGTACAAGAGCAGGCTACTGGGAACTAACTGAATTCACAGAGAAACAGTGTTTCAGTTCGTTAAAACGTTGCTCTATCTTGAATAACAAGCTTATTACATGCGAATCCTATTGGGAACCTACTGAATTCACCATGATACTTAGATTCCGTTCCACAAAATGTTGCTCTATATTGAAAAGCAGACTCATACAAGCATGTCCCATTGGGAACTCACTGAATTCGCCTAGAAATTTTGATTCCATTCGTGAAAATTTTTCTATATCCCGAACAGTCCACTCATTACTACTGCGGCCTACTGGGAACTAACCGAATTCACCATGTTACTCAGATTCGGCTCACCAAATTTTGATAAATCTTTAAAAGTACACATCGTACAAGAGCAGGCTACTGGGAACTAACTGAATTCACAGAGAAACAGTGTTTCAGTTCGTTAAAACGTTGCTCTATCTTGAATAACAAGCTTATTACATGCGAATCCTATTGGGAACCTACTGAATTCACCATGATACTTAGATTCCGTTCCACAAAATGTTGCTCTATATTGAAAAGCAGACTCATACAAGCATGTCCCATTGGGAACTCACTGAATTCGCCTAGAAATTTTGATTCCATTCGTGAAAATTTTTCTATATCCCGAACAGTCCACTCATTACTACCGCGGCCTACTGGGAACTAACCGAATTCACCATGTTACTCAGATTCGGCTCACCAAATTTTGATAAATCTTTAAAAGTACACATCGTACAAGAGCAGGCTACTGGGAACTAACTGAATTCACAGAGAAACAGTGTTTCAGTTCGTTAAAACGTTGCTCTATCTTGAATAACAAGCTTATTACACGCGAATCCTATTGGGAACCTACTGAATTCACCATGATACTTAGATTCCGTTCCACAAAATGTTGCTCTATATTGAAAAGCAGACTCATACAAGCATGTCCCATTGGGAACTCACTGAATTCGCCTAGAAATTTTGATTCCATTCGTGAAAATTTTTCTCTATCCCGAACAGTCCACTCATTACTACCGCGGCCTACTGGGAACTAACCGAATTCACCATGTTACTCAGATTCGGCTCACCAAATTTTGATAAATCTTTAAAAGTACACATCGTACAAGAGCAGGCTACTGGGAACTAACTGAATTCACAGAGAAACAGTGTTTCAGTTCGTTAAAACGTTGCTCTATCTTGAATAACAAGCTTATTACATGCGAATCCTATTGGGAACCTACTGAATTCACCATGATACTTAGATTCCGTTCCACAAAATGTTGCTCTATATTGAAAAGCAGACTCATACAAGCATGTCCCATTGGGAACTCACTGAATTCGCCTAGAAATTTTGATTCCATTCGTGAAAATTTTTCTATATCCCGAACACTCCACTCATTACTACTGCGGCCTACTGGGAACTAACCGAATTCACCATGTTACTCAGATACGGCTCACCAAATTTTGATAAATCTTTAAAAGTACACATCGTACAAGAGCAGGCTACTGGGAACTAACTGAATTCACAGAGAAACAGTGTTTCAGTTCGTTAAAACGTTGCTCTATCTTGAATAACAAGCTTATTACATGCGAATCCTATTGGGAACCTACTGAATTCACCATGATACTTAGATTCCGTTCCACAAAATGTTGCTCTATATTGAAAAGCAGACTCATACAAGCATGTCCCATTGGGAACTCACTGAATTCGCCTAGAAATTTTGATTCCATTCGTGAAAATTTTTCTATATCCCGAACAGTCCACTCATTACTACTGCGGCCTACTGGGAACTAACCGAATTCACCATGTTACTCAGATTCGGCTCACCAAATTTTGATAAATCTTTAAAAGTACACATCCTACAAGAGCAGGCTACTGGGAACTAACTGAATTCACAGAGAAACAGTGTTTCAGTTCGTTAAAACGTTGCTCTATCTTGAATAACAAGCTTATTACATGCGAATCCTATTGGGAACCTACTGAATTCACCATGATACTTAGATTCCGTTCCACAAAATGTTGCTCTATATTGAAAAGCAGACTCATACAAGCATGTCCCATTGGGAACTCACTGAATTCGCCTAGAAATTTTGATTCCATTCGTGAAAATTTTTCTATATCCCGAACACTCCACTCATTACTACTGCAGCCTACTGGGAACTAACCGAATTCACCATGTTACTCAGATTCGGCTCACCAAATTTTGATAAATCTTTAAAAGTACACATCGTACAAGAGCAGGCTACTGGGAACTAACTGAATTCACAGAGAAACAGTGTTTCAGTTCGTTAAAACGTTGCTCTATCTTGAATAACAAGCTTATTACATGCGAATCCTATTGGGAACCTACTGAATTCACCATGATACTTAGATTCCGTTCCACAAAATGTTGCTCTATATTGAAAAGCAGACTCATACAAGCATGTCCCATTGGGAACTCACTGAATTCGCCTAGAAATTTTGATTCCATTCGTGAAAATTTTTCTCTATCCCGAACAGTCCACTCATTACTACTGCGGCCTACTGGGAACTAACCGAATTCACCATGTTACTCAGATTCGGCTCACCAAATTTTGATAAATCTTTAAAAGTACACATCCTACAAGAGCAGGCTACTGGGAACTAACTGAATTCACAGAGAAACAGTGTTTCAGTTCGTTAAAACGTTGCTCTATCTTGAATAACTAGCTTATTACATGCGAATCCTATTGGGAACCTACTGATTTCACCATGATACTTAGATTCCGTTCCACAAAATGTTGCTCTATATTGAAAAGCAGACTCATACAAGCATGTCCCATTGGGAACTCACTGAATTCGCCTAGAAATTTTGATTCCATTCGTGAAAATTTTTCTCTATCCCGAACAGTCCACTCATTACTACTGCGGCCTACTGGGAACTAACCGAATTCACCATGTTACTCAGATTCGGCTCACCAAATTTTGATAAATCTTTAAAAGTACACATCGTACAAGAGCAGGCTACTGGGAACTAACTGAATTCACAGAGAAACAGTGTTTCAGTTCGTTAAAACGTTGCTCTATCTTGAATAACAAGCTTATTACATGCGAATCCTATTGGGAACCTACTGAATTCACCATGATACTTAGATTCCGTTCCACAAAATGTTGCTCTATATTGAAAAGCAGACTCATACAAGCATGTCCCATTGGGAACTCACTGAATTCGCCTAGAAATTTTGATTCCATTCGTGAAAATTTTTCTCTATCCCGAACAGTCCACTCATTACTACTGCGGCCTACTGGGAAGTAACCGAATTCACCATGTTACTCAGATTCGGCTCACCAAATTTTGATAAATCTTTAATTTACACATCGTACAAGAGCAGGCTACTGGAAATAACTGAATTCACAGAGAAACAGTGTTTCAGTTCGTTAAAACGTTGCTCTATCTTGAATAACAAGCTTATTACATGCGAATCCTATTGGGAACCTACTGAATTCACCATGATACTTAGATTCCGTTCCACAAAATGTTGCTCTATATTGAAAAGCAGACTCATACAAGCATGTCCCATTGGGAACTCACTGAATTCGCCTAGAAATTTTGATTCCATTCGTGAAAATTTTTCTCTATCCCGAACAGTCCACTCATTACTACTGCGGCCTACTGGGAAGTAACCGAATTCACCATGTTACTCAGATTCGGCTCACCAAATTTTGATAAATCTTTAAAAGTACACATCGTACAAGAGCAGGCTACTGGGAACTAACTGAATTCACAGAGAAACAGTGTTTCAGTTCCTTAAAACGTTGCTCTATCTTGAAAAACAAGCTTATTACATGCGAATCCTATTGGGAACCTACTGAATTCACCATGATACTTAGATTCCGTTCCACAAAATGTTGCTCTATATTGAAAAGCAGACTCATACAAGCATGTCCCATTGGGAACTCACTGAATTCGCCTAGAAATTTTGATTCCATTCGTGAAAATTTTTCTCTATCCCGAACAGTCCACTCATTACTACCGCGGCCTACTGGGAACTAACCGAATTCACCATGTTACTCAGATTCGGCTCACCAAATTTTGATAAATCTTTAAAAGTACACATCGTACAAGAGCAGGCTACTGGGAACTAACTGAATTCACAGAGAAACAGTGTTTCAGTTCGTTAAAACGTTGCTCTATCTTGAATAACAAGCTTATTACATGCGAATCCTATTGGGAACCTACTCAATTCACCATGATACTTAGATTCCGTTCCACAAAATGTTGCTCTATATTGAAAAGCAGACTCATACAAGCATGTCCCATTGGGAACTCACTGAATTCGCCTAGAAATTTTGATTCCATTCGTGAAAATTTTTCTATATCCCGAACAGTCCACTCATTACTACCGCGGCCTACTGGGAACTAACCGAATTCACCATGTTACTCAGATTCGGCTCACCAAATTTTGATAAATCTTTAAAAGTACACATCGTACAAGAGCAGGCTACTGGGAACTAACTGAATTCACAGAGAAACAGTGTTTCAGTTCGTTAAAACGTTGCTCTATCTTGAATAACAAGCTTATTACATGCGAATCCTATTGGGAACCTACTGAATTCACCATGATACTTAGATTCCGTTCCACAAAATGTTGCTCAATATTGAAAAGCAGACTCATACAAGCATGTCCCATTGGGAACTCACTGAATTCGCCTAGAAATTTTGATTCCATTCGTGAAAATTTTTCTATATCCCGAACAGTCCACTCATTACTACCGCGGCCTACTGGGAACTAACCGAATTCACCATGTTACTCAGATTCGGCTCACCACATTTTGATAAATCTTTAAAAGTACACATCGTACAAGAGCAGGCTACTGGGAACTAACTGAATTCACAGAGAAACAGTGTTTCAGTTCGTTAAAACGTTGCTCTATCTTGAATAACAAGCTTATTACATGCGAATCCTATTGGGAACCTACTGAATTCACCATGATACTTAGATTCCGTTCCACAAAATGTTGCTCTATATTGAAAAGCAGACTCATACAAGCATGTCCCATTGGGAACTCACTGAATTCGCCTAGAAATTTTGATTCCATTCGTGAAAATTTTTCTATATCCCGAACAGTCCACTCATTACTACCGCGGCCTACTGGGAACTAACCGAATTCACCATGTTACTCAGATTCGGCTCACCACATTTTGATAAATCTTTAAAAGTACACATCGTACAAGAGCAGGCTACTGGGAACTAACTGAATTCACAGAGAAACAGTGTTTCAGTTCGTTAAAACGTTGCTCTATCTTGAATAACAAGCTTATTACATGCGAATCCTATTGGGAACCTACTGAATTCACCATGATACTTAGATTCCGTTCCACAAAATGTTGCTCTATATTGAAAAGCAGACTCATACAAGCATGTCCCATTGGGAACTCACTGAATTCGCCTAGAAATTTTGATTCCATTCGTGAAAATTTTTCTATATCCCGAACAGTCCACTCATTACTACCGCGGCCTACTGGGAACTAACCGAATTCACCATGTTACTCAGATTCGGCTCACCAAATTTTGATAAATCTTTAAAAGTACACATCGTACAAGAGCAGGCTACTGGGAACTAACTGAATTCACAGAGAAACAGTGTTTCAGTTCGTTAAAACGTTGCTCTATCTTGAATAACAAGCTTATTACATGCGAATCCTATTGGGAACCTACTGAATTCACCATGATACTTAGATTCCGTTCCACAAAATGTTGCTCTATATTGAAAAGCAGACTCATACAAGCATGTCCCATTGGGAACTCACTGAATTCGCCTAGAAATTTTGATTCCATTCGTGAAAATTTTTCTCTATCCCGAACAGTCCACTCATTACTACCGCGGCCTACTGGGAACTAACCGAATTCACCATGTTACTCAGATTCGGCTCACCAAATTTTGATAAATCTTTAAAAGTACACATCGTACAAGAGCAGGCTACTGGGAACTAACTGAATTCACAGAGAAACAGTGTTTCAGTTCGTTAAAACGTTGCTCTATCTTGAATAACAAGCTTATTTCATGCGAATCCTATTGGGAACCTACTGAATTCACCATGATACTTAGATTCCGTTCCACAAAATGTTGCTCTATATTGAAAAGCAGACTCATACAAGCATGTCCCATTGGGAACTCACTGAATTCGCCTACAAATTTTGATTCCATTCGTGAAAATTTTTCTATATCCCGAACAGTCCACTCATTTCTACCGCGGCCTACTGGGAACTAACCGAATTCACCATGTTACTCAGATTCGGCTCACCAAATTTTGATAAATCTTTAAAAGTACACATCGTACAAGAGCAGGCTACTGGGAACTAACTGAATTCACAGAGAAACAGTGTTTCAGTTCGTTAAAACGTTGCTCTCTCTTGAATAACAAGCTTATTACATGCGAATCCTATTGGGAACCTACTGAATTCACCATGATACTTAGATTCCGTTCCACAAAATGTTGCTCTATATTGAAAAGCAGACTCATACAAGCATGTCCCATTGGGAACTCACTGAATTCGCCTAGAAATTTTGATTCCATTCGTGAAAATTTTTCTCTATCCCGAACAGTCCACTCATTACTACCGCGGCCTACTGGGAACTAACCGAATTCACCATGTTACTCAGATTCGGCTCACCAAATTTTGATAAATCTTTAAAAGTACACATCGTACAAGAGCAGGCTACTGGGAACTAACTGAATTCACAGAGAAACAGTGTTTCAGTTCGTTAAAACGTTGCTCTATCTTGAATAACAAGCTTATTACATGCGAATCCTATTGGGAACCTACTCAATTCACCATGATACTTAGATTCCGTTCCACAAAATGTTGCTCTATATTGAAAAGCAGACTCATACAAGCATGTCCCATTGGGAACTCACTGAATTCGCCTAGAAATTTTGATTCCATTCGTGAAAATTTTTCTATATCCCGAACAGTCCACTCATTACTACCGCGGCCTACTGGGAACTAACCGAATTCACCATGTTACTCAGATTCGGCTCACCAAATTTTGATAAATCTTTAAAAGTACACATCGTACAAGAGCAGGCTACTGGGAACTAACTGAATTCACAGAGAAACAGTGTTTCAGTTCGTTAAAACGTTGCTCTATCTTGAATAACAAGCTTATTACATGCGAATCCTATTGGGAACCTACTGAATTCACCATGATACTTAGATTCCGTTCCACAAAATGTTGCTCTATATTGAAAAGCAGACTCATACAAGCATGTCCCATTGGGAACTCACTGAATTCGCCTAGAAGTTTTGATTCCATTCGTGAAAATTTTTCTATATCCCGAACAGTCCACTCATTACTACCGCGGCCTACTGGGAACTAACCGAATTCACCATGTTACTCAGATTCGGCTCACCAAATTTTGATAAATCTTTAAAAGTACACATCGTACAAGAGCAGGCTACTGGGAACTAACTGAATTCACAGAGAAACAGTGTTTCAGTTCGTTAAAACGTTGCTCTCTCTTGAATAACAAGCTTATTACATGCGAATCCTATTGGGAACCTACTGAATTCACCATGATACTTAGATTCCGTTCCACAAAATGTTGCTCTATATTGAAAAGCAGACTCATACAAGCATGTCCCATTGGGAACTCACTGAATTCGCCTAGAAATTTTGATTCCATTCGTGAAAATTTTTCTCTATCCCGAACAGTCCACTCATTACTACCGCGGCCTACTGGGAACTAACCGAATTCACCATGTTACTCAGATTCGGCTCACCAAATTTTGATAAATCTTTAAAAGTACACATCGTACAAGAGCAGGCTACTGGGAACTAACTGAATTCACAGAGAAACAGTGTTTCAGTTCGTTAAAACGTTGCTCTATCTTGAATAACAAGCTTATTACATGCGAATCCTATTGGGAACCTACTCAATTCACCATGATACTTAGATTCCGTTCCACAAAATATTGCTCTATATTGAAAAGCAGACTCATACAAGCATGTCCCATTGGGAACTCACTGAATTCGCCTAGAAATTTTGATTCCATTCGTGAAAATTTTTCTATATCCCGAACAGTCCACTCATTACTACCGCGGCCTACTGGGAACTAACCGAATTCACCATGTTACTCAGATTCGGCTCACCAAATTTTGATAAATCTTTAAAAGTACACATCGTACAAGAGCAGGCTACTGGGAACTAACTGAATTCACAGAGAAACAGTGTTTCAGTTCGTTAAAACGTTGCTCTATCTTGAATAACAAGCTTATTACATGCGAATCCTATTGGGAACCTACTGAATTCACCATGATACTTAGATTCCGTTCCACAAAATGTTGCTCTATATTGAAAAGCAGACTCATACAAGCATGTCCCATTGGGAACTCACTGAATTCGCCTAGAAATTTTGATTCCATTCGTGAAAATTTTTCTATATCCCGAACAGTCCACTCATTACTACCGCGGCCTACTGGGAACTAACCGAATTCACCATGTTACTCAGATTCGGCTCACCACATTTTGATAAATCTTTAAAAGTACACATCGTACAAGAGCAGGCTACTGGGAACTAACTGAATTCACAGAGAAACAGTGTTTCAGTTCGTTAAAACGTTGCTCTATCTTGAATAACAAGCTTATTACATGCGAATCCTATTGGGAACCTACTGAATTCACCATGATACTTAGATTCCGTTCCACAAAATGTTGCTCTATATTGAAAAGCAGACTCATACAAGCATGTCCCATTGGGAACTCACTGAATTCGCCTACAAATTTTGATTCCATTCGTGAAAATTTTTCTATATCCCGAACAGTCCACTCATTACTACTGCGGCCTACTGGGAACTAACCGAATTCACCATGTTACTCAGATTCGGCTCACCAAATTTTGATAAATCTTTAAAAGTACACATCGTACAAGAGCAGGCTACTGGGAACTAACTGAATTCACAGAGAAACAGTGTTTCAGTTCGTTAAAACGTTGCTCTATCTTGAATAACAAGCTTATTACATGCGAATCCTATTGGGAACCTACTGAATTCACCATGATACTTAGATTCCGTTCCACAAAATGTTGCTCTATATTGAAAAGTAGACTCATACAAGCATGTCCCATTGGGAACTCACTGAATTCGCCTAGAAATTTTGATTCCATTCGTGAAAATTTTTCTCTATCCCGAACAGTCCACTCATTACTACCGCGGCCTACTGGGAACTAACCGAATTCACCATGTTACTCAGATTCGGCTCACCAAATTTTGATAAATCTTTAAAAGTACACATCGTACAAGAGCAGGCTACTGGGAACTAACTGAATTCACAGAGAAACAGTGTTTCAGTTCGTTAAAACGTTGCTCTCTCTTGAATAACAAGCTTATTACATGCGAATCCTATTGGGAACCTACTGAATTCACCATGATACTTAGATTCCGTTCCACAAAATGTTGCTCTATATTGAAAAGCAGACTCATACAAGCATGTCCCATTGGGAACTCACTGAATTCGCCTAGAAATTTTGATTCCATTCGTGAAAATTTTTCTCTATCCCGAACAGTCCACTCATTACTACCGCGGCCTACTGGGAACTAACCGAATTCACCATGTTACTCAGATTCGGCTCACCAAATTTTGATAAATCTTTAAAAGTACACATCGTACAAGAGCAGGCTACTGGGAACTAACTGAATTCACAGAGAAACAGTGTTTCAGTTCGTTAAAACGTTGCTCTATCTTGAATAACAAGCTTATTACATGCGAATCCTATTGGGAACCTACTGAATTCACCATGATACTTAGATTCCGTTCCACAAAATGTTGCTCTATATTGAAAAGCAGACTCATACAAGCATGTCCCATTGGGAACTCACTGAATTCGCCTAGAAGTTTTGATTCCATTCGTGAAAATTTTTCTATATCCCGAACAGTCCACTCATTACTACCGCGGCCTACTGGGAACTAACCGAATTCACCATGTTACTCAGATTCGGCTCACCAAATTTTGATAAATCTTTAAAAGTACACATCGTACAAGAGCAGGCTACTGGGAACTAACTGAATTCACAGAGAAACAGTGTTTCAGTTCGTTAAAACGTTGCTCTCTCTTGAATAACAAGCTTATTACATGCGAATCCTATTGGGAACCTACTGAATTCACCATGATACTTAGATTCCGTTCCACAAAATGTTGCTCTATATTGAAAAGCAGACTCATACAAGCATGTCCCATTGGGAACTCACTGAATTCGCCTAGAAATTTTGATTCCATTCGTGAAAATTTTTCTATATCCCGAACAGTCCACTCATTACTACCGCGGCCTACTGGGAACTAACCGAATTCACCATGTTACTCAGATTCGGCTCACCAAATTTTGATAAATCTTTAAAAGTACACATCGTACAAGAGCAGGCTACTGGGAACTAACTGAATTCACAGAGAAACAGTGTTTCAGTTCGTTAAAACGTTGCTCTATCTTGAATAACAAGCTTATTACATGCGAATCCTATTGGGAACCTACTGAATTCACCATGATACTTAGATTCCGTTCCACAAAATGTTGCTCTATATTGAAAAGCAGACTCATACAAACATGTCCCATTGGGAACTCACTGAATTCGCCTAGAAATTTTGATTCCATTCGTGAAAATTTTTCTATATCCCGAACAGTCCACTCATTACTAGCGGCCTACTGGGAACTAACCGAATTCACCATGTTACTCAGATTCGGCTCACCAAATTTTGATAAATCTTTAAAAGTACACATCGTACAAGAACAGGCTACTGGGAACTAACTGAATTCACAGAGAAACAGTGTTTCAGTTCGTTAAAACGTTGCTCTATCTTGAATAACAAGCTTATTACATGCGAATCCTATTGGGAACCTACTGAATTCACCATGATACTTAGATTCCGTTCCACAAAATGTTGCTCTATATTGAAAAGCAGACTCATACAAGCATGTCCCATTGGGAACTCACTGAATTCGCCTAGAAGTTTTGATTCCATTCGTGAAAATTTTTCTCTATCCCGAACAGTCCACTCATTACTACTGCGGCCTACTGGGAACTAACCGAATTCACCATGTTACTCAGATTCGGCTCACCAAATTTTGATAAATCTTTAAAAGTACACATCGTACAAGAGCAGGCTACTGGGAACTAACTGAATTCACAGAGAAACAGTGTTTCAGTTCGTTAAAACGTTGCTCTATCTTGAATAACAAGCTTATTACATGCGAATCCTATTGGGAACCTACTGAATTCACCATGATACTTAGATTCCGTTCCACAAAATGTTGCTCTATATTGAAAAGCAGACTCATACAAGCATGTCCCATTGGGAACTCACTGAATTCGCCTACAAATTTTGATTCCATTCGTGAAAATTTTTCTATATCCCGAACAGTCCACTCATTACTACTGCGGCCTACTGGGAACTAACCGAATTCACCATGTTACTCAGATTCGGCTCACCAAATTTTGATAAATCTTTAAAAGTACACATCGTACAAGAGCAGGCTACTGGGAACTAACTGAATTCACAGAGAAACAGTGTTTCAGTTCGTTAAAACGTTGCTCTATCTTGAATAACAAGCTTATTACATGCGAATCCTATTGGGAACCTACTGAATTCACCATGATACTTAGATTCCGTTCCACAAAATGTTGCTCTATATTGAAAAGCAGACTCATACAAGCATGTCCCATTGGGAACTCACTGAATTCGCCTAGAAATTTTGATTCCATTCGTGAAAATTTTTCTCTATCCCGAACAGTCCACTCATTACTACCGCGGCCTACTGGGAACTAACCGAATTCACCATGTTACTCAGATTCGGCTCACCAAATTTTGATAAATCTTTAAAAGTACACATCGTACAAGAGCAGGCTACTGGGAACTAACTGAATTCACAGAGAAACAGTGTTTCAGTTCGTTAAAACGTTGCTCTATCTTGAATAACAAGCTTATTACATGCGAATCCTATTGGGAACCTACTGAATTCACCATGATACTTAGATTCCGTTCCACAAAATGTTGCTCTATATTGAAAAGCAGACTCATACAAGCATGTCCCATTGGGAACTCACTGAATTCGCCTAGAAATTTTGATTCCATTCGTGAAAATTTTTCTATATCCCGAACAGTCCACTCATTACTACCGCGGCCTACTGGGAACTAACCGAATTCACCATGTTACTCAGATTCGGCTCACCAAATTTTGATAAATCTTTAAAAGTACACATCGTACAAGAGCAGGCTACTGGGAACTAACTGAATTCACAGAGAAACAGTGTTTCAGTTCGTTAAAACGTTGCTCTATCTTGAATAACAAGCTTATTTCATGCGAATCCTATTGGGAACCTACTGAATTCACCATGATACTTAGATTCCGTTCCACAAAATGTTGCTCTATATTGAAAAGCAGACTCATACAAGCATGTCCCATTGGGAACTCACTGAATTCGCCTAGAAGTTTTGATTCCATTCGTGAAAATTTTTCTATATCCCGAACAGTCCACTCATTACTACCGCGGCCTACTGGGAACTAACCGAATTCACCATGTTACTCAGATTCGGCTCACCAAATTTTGATAAATCTTTAAAAGTACACATCGTACAAGAGCAGGCTACTGGGAACTAACTGAATTCACAGAGAAACAGTGTTTCAGTTCGTTAAAACGTTGCTCTCTCTTGAATAACAAGCTTATTACATGCGAATCCTATTGGGAACCTACTGAATTCACCATGATACTTAGATTCCGTTCCACAAAATGTTGCTCTATATTGAAAAGCAGACTCATACAAGCATGTCCCATTGGGAACTCACTGAATTCGCCTAGAAATTTTGATTCCATTCGTGAAAATTTTTCTCTATCCCGAACAGTCCACTCATTACTACCGCGGCCTACTGGGAACTAACCGAATTCACCATGTTACTCAGATTCGGCTCACCAAATTTTGATAAATCTTTAAAAGTACACATCGTACAAGAGCAGGCTACTGGGAACTAACTGAATTCACAGAGAAACAGTGTTTCAGTTCGTTAAAACGTTGCTCTATATTGAATAACAAGCTTATTACATGCGAATCCTATTGGGAACCTACTGAATTCACCATGATACTTAGATTCCGTTCCACAAAATGTTGCTCTATATTGAAAAGCAGACTCATACAAGCATGTCCCATTGGGAACTCACTGAATTCGCCTAGAAATTTTGATTCCATTCGTGAAAATTTTTCTATATCCCGAACAGTCCACTCATTACTAGCGGCCTACTGGGAACTAACCGAATTCACCATGTTACTCAGATTCGGCTCACCAAATTTTGATAAATCTTTAAAAGTACACATCGTACAAGAGCAGGCTACTGGGAACTAACTGAATTCACAGAGAAACAGTGTTTCAGTTCGTTAAAACGTTGCTCTATCTTGAATAACAAGCTTATTACATGCGAATCCTATTGGGAACCTACTGAATTCACCATGATACTTAGATTCCGTTCCACAAAATGTTGCTCTATATTGAAAAGCAGACTCATACAAGCATGTCCCATTGGGAACTCACTGAATTCGCCTAGAAATTTTGATTCCATTCGTGAAAATTTTTCTCTATCCCGAACAGTCCACTCATTACTACCGCGGCCTACTGGGAACTAACCGAATTCACCATGTTACTCAGATTCGGCTCACCAAATTTTGATAAATCTTTAAAAGTACACATCGTACAAGAGCAGGCTACTGGGAACTAACTGAATTCACAGAGAAACAGTGTTTCAGTTCGTTAAAACGTTGCTCTATCTTGAATAACAAGCTTATTACATGCGAATCCTATTGGGAACCTACTGAATTCACCATGATACTTAGATTCCGTTCCACAAAATGTTGCTCTATATTGAAAAGCAGACTCATACAAGCATGTCCCATTGGGAACTCACTGAATTCGCCTAGAAATTTTGATTCCATTCGTGAAAATTTTTCTATATCCCGAACAGTCCACTCATTACTACTGCAGCCTACTGGGAACTAACCGAATTCACCATGTTACTCAGATTCGGCTCACCAAATTTTGATAAATCTTTAAAAGTACACATCGTACAAGAGCAGGCTACTGGGAACTAACTGAATTCACAGAGAAACAGTGTTTCAGTTCGTTAAAACGTTGCTCTATCTTGAATAACAAGCTTATTACATGCGAATCCTATTGGGAACCTACTGAATTCACCATGATACTTAGATTCCGTTCCACAAAATGTTGCTCTATATTGAAAAGCAGACTCATACAAGCATGTCCCATTGGGAACTCACTGAATTCGCCTACAAATTTTGATTCCATTCGTGAAAATTTTTCTATATCCCGAACAGTCCACTCATTACTACTGCGGCCTACTGGGAACTAACCGAATTCACCATGTTACTCAGATTCGGCTCACCAAATTTTGATAAATCTTTAAAAGTACACATCGTACAAGAGCAGGCTACTGGGAACTAACTGAATTCACAGAGAAACAGTGTTTCAGTTCGTTAAAACGTTGCTCTATCTTGAATAACAAGCTTATTACATGCGAATCCTATTGGGAACCTACTGAATTCACCATGATACTTAGATTCCGTTCCACAAAATGTTGCTCTATATTGAAAAGCAGACTCATACAAGCATGTCCCATTGGGAACTCACTGAATTCGCCTAGAAATTTTGATTCCATTCGTGAAAATTTTTCTATATCCCGAACAGTCCACTCATTACTACCGCGGCCTACTGGGAACTAACCGAATTCACCATGTTACTCAGATTCGGCTCACCAAATTTTGATAAATCTTTAAAAGTACACATCGTACAAGAGCAGGCTACTGGGAACTAACTGAATTCACAGAGAAACAGTGTTTCAGTTCGTTAAAACGTTGCTCTATCTTGAATAACAAGCTTATTACATGCGAATCCTATTGGGAACCTACTGAATTCACCATGATACTTAGATTCCGTTCCACAAAATGTTGCTCTATATTGAAAAGCAGACTCATACAAGCATGTCCCATTGGGAACTCACTGAATTCGCCTAGAAATTTTGATTCCATTCGTGAAAATTTTTCTATATCCCGAACAGTCCACTCATTACTACCGCGGCCTACTGGGAACTAACCGAATTCACCATGTTACTCAGATTCGGCTCACCAAATTTTGATAAATCTTTAAAAGTACACATCGTACAAGAGCAGGCTACTGGGAACTAACTGAATTCACAGAGAAACAGTGTTTCAGTTCGTTAAAACGTTGCTCTATCTTGAATAACAAGCTTATTTCATGCGAATCCTATTGGGAACCTACTGAATTCACCATGATACTTAGATTCCGTTCCACAAAATGTTGCTCTATATTGAAAAGCAGACTCATACAAGCATGTCCCATTGGGAACTCACTGAATTCGCCTAGAAGTTTTGATTCCATTCGTGAAAATTTTTCTATATCCCGAACAGTCCACTCATTACTACCGCGGCCTACTGGGAACTAACCGAATTCACCATGTTACTCAGATTCGGCTCACCAAATTTTGATAAATCTTTAAAAGTACACATCGTACAAGAGCAGGCTACTGGGAACTAACTGAATTCACAGAGAAACAGTGTTTCAGTTCGTTAAAACGTTGCTCTCTCTTGAATAACAAGCTTATTACATGCGAATCCTATTGGGAACCTACTGAATTCACCATGATACTTAGATTCCGTTCCACAAAATGTTGCTCTATATTGAAAAGCAGACTCATACAAGCATGTCCCATTGGGAACTCACTGAATTCGCCTAGAAATTTTGATTCCATTCGTGAAAATTTTTCTATATCCCGAACAGTCCACTCATTACTACCGCGGCCTACTGGGAACTAACCGAATTCACCATGTTACTCAGATTCGGCTCACCAAATTTTGATAAATCTTTAAAAGTACACATCGTACAAGAGCAGGCTACTGGGAACTAACTGAATTCACAGAGAAACAGTGTTTCAGTTCGTTAAAACGTTGCTCTATCTTGAATAACAAGCTTATTACATGCGAATCCTATTGGGAACCTACTGAATTCACCATGATACTTAGATTCCGTTCCACAAAATGTTGCTCTATATTGAAAAGCAGACTCATACAAACATGTCCCATTGGGAACTCACTGAATTCGCCTAGAAATTTTGATTCCATTCGTGAAAATTTTTCTATATCCCGAACAGTCCACTCATTACTAGCGGCCTACTGGGAACTAACCGAATTCACCATGTTACTCAGATTCGGCTCACCAAATTTTGATAAATCTTTAAAAGTACACATCGTACAAGAGCAGGCTACTGGGAACTAACTGAATTCACAGAGAAACAGTGTTTCAGTTCGTTAAAACGTTGCTCTATCTTGAATAACAAGCTTATTACATGCGAATCCTATTGGGAACCTACTGAATTCACCATGATACTTAGATTCCGTTCCACAAAATGTTGCTCTATATTGAAAAGCAGACTCATACAAGCATGTCCCATTGGGAACTCACTGAATTCGCCTAGAAATTTTGATTCCATTCGTGAAAATTTTTCTCTATCCCGAACAGTCCACTCATTACTACTGCGGCCTACTGGGAACTAACCGAATTCACCATGTTACTCAGATTCGGCTCACCAAATTTTGATAAATCTTTAAAAGTACACATCGTACAAGAGCAGGCTACTGGGAACTAACTGAATTCACAGAGAAACAGTGTTTCAGTTCGTTAAAACGTTGCTCTATCTTGAATAACAAGCTTATTACATGCGAATCCTATTGGGAACCTACTGAATTCACCATGATACTTAGATTCCGTTCCACAAAATGTTGCTCTATATTGAAAAGCAGACTGATACAAGCATGTCCCATTGGGAACTCACTGAATTCGCCTAGAAATTTTGATTCCATTCGTGAAAATTTTTCTATATCCCGAACAGTCCACTCATTACTACCGCGGCCTACTGGGAACTAACCGAATTCACCATGTTACTCAGATTCGGCTCACCAAATTTTGATAAATCTTTAAAAGTACACATCGTACAAGAGCAGGCTACTGGGAACTAACTGAATTCACAGAGAAATAGTGTTTCAGTTCGTTAAAACGTTGCTCTATCTTGAATAACAAGCTTATTACATGCGAATCCTATTGGGAACCTACTGAATTCACCATGATACTTAGATTCCGTTCCACAAAATGTTGCTCTATATTGAAAAGCAGACTCATACAAGCATGTCCCATTGGGAACTCACTGAATTCGCCTAGAAATTTTGATTCCATTCGTGAAAATTTTTCTATATCCCGAACAGTCCACTCATTACTACTGCGGCCTACTGGGAACTAACCGAATTCACCATGTTACTCAGATTCGGCTCACCAAATTTTGATAAATCTTTAAAAGTACACATCGTACAAGAGCAGGCTACTGGGAACTAACTGAATTCACAGAGAAACAGTGTTTCAGTTCGTTAAAACGTTGCTCTATCTTGAATAACAAGCTTATTACATGCGAATCCTATTGGGAACCTACTGAATTCACCATGATACTTAGATTCCGTTCCACAAAATGTTGCTCTATATTGAAAAGCAGACTCATACAAGCATGTCCCATTGGGAACTCACTGAATTCGCCTAGAAATTTTGATTCCATTCGTGAAAATTTTTCTCTATCCCGAACAGTCCACTCATTACTACCGCGGCCTACTGGGAACTAACCGAATTCACCATGTTACTCAGATTCGGCTCACCAAATTTTGATAAATCTTTAAAAGTACACATCGTACAAGAGCAGGCTACTGGGAACTAACTGAATTCACAGAGAAACAGTGTTTCAGTTCGTTAAAACGTTGCTCTATCTTGAATAACAAGCTTATTACATGCGAATCCTATTGGGAACCTACTGAATTCACCATGATACTTAGATTCCGTTCCACAAAATGTTGCTCTATATTGAAAAGCAGACTCATACAAGCATGTCCCATTGGGAACTCACTGAATTCGCCTAGAAATTTTGATTCCATTCGTGAAAATTTTTCTATATCCCGAACAGTCCACTCATTACTACCGCGGCCTCCTGGGAACTAACCGAATTCACCATGTTACTCAGATTCGGCTCACCAAATTTTGATAAATCTTTAAAAGTACACATCGTACAAGAGCAGGCTACTGGGACTAACTGAATTCACAGAGAAACAGTGTTTCAGTTCGTTAAAACGTTGCTCTATCTTGAATAACAAGCTTATTACATGCGAATCCTATTGGGAACCTACTGAATTCACCATGATACTTAGATTCCGTTCCACAAAATGTTGCTCTATATTGAAAAGCAGACTCATACAAGCATGTCCCATTGGGAACTCACTGAATTCGCCTAGAAATTTTGATTCCATTCGTGAAAATTTTTCTATATCCCGAACAGTCCACTCATTACTACCGCGGCCTACTGGGAACTAACCGAATTCACCATGTTACTCAGATTCGGCTCACCAAATTTTGATAAATCTTTAAAAGTACACATCGTACAAGAGCAGGCTACTGGGAACTAACTGAATTCACAGAGAAACAGTGTTTCAGTTCGTTAAAACGTTGCTCTATCTTGAATAACAAGCTTATTACATGCGAATCCTATTGGGAACCTACTGAATTCACCATGATACTTAGATTCCGTTCCACAAAATGTTGCTCTATATTGAAAAGCAGACTCATACAAGCATGTCCCATTGGGAACTCACTGAATTCGCCTAGAAATTTTGATTCCATTCGTGAAAATTTTTCTATATCCCGAACAGTCCACTCATTACTACCGCGGCCTACTGGGAACTAACCGAATTCACCATGTTACTCAGATTCGGCTCACCAAATTTTGATAAATCTTTAAAAGTACACATCGTACAAGAGCAGGCTACTGGGAACTAACTGAATTCACAGAGAAACAGTGTTTCAGTTCGTTAAAACGTTGCTCTATCTTGAATAACAAGCTTATTACATGCGAATCCTATTGGGAACCTACTGAATTCACCATGATACTTAGATTCCGTTCCACAAAATGTTGCTCTATATTGAAAAGCAGACTCATACAAACATGTCCCATTGGGAACTCACTGAATTCGCCTAGAAATTTTGATTCCATTCGTGAAAATTTTTCTATATCCCGAACAGTCCACTCATTACTACTGCGGCCTACTGGGAACTAACCGAATTCACCATGTTACTCAGATTCGGCTCACCAAATTTTGATAAATCTTTAAAAGTACACATCGTACAAGAGCAGGCTACTGGGAACTAACTGAATTCACAGAGAAACAGTGTTTCAGTTCGTTAAAACGTTGCTCTATCTTGAATAACAAGCTTATTACATGCGAATCCTATTGGGAACCTACTGAATTCACCATGATACTTAGATTCCGTTCCACAAAATGTTGCTCTATATTGAAAAGCAGACTCATACAAGCATGTCCCATTGAGAACTCACTGAATTCGCCTAGAAATTTTGATTCCATTCGTGAAAATTTTTCTATATCCCGAACAGTCCACTCATTACTACTGCGGCCTACTGGGAACTAACCGAATTCACCATGTTACTCAGATTCGGCTCACCAAATTTTGATAAATCTTTAAAAGTACACATCGTACAAGAGCAGGCTACTGGGAACTAACTGAATTCACAGAGAAACAGTGTTTCAGTTCGTTAAAACGTTGCTCTATCTTGAATAACAAGCTTATTACATGCGAATCCTATTGGGAACCTACTGAATTCACCATGATACTTAGATTCCGTTCCACAAAATGTTGCTCTATATTGAAAAGCAGACTCATACAAGCATGTCCCATTGGGAACTCACTGAATTCGCCTAGAAATTTTGATTCCATT
Source organism: Rattus norvegicus (assembly GCF_021556685.1). Classification (NCBI taxonomy): domain Eukaryota; kingdom Metazoa; phylum Chordata; class Mammalia; order Rodentia; family Muridae; genus Rattus; species Rattus norvegicus. The sequence continues at coordinate 5,571,555 of NC_141541.1, read as the reverse complement.
CGTGAAAATTTTTCTATATCCCGAACAGTCCACTCATTACTACCGCGGCCTACTGGGAACTAACCGAATTCACCATGTTACTCAGATTCGGCTCACCAAATTTTGATAAATCTTTAAAAGTACACATCGTACAAGAGCAGGCTACTGGGAACTAACTGAATTCACAGAGAAACAGTGTTTCAGTTCGTTAAAACGTTGCTCTATCTTGAATAACAAGCTTATTACATGCGAATCCTATTGGGAACCTATTGAATTCACCATGATACTTAGATTCCGTTCCACAAAATGTTGCTCTATATTGAAAAGCAGACTCATACAAGCATGTCCCATTGGGAACTCACTGAATTCGCCTAGAAATTTTGATTCCATTCGTGAAAATTTTTCTCTATCCCGAACAGTCCACTCATTACTACTGCGGCCTACTGGGAACTAACCGAATTCACCATGTTACTCAGATTCGGCTCACCAAATTTTGATAAATCTTTAAAAGTACACATCGTACAAGAGCAGGCTACTGGGAACTAACTGAATTCACAGAGAAACAGTGTTTCAGTTCGTTAAAACGTTGCTCTATCTTGAATAACAAGCTTATTACATGCGAATCCTATTGGGAACCTACTGAATTCACCATGATACTTAGATTCCGTTCCACAAAATGTTGCTCTATATTGAAAAGCAGACTCATACAAGCATGTCCCATTGGGAACTCACTGAATTCGCCTAGAAATTTTGATTCCATTCGTGAAAATTTTTCTATATCCCGAACAGTCCACTCATTACTACTGCGGCCTACTGGGAACTAACCGAATTCACCATGTTACTCAGATTCGGCTCACCAAATTTTGATAAATCTTTAAAAGTACACATCGTACAAGAGCAGGCTACTGGGAACTAACTGAATTCACAGAGAAACAGTGTTTCAGTTCGTTAAAACGTTGCTCTATCTTGAATAACAAGCTTATTACATGCGAATCCTATTGGGAACCTACTGAATTCACCATGATACTTAGATTCCGTTCCACAAAATGTTGCTCTATATTGAAAAGCAGACTCATACAAGCATGTCCCATTGGGAACTCACTGAATTCGCCTAGAAATTTTGATTCCATTCGTGAAAATTTTTCTCTATCCCGAACAGTCCACTCATTACTACTGCGGCCTACTGGGAACTAACCGAATTCACCATGTTACTCAGATTCGGCTCACCAAATTTTGATAAATCTTTAAAAGTACACATCGTACAAGAGCAGGCTACTGGGAACTAACTGAATTCACAGAGAAACAGTGTTTCAGTTCGTTAAAACGTTGCTCTATCTTGAATAACAAGCTTATTACATGCGAATCCTATTGGGAACCTACTGAATTCACCATGATACTTAGATTCCGTTCCACAAAATGTTGCTCTATATTGAAAAGCAGACTCATACAAGCATGTCCCATTGGGAACTCACTGAATTCGCCTAGAAATTTTGATTCCATTCGTGAAAATTTTTCTATATCCCGAACAGTCCACTCATTACTACTGCGGCCTACTGGGAACTAACCGAATTCACCATGTTACTCAGATTCGGCTCACCAAATTTTGATAAATCTTTAAAAGTACACATCGTACAAGAGCAGGCTACTGGGAACTAACTGAATTCACAGAGAAACAGTGTTTCAGTTCGTTAAAACGTTGCTCTATCTTGAATAACAAGCTTATTACATGCGAATCCTATTGGGAACCTACTGAATTCACCATGATACTTAGATTCCGTTCCACAAAATGTTGCTCTATATTGAAAAGCAGACTCATACAAGCATGTCCCATTGGGAACTCACTGAATTCGCCTAGAAATTTTGACTCCATTCGTGAAAATTTTTCTATATCCCGAACAGTCCACTCATTACTACCGCGGCCTACTGGGAACTAACCGAATTCACCATGTTACTCAGATTCGGCTCACCAAATTTTGATAAATCTTTAAAAGTACACATCGTACAAGAGCAGGCTACTGGGAACTAACTGAATTCACAGAGAAACAGTGTTTCAGTTCGTTAAAACGTTGCTCTATCTTGAATAACAAGCTTATTACATGCGAATCCTATTGGGAACCTACTGAATTCACCATGATACTTAGATTCCGTTCCACAAAATGTTGCTCTATATTGAAAAGCAGACTCATACAAGCATGTCCCATTGGGAACTCACTGAATTCGCCTAGAAATTTTGATTCCATTCGTGAAAATTTTTCTATATCCCGAACAGTCCACTCATTACTACTGCGGCCTACTGGGAACTAACCGAATTCACCATGTTACTCAGATTCGGCTCACCAAATTTTGATAAATCTTTAAAAGTACACATCGTACAAGAGCAGGCTACTGGGAACTAACTGAATTCACAGAGAAACAGTGTTTCAGTTCGTTAAAACGTTGCTCTATCTTGAATAACAAGCTTATTACATGCGAATCCTATTGGGAACCTACTGAATTCACCATGATACTTAGATTCCGTTCCACAAAATGTTGCTCTATATTGAAAAGCAGACTCATACAAGCATGTCCCATTGGGAACTCACTGAATTCGCCTAGAAATTTTGATTCCATTCGTGAAAATTTTTCTATATCCCGAACAGTCCACTCATTACTACCGCGGCCTACTGGGAACTAACCGAATTCACCATGTTACTCAGATTCGGCTCACCAAATTTTGATAAATCTTTAAAAGTACACATCGTACAAGAGCAGGCTACTGGGAACTAACTGAATTCACAGAGAAACAGTGTTTCAGTTCGTTAAAACGTTGCTCTATCTTGAATAACAAGCTTATTACATGCGAATCCTATTGGGAACCTACTGAATTCACCATGATACTTAGATTCCGTTCCACAAAATGTTGCTCTATATTGAAAAGCAGACTCATACAAGCATGTCCCATTGGGAACTCACTGAATTCGCCTAGAAATTTTGATTCCATTCGTGAAAATTTTTCTCTATCCCGAACAGTCCACTCATTACTACTGCGGCCTACTGGGAACTAACCGAATTCACCATGTTACTCAGATTCGGCTCACCAAATTTTGATAAATCTTTAAAAGTGCACATCGTACAAGAGCAGGCTACTGGGAACTAACTGAATTCACAGAGAAACAGTGTTTCAGTTCGTTAAAACGTTGCTCTATCTTGAATAACAAGCTTATTACATGCGAATCCTATTGGGAACCTACTGAATTCACCATGATACTTAGATTCCGTTCCACAAAATGTTGCTCTATATTGAAAAGCAGACTCATACAAGCATGTCCCATTGGGAACTCACTGAATTCGCCTAGAAATTTTGACTCCATTCGTGAAAATTTTTCTCTATCCCGAACAGTCCACTCATTACTAATGCGGCCTACTGGGAACTAACCGAATTCACCATGTTACTCAGATTCGGCTCACCAAATTTTGATAAATCTTTAAAAGTACACATCGTACAAGAGCAGGCTACTGGGAACTAACTGAATTCACAGAGAAACAGTGTTTCAGTTCGTTAAAACGTTGCTCTATCTTGAATAACAAGCTTATTACATGCGAATCCTATTGGGAACCTACTGAATTCACCATGATACTTAGATTCCGTTCCACAAAATGTTGCTCTATATTGAAAAGCAGACTCATACAAGCATGTCCCATTGGGAACTCACTGAATTCGCCTAGAAATTTTGATTCCATTCGTGAAAATTTTTCTATATCCCGAACAGTCCACTCATTACTACTGCGGCCTACTGGGAACTAACCGAATTCACCATGTTACTCAGATTCGGCTCACCAAATTTTGATAAATCTTTAAAAGTACACATCGTACAAGAGCAGGCTACTGGGAACTAACTGAATTCACAGAGAAACAGTGTTTCAGTTCGTTAAAACGTTGCTCTATCTTGAATAACAAGCTTATTACATGCGAATCCTATTGGGAACCTACTGAATTCACCATGATACTTAGATTCCGTTCCACAAAATGTTGCTCTATATTGAAAAGCAGACTCATACAAGCATGTCCCATTGGGAACTCACTGAATTCGCCTAGAAATTTTGATTCCATTCGTGAAAATTTTTCTATATCCCGAACAGTCCACTCATTACTACCGCGGCCTACTGGGAACTAACCGAATTCACCATGTTACTCAGATTCGGCTCACCAAATTTTGATAAATCTTTAAAAGTACACATCGGACAAGAGCAGGCTACTGGGAACTAACTGAATTCACAGAGAAACAGTGTTTCAGTTCGTTAAAACGTTGCTCTATCTTGAATAACAAGCTTATTACACGCGAATCCTATTGGGAACCTACTGAATTCACCATGATACTTAGATTCCGTTCCACAAAATGTTGCTCTATATTGAAAAGCAGACTCATACAAGCATGTCCCATTGGGAACTCACTGAATTCGCCTAGAAATTTTGATTCCATTCGTGAAAATTTTTCTCTATCCCGAACAGTCCACTCATTACTACCGCGGCCTACTGGGAACTAACCGAATTCACCATGTTACTCAGATTCGGCTCACCAAATTTTGATAAATCTTTAAAAGTACACATCGTACAAGAGCAGGCTACTGGGAACTAACTGAATTCACAGAGAAACAGTGTTTCAGTTCGTTAAAACGTTGCTCTATCTTGAATAACAAGCTTATTACATGCGAATCCTATTGGGAACCTACTGAATTCACCATGATACTTAGATTCCGTTCCACAAAATGTTGCTCTATATTGAAAAGCAGACTCATACAAGCATGTCCCATTGGGAACTCACTGAATTCGCCTAGAAATTTTGATTCCATTCGTGAAAATTTTTCTATATCCCGAACAGTCCACTCATTACTACTGCGGCCTACTGGGAACTAACCGAATTCACCATGTTACTCAGATACGGCTCACCAAATTTTGATAAATCTTTAAAAGTACACATCGTACAAGAGCAGGCTACTGGGAACTAACTGAATTCACAGAGAAACAGTGTTTCAGTTCGTTAAAACGTTGCTCTATCTTGAATAACAAGCTTATTACATGCGAATCCTATTGGGAACCTACTGAATTCACCATGATACTTAGATTCCGTTCCACAAAATGTTGCTCTATATTGAAAAGCAGACTCATACAAGCATGTCCCATTGGGAACTCACTGAATTCGCCTAGAAATTTTGATTCCATTCGTGAAAATTTTTCTATATCCCGAACAGTCCACTCATTACTACTGCGGCCTACTGGGAACTAACCGAATTCACCATGTTACTCAGATTCGGCTCACCAAATTTTGATAAATCTTTAAAAGTACACATCGTACAAGAGCAGGCTACTGGGAACTAACTGAATTCACAGAGAAACAGTGTTTCAGTTCGTTAAAACGTTGCTCTATCTTGAATAACAAGCTTATTACATGCGAATCCTATTGGGAACCTACTGAATTCACCATGATACTTAGATTCCGTTCCACAAAATGTTGCTCTATATTGAAAAGCAGACTCATACAAGCATGTCCCATTGGGAACTCACTGAATTCGCCTAGAAATTTTGATTCCATTCGTGAAAATTTTTCTATATCCCGAACACTCCACTCATTACTACTGCAGCCTACTGGGAACTAACCGAATTCACCATGTTACTCAGATTCGGCTCACCAAATTTTGATAAATCTTTAAAAGTACACATCGTACAAGAGCAGGCTACTGGGAACTAACTGAATTCACAGAGAAACAGTGTTTCAGTTCGTTAAAACGTTGCTCTATCTTGAATAACAAGCTTATTACATGCGAATCCTATTGGGAACCTACTGAATTCACCATGATACTTAGATTCCGTTCCACAAAATGTTGCTCTATATTGAAAAGCAGACTCATACAAGCATGTCCCATTGGGAACTCACTGAATTCGCCTAGAAATTTTGATTCCATTCGTGAAAATTTTTCTCTATCCCGAACAGTCCACTCATTACTACTGCGGCCTACTGGGAACTAACCGAATTCACCATGTTACTCAGATTCGGCTCACCAAATTTTGATAAATCTTTAAAAGTACACATCCTACAAGAGCAGGCTACTGGGAACTAACTGAATTCACAGAGAAACAGTGTTTCAGTTCGTTAAAACGTTGCTCTATCTTGAATAACTAGCTTATTACATGCGAATCCTATTGGGAACCTACTGATTTCACCATGATACTTAGATTCCGTTCCACAAAATGTTGCTCTATATTGAAAAGCAGACTCATACAAGCATGTCCCATTGGGAACTCACTGAATTCGCCTAGAAATTTTGATTCCATTCGTGAAAATTTTTCTCTATCCCGAACAGTCCACTCATTACTACTGCGGCCTACTGGGAACTAACCGAATTCACCATGTTACTCAGATTCGGCTCACCAAATTTTGATAAATCTTTAAAAGTACACATCGTACAAGAGCAGGCTACTGGGAACTAACTGAATTCACAGAGAAACAGTGTTTCAGTTCGTTAAAACGTTGCTCTATCTTGAATAACAAGCTTATTACATGCGAATCCTATTGGGAACCTACTGAATTCACCATGATACTTAGATTCCGTTCCACAAAATGTTGCTCTATATTGAAAAGCAGACTCATACAAGCATGTCCCATTGGGAACTCACTGAATTCGCCTAGAAATTTTGATTCCATTCGTGAAAATTTTTCTCTATCCCGAACAGTCCACTCATTACTACTGCGGCCTACTGGGAACTAACCGAATTCACCATGTTACTCAGATTCGGCTCACCAAATTTTGATAAATCTTTAAAAGTACACATCGTACAAGAGCAGGCTACTGGGAACTAACTGAATTCACAGAGAAACAGTGTTTCAGTTCGTTAAAACGTTGCTCTATCTTGAATAACAAGCTTATTACATGCGAATCCTATTGGGAACCTACTGAATTCACCATGATACTTAGATTCCGTTCCACAAAATGTTGCTCTATATTGAAAAGCAGACTCATACAAGCATGTCCCATTGGGAACTCACTGAATTCGCCTAGAAATTTTGATTCCATTCGTGAAAATTTTTCTATATCCCGAACAGTCCACTCATTACTACCGCGGCCTACTGGGAACTAACCGAATTCACCATGTTACTCAGATTCGGCTCACCAAATTTTGATAAATCTTTAAAAGTACACATCGTACAAGAGCAGGCTACTGGGAACTAACTGAATTCACAGAGAAACAGTGTTTCAGTTCGTTAAAACGTTGCTCTATCTTGAATAACAAGCTTATTACACGCGAATCCTATTGGGAACCTACTGAATTCACCATGATACTTAGATTCCGTTCCACAAAATGTTGCTCTATATTGAAAAGCAGACTCATACAAGCATGTCCCATTGGGAACTCACTGAATTCGCCTAGAAATTTTGATTCCATTCGTGAAAATTTTTCTCTATCCCGAACAGTCCACTCATTACTACCGCGGCCTACTGGGAACTAACCGAATTCACCATGTTACTCAGATTCGGCTCACCAAATTTTGATAAATCTTTAAAAGTACACATCGTACAAGAGCAGGCTACTGGGAACTAACTGAATTCACAGAGAAACAGTGTTTCAGTTCGTTAAAACGTTGCTCTATCTTGAATAACAAGCTTATTACATGCGAATCCTATTGGGAACCTACTGAATTCACCATGATACTTAGATTCCGTTCCACAAAATGTTGCTCTATATTGAAAAGCAGACTCATACAAGCATGTCCCATTGGGAACTCACTGAATTCGCCTAGAAATTTTGATTCCATTCGTGAAAATTTTTCTATATCCCGAACAGTCCACTCATTACTACTGCGGCCTACTGGGAACTAACCGAATTCACCATGTTACTCAGATACGGCTCACCAAATTTTGATAAATCTTTAAAAGTACACATCGTACAAGAGCAGGCTACTGGGAACTAACTGAATTCACAGAGAAACAGTGTTTCAGTTCGTTAAAACGTTGCTCTATCTTGAATAACAAGCTTATTACATGCGAATCCTATTGGGAACCTACTGAATTCACCATGATACTTAGATTCCGTTCCACAAAATGTTGCTCTATATTGAAAAGCAGACTCATACAAGCATGTCCCATTGGGAACTCACTGAATTCGCCTAGAAATTTTGATTCCATTCGTGAAAATTTTTCTATATCCCGAACAGTCCACTCATTACTACTGCGGCCTACTGGGAACTAACCGAATTCACCATGTTACTCAGATTCGGCTCACCAAATTTTGATAAATCTTTAAAAGTACACATCGTACAAGAGCAGGCTACTGGGAACTAACTGAATTCACAGAGAAACAGTGTTTCAGTTCGTAAAACGTTGCTCTATCTTGAATAACAAGCTTATTACATGCGAATCCTATTGGGAACCTACTGAATTCACCATGATACTTAGATTCCGTTCCACAAAATGTTGCTCTATATTGAAAAGCAGACTCATACAAGCATGTCCCATTGGGAACTCACTGAATTCGCCTAGAAATTTTGATTCCATTCGTGAAAATTTTTCTATATCCCGAACACTCCACTCATTACTACTGCAGCCTACTGGGAACTAACCGAATTCACCATGTTACTCAGATTCGGCTCACCAAATTTTGATAAATCTTTAAAAGTACACATCGTACAAGAGCAGGCTACTGGGAACTAACTGAATTCACAGAGAAACAGTGTTTCAGTTCGTTAAAACGTTGCTCTATCTTGAATAACAAGCTTATTACATGCGAATCCTATTGGGAACCTACTGAATTCACCATGATACTTAGATTCCGTTCCACAAAATGTTGCTCTATATTGAAAAGCAGACTCATACAAGCATGTCCCATTGGGAACTCACTGAATTCGCCTAGAAATTTTGATTCCATTCGTGAAAATTTTTCTCTATCCCGAACAGTCCACTCATTACTACTGCGGCCTACTGGGAACTAACCGAATTCACCATGTTACTCAGATTCGGCTCACCAAATTTTGATAAATCTTTAAAAGTACACATCCTACAAGAGCAGGCTACTGGGAACTAACTGAATTCACAGAGAAACAGTGTTTCAGTTCGTTAAAACGTTGCTCTATCTTGAATAACTAGCTTATTACATGCGAATCCTATTGGGAACCTACTGATTTCACCATGATACTTAGATTCCGTTCCACAAAATGTTGCTCTATATTGAAAAGCAGACTCATACAAGCATGTCCCATTGGGAACTCACTGAATTCGCCTAGAAATTTTGATTCCATTCGTGAAAATTTTTCTCTATCCCGAACAGTCCACTCATTACTACTGCGGCCTACTGGGAACTAACCGAATTCACCATGTTACTCAGATTCGGCTCACCAAATTTTGATAAATCTTTAAAAGTACACATCGTACAAGAGCAGGCTACTGGGAACTAACTGAATTCACAGAGAAACAGTGTTTCAGTTCGTTAAAACGTTGCTCTATCTTGAATAACAAGCTTATTACATGCGAATCCTATTGGGAACCTACTGAATTCACCATGATACTTAGATTCCGTTCCACAAAATGTTGCTCTATATTGAAAAGCAGACTCATACAAGCATGTCCCATTGGGAACTCACTGAATTCGCCTAGAAATTTTGATTCCATTCGTGAAAATTTTTCTCTATCCCGAACAGTCCACTCATTACTACTGCGGCCTACTGGGAACTAACCGAATTCACCATGTTACTCAGATTCGGCTCACCAAATTTTGATAAATCTTTAATTTACACATCGTACAAGAGCAGGCTACTGGAAATAACTGAATTCACAGAGAAACAGTGTTTCAGTTCGTTAAAACGTTGCTCTATCTTGAATAACAAGCTTATTACATGCGAATCCTATTGGGAACCTACTGAATTCACCATGATACTTAGATTCCGTTCCACAAAATGTTGCTCTATATTGAAAAGCAGACTCATACAAGCATGTCCCATTGGGAACTCACTGAATTCGCCTAGAAATTTTGATTCCATTCGTGAAAATTTTTCTCTATCCCGAACAGTCCACTCATTACTACTGCGGCCTACTGGGAAGTAACCGAATTCACCATGTTACTCAGATTCGGCTCACCAAATTTTGATAAATCTTTAAAAGTACACATCGTACAAGAGCAGGCTACTGGGACTAACTGAATTCACAGAGAAACAGTGTTTCAGTTCGTTAAAACGTTGCTCTATCTTGAATAACAAGCTTATTACATGCGAATCCTATTGGGAACCTACTGAATTCACCATGATACTTAGATTCCGTTCCACAAAATGTTGCTCTATATTGAAAAGCAGACTCATACAAGCATGTCCCATTGGGAACTCACTGAATTCGCCTAGAAATTTTGATTCCATTCGTGAAAATTTTTCTATATCCCGAACAGTCCACTCATTACTACTGCGGCCTACTGGGAACTAACCGAATTCACCATGTTACTCAGATTCGGCTCACCAAATTTTGATAAATCTTTAAAAGTACACATCGTACAAGAGCAGGCTACTGGGAACTAACTGAATTCACAGAGAAACAGTGTTTCAGTTCGTTAAAACGTTGCTCTATCTTGAATAACAAGCTTATTACATGCGAATCCTATTGGGAACCTACTGAATTCACCATGATACTTAGATTCCGTTCCACAAAATGTTGCTCTATATTGAAAAGCAGACTCATACAAGCATGTCCCATTGGGAACTCACTGAATTCGCCTAGAAATTTTGATTCCATTCGTGAAAATTTTTCTCTATCCCGAACAGTCCACTCATTACTACTGCGGCCTACTGGGAACTAACCGAATTCACCATGTTACTCAGATTCGGCTCACCAAATTTTGATAAATCTTTAAAAGTACACATCGTACAAGAGCAGGCTACTGGGAACTAACTGAATTCACAGAGAAACAGTGTTTCAGTTCGTTAAAACGTTGCTCTATCTTGAATAACAAGCTTATTACATGCGAATCCTATTGGGAACCTACTGAATTCACCATGATACTTAGATTCCGTTCCACAAAATGTTGCTCTATATTGAAAAGCAGACTCATACAAGCATGTCCCATTGGGAACTCACTGAATTCGCCTAGAAATTTTGATTCCATTCGTGAAAATTTTTCTCTATCCCGAACAGTCCACTCATTACTACTGCGGCCTACTGGGAACTAACCGAATTCACCATGTTACTCAGATTCGGCTCACCAAATTTTGATAAATCTTTAAAAGTACACATCGTACAAGAGCAGGCTACTGGGAACTAACTGAATTCACAGAGAAACAGTGTTTCAGTTCGTTAAAACGTTGCTCTATCTTGAATAACAAGCTTATTACATGCGAATCCTATTGGGAACCTACTGAATTCACCATGATACTTAGATTCCGTTCCACAAAATGTTGCTCTATATTGAAAAGCAGACTCATACAAGCATGTCCCATTGGGAACTCACTGAATTCGCCTAGAAATTTTGATTCCATTCGTGAAAATTTTTCTATATCCCGAACAGTCCACTCATTACTACTGCGGCCTACTGGGAACTAACCGAATTCACCATGTTACTCAGATTCGGCTCACCAAATTTTGATAAATCTTTAAAAGTACACATCGTACAAGAGCAGGCTACTGGGAACTAACTGAATTCACAGAGAAACAGTGTTTCAGTTCGTTAAAACGTTGCTCTATCTTGAATAACAAGCTTATTACATGCGAATCCTATTGGGAACCTACTGAATTCACCATGATACTTAGATTCCGTTCCACAAAATGTTGCTCTATATTGAAAAGCAGACTCATACAAGCATGTCCCATTGGGAACTCACTGAATTCGCCTAGAAATTTTGATTCCATTCGTGAAAATTTTTCTCTATCCCGAACAGTCCACTCATTACTACTGCGGCCTACTGGGAACTAACCGAATTCACCATGTTACTCAGATTCGGCTCACCAAATTTTGATAAATCTTTAAAAGTACACATCGTACAAGAGCAGGCTACTGGGAACTAACTGAATTCACAGAGAAACAGTGTTTCAGTTCGTTAAAACGTTGCTCTATCTTGAATAACAAGCTTATTACATGCGAATCCTATTGGGAACCTACTGATTTCACCATGATACTTAGATTCCGTTCCACAAAATGTTGCTCTATATTGAAAAGCAGACTCATACAAGCATGTCCCATTGGGAACTCACTGAATTCGCCTAGAAATTTTGATTCCATTCGTGAAAATTTTTCTCTATCCCGAACAGTCCACTCATTACTACTGCGGCCTACTGGGAACTAACCGAATTCACCATGTTACTCAGATTCGGCTCACCAAATTTTGATAAATCTTTAAAAGTACACATCGTACAAGAGCAGGCTACTGGGAACTAACTGAATTCACAGAGAAACAGTGTTTCAGTTCGTTAAAACGTTGCTCTATCTTGAATAACAAGCTTATTACATGCGAATCCTATTGGGAACCTACTGAATTCACCATGATACTTAGATTCCGTTCCACAAAATGTTGCTCTATATTGAAAAGCAGACTCATACAAGCATGTCCCATTGGGAACTCACTGAATTCGCCTAGAAATTTTGATTCCATTCGTGAAAATTTTTCTCTATCCCGAACAGTCCACTCATTACTACTGCGGCCTACTGGGAACTAACCGAATTCACCATGTTACTCAGATTCGGCTCACCAAATTTTGATAAATCTTTAAAAGTACACATCGTACAAGAGCAGGCTACTGGGAACTAACTGAATTCACAGAGAAACAGTGTTTCAGTTCGTTAAAACGTTGCTCTATCTTGAATAACAAGCTTATTACATGCGAATCCTATTGGGAACCTACTGAATTCACCATGATACTTAGATTCCGTTCCACAAAATGTTGCTCTATATTGAAAAGCAGACTCATACAAGCATGTCCCATTGGGAACTCACTGAATTCGCCTAGAAATTTTGATTCCATTCGTGAAAATTTTTCTCTATCCCGAACAGTCCACTCATTACTACTGCGGCCTACTGGGAACTAACCGAATTCACCATGTTACTCAGATTCGGCTCACCAAATTTTGATAAATCTTTAAAAGTACACATCGTACAAGAGCAGGCTACTGGGAACTAACTGAATTCACAGAGAAACAGTGTTTCAGTTCGTTAAAACGTTGCTCTATCTTGAATAACAAGCTTATTACATGCGAATCCTATTGGGAACCTACTGAATTCACCATGATACTTAGATTCCGTTCCACAAAATGTTGCTCTATATTGAAAAGCAGACTCATACAAGCATGTCCCATTGGGAACTCACTGAATTCGCCTAGAAATTTTGATTCCATTCGTGAAAATTTTTCTCTATCCCGAACAGTCCACTCATTACTACTGCGGCCTACTGGGAACTAACCGAATTCACCATGTTACTCAGATTCGGCTCACCAAATTTTGATAAATCTTTAAAAGTACACATCGTACAAGAGCAGGCTACTGGGAACTAACTGAATTCACAGAGAAACAGTGTTTCAGTTCGTTAAAACGTTGCTCTATCTTGAATAACAAGCTTATTACATGCGAATCCTATTGGGAACCTACTGAATTCACCATGATACTTAGATTCCGTTCCACAAAATGTTGCTCTATATTGAAAAGCAGACTCATACAAGCATGTCCCATTGGGAACTCACTGAATTCGCCTAGAAATTTTGATTCCATTCGTGAAAATTTTTCTCTATCCCGAACAGTCCACTCATTACTACTGCGGCCTACTGGGAACTAACCGAATTCACCATGTTACTCAGATTCGGCTCACCAAATTTTGATAAATCTTTAAAAGTACACATCGTACAAGAGCAGGCTACTGGGAACTAACTGAATTCACAGAGAAACAGTGTTTCAGTTCGTTAAAACGTTGCTCTATCTTGAATAACAAGCTTATTACATGCGAATCCTATTGGGAACCTACTGAATTCACCATGATACTTAGATTCCGTTCCACAAAATGTTGCTCTATATTGAAAAGCAGACTCATACAAGCATGTCCCATTGGGAACTCACTGAATTCGCCTAGAAATTTTGATTCCATTCGTGAAAATTTTTCTCTATCCCGAACAGTCCACTCATTACTACTGCGGCCTACTGGGAACTAACCGAATTCACCATGTTACTCAGATTCGGCTCACCAAATTTTGATAAATCTTTAAAAGTACACATCGTACAAGAGCAGGCTACTGGGAACTAACTGAATTCACAGAGAAACAGTGTTTCAGTTCGTTAAAACGTTGCTCTATCTTGAATAACAAGCTTATTACATGCGAATCCTATTGGGAACCTACTGAATTCACCATGATACTTAGATTCCGTTCCACAAAATGTTGCTCTATATTGAAAAGCAGACTCATACAAGCATGTCCCATTGGGAACTCACTGAATTCGCCTAGAAATTTTGATTCCATTCGTGAAAATTTTTCTCTATCCCGAACAGTCCACTCATTACTACTGCGGCCTACTGGGAACTAACCGAATTCACCATGTTACTCAGATTCGGCTCACCAAATTTTGATAAATCTTTAAAAGTACACATCGTACAAGAGCAGGCTACTGGGAACTAACTGAATTCACAGAGAAACAGTGTTTCAGTTCGTTAAAACGTTGCTCTATCTTGAATAACAAGCTTATTACATGCGAATCCTATTGGGAACCTACTGAATTCACCATGATACTTAGATTCCGTTCCACAAAATGTTGCTCTATATTGAAAAGCAGACTCATACAAGCATGTCCCATTGGGAACTCACTGAATTCGCCTAGAGATTTTGATTCCATTCGTGAAAATTTTTCTCTATCCCGAACAGTCCACTCATTACTACTGCGGCCTACTGGGAACTAACCGAATTCACCATGTTACTCAGATTCGGCTCACCAAATTTTGATAAATCTTTAAAAGTACACATCGTACAAGAGCAGGCTACTGGGAACTAACTGAATTCACAGAGAAACAGTGTTTCAGTTCGTTAAAACGTTGCTCTATCTTGAATAACAAGCTTATTACATGCGAATCCTATTGGGAACCTACTGAATTCACCATGATACTTAGATTCCGTTCCACAAAATGTTGCTCTATATTGAAAAGCAGACTCATACAAGCATGTCCCATTGGGAACTCACTGAATTCGCCTAGAAATTTTGATTCCATTCGTGAAAATTTTTCTCTATCCCGAACAGTCCACTCATTACTACTGCGGCCTACTGGGAACTAACCGAATTCACCATGTTACTCAGATTCGGCTCACCAAATTTTGATAAATCTTTAAAAGTACACATCGTACAAGAGCAGGCTACTGGGAACTAACTGAATTCACAGAGAAACAGTGTTTCAGTTCGTTAAAACGTTGCTCTATCTTGAATAACAAGCTTATTACATGCGAATCCTATTGGGAACCTACTGAATTCACCATGATACTTAGATTCCGTTCCACAAAATGTTGCTCTATATTGAAAAGCAGACTCATACAAGCATGTCCCATTGGGAACTCACTGAATTCGCCTAGAAATTTTGATTCCATTCGTGAAAATTTTTCTCTATCCCGAACAGTCCACTCATTACTACTGCGGCCTACTGGGAACTAACCGAATTCACCATGTTACTCAGATTCGGCTCACCAAATTTTGATAAATCTTTAAAAGTACACATCGTACAAGAGCAGGCTACTGGGAACTAACTGAATTCACAGAGAAACAGTGTTTCAGTTCGTTAAAACGTTGCTCTATCTTGAATAACAAGCTTATTACATGCGAATCCTATTGGGAACCTACTGAATTCACCATGATACTTAGATTCCGTTCCACAAAATGTTGCTCTATATTGAAAAGCAGACTCATACAAGCATGTCCCATTGGGAACTCACTGAATTCGCCTAGAAATTTTGATTCCATTCGTGAAAATTTTTCTCTATCCCGAACAGTCCACTCATTACTACTGCGGCCTACTGGGAACTAACCGAATTCACCATGTTACTCAGATTCGGCTCACCAAATTTTGATAAATCTTTAAAAGTACACATCGTACAAGAGCAGGCTACTGGGAACTAACTGAATTCACAGAGAAACAGTGTTTCAGTTCGTTAAAACGTTGCTCTATCTTGAATAACAAGCTTATTACATGCGAATCCTATTGGGAACCTACTGAATTCACCATGATACTTAGATTCCGTTCCACAAAATGTTGCTCTATATTGAAAAGCAGACTCATACAAGCATGTCCCATTGGGAACTCACTGAATTCGCCTAGAGATTTTGATTCCATTCGTGAAAATTTTTCTCTATCCCGAACAGTCCACTCATTACTACTGCGGCCTACTGGGAACTAACCGAATTCACCATGTTACTCAGATTCGGCTCACCAAATTTTGATAAATCTTTAAAAGTACACATCGTACAAGAGCAGGCTACTGGGAACTAACTGAATTCACAGAGAAACAGTGTTTCAGTTCGTTAAAACGTTGCTCTTTCTTGAATAACAAGCTTATTACATGCGAATCCTATTGGGAACCTACTGAATTCACCATGATACTTAGATTCCGTTCCACAAAATGTTGCTCTATATTGAAAAGCAGACTCATACAAGCATGTCCCATTGGGAACTCACTGAATTCGCCTAGAAATTTTGATTCCATTCGTGAAAATTTTTCTCTATCCCGAACAGTCCACTCATTACTACTGCGGCCTACTGGGAACTAACCGAATTCACCATGTTACTCAGATTCGGCTCACCAAATTTTGATAAATCTTTAAAAGTACACATCGTACAAGAGCAGGCTACTGGGAACTAACTGAATTCACAGAGAAACAGTGTTTCAGTTCGTTAAAACGTTGCTCTATCTTGAATAACAAGCTTATTACATGCGAATCCTATTGGGAACCTACTGAATTCACCATGATACTTAGATTCCGTTCCACAAAATGTTGCTCTATATTGAAAAGCAGACTCATACAAGCATGTCCCATTGGGAACTCACTGAATTCGCCTAGAAATTTTGATTCCATTCGTGAAAATTTTTCTCTATCCCGAACAGTCCACTCATTACTACTGCGGCCTACTGGGAACTAACCGAATTCACCATGTTACTCAGATTCGGCTCACCAAATTTTGATAAATCTTTAAAAGTACACATCGTACAAGAGCAGGCTACTGGGAACTAACTGAATTCACAGAGAAACAGTGTTTCAGTTCGTTAAAACGTTGCTCCTTCTTGAATAATAAATTATTACATGCGAATCCTATTGGGAACCTACTGAATTCACCATGATACTTAGATTCCGTTCCACAAAATGTTGCTCTATATTGAAAAGCAGACTCATACAAGCATGTCCCATTGGGAACTCACTGAATTCGCCTAGAAATTTTGATTCCATTCGTGAAAATTTTTCTCTATCCCGAGCAGTCCACTCATTACTACTGCGGCCTACTGGGAACTAACCGAATTCACCATGTTACTCAGATTCGGCTCACCAAATTTTGATAAATCTTTAAAAGTACACATCGTACAAGAGCAGGCTACTGGGAACTAACTGAATTCACAGAGAAACAGTGTTTCAGTTCGTTAAAACGTTGCTCTATCTTGAATGACAAGCTTATTACATGCGAATCCTATTGGGAACCTACTGAATTCACCATGATACTTAGATTCCGTTCCACAAAATGTTGCTCTATATTGAAAAGCAGACTCATACAATCATGTCCCATTGGGAACTCACTGAATTCGCCTAGAGATTTTGATTCCATTCGTGAAAATTTTTCTCTATCCCGAACAGTCCACTCATTACTACTGCGGCCTACTGGGAACTAACCGAATTCACCATGTTACTCAGATTCGGCTCACCAAATTTTGATAAATCTTTAAAAGTACACATCGTACAAGAGCAGGCTACTGGGAACTAACTGAATTCACAGAGAAACAGTGTTTCAGTTCGTTAAAACGTTGCTCTTTCTTGAATAACAAGCTTATTACATGCGAATCCTATTGGGAACCTACTGAATTCACCATGTTACTTAGATTCCGTTCCACAAAATGTTGCTCTATATTGAAAAGCAGACTCATACAAGCATGTCCCATTGGGAACTCACTGAATTCGCCTAGAGATTTTGATTCCATTCGTGAAAATTTTTCTCTATCCCGAACAGTCCACTCATTACTACTGCGGCCTACTGGGAACTAACCGAATTCACCATGTTACTCAGATTCGGCTCACCAAATTTTGATAAATCTTTAAAAGTACACATCGTACAAGAGCAGGCTACTGGGAACTAACTGAATTCACAGAGAAACAGTGTTTCAGTTCGTTAAAACGTTGCTCTATCTTGAATAACAAGCTTATTACATGCGAATCCTATTGGGAACCTACTGAATTCACCATGATACTTAGATTCCGTTCCACAAAATGTTGCTCTATATTGAAAAGCAGACTCATACAAGCATGTCCCATTGGGAACTCACTGAATTCGCCTAGAAATTTTGATTCCATTCGTGAAAATTTTTCTCTATCCCGAACAGTCCACTCATTACTACTGCGGCCTACTGGGAACTAACCGAATTCACCATGTTACTCAGATTCGGCTCACCAAATTTTGATAAATCTTTAAAAGTACACATCGTACAAGAGCAGGCTACTGGGAACTAACTGAATTCACAGAGAAACAGTGTTTCAGTTCGTTAAAACGTTGCTCTATCTTGAATAACAAGCTTATTACATGCGAATCCTATTGGGAACCTACTGAATTCACCATGATACTTAGATTCCGTTCCACAAAATGTTGCTCTATATTGAAAAGCAGACTCATACAATCATGTCCCATTGGGAACTCACTGAATTCGCCTAGAGATTTTGATTCCATTCGTGAAAATTTTTCTCTATCCCGAACAGTCCACTCATTACTACTGCGGCCTACTGGGAACTAACCGAATTCACCATGTTACTCAGATTCGGCTCACCAAATTTTGATAAATCTTTAAAAGTACACATCGTACAAGAGCAGGCTACTGGGAACTAACTGAATTCACAGAGAAACAGTGTTTCAGTTCGTTAAAACGTTGCTCTATCTTGAATAACAAGCTTATTACATGCGAATCCTATTGGGAACCTACTGAATTCACCATGATACTTAGATTCCGTTCCACAAAATGTTGCTCTATATTGAAAAGCAGACTCATACAAGCATGTCCCATTGGGAACTCACTGAATTCGCCTAGAAATTTTGATTCCATTCGTGAAAATTTTTCTCTATCCCGAACAGTCCACTCATTACTACTGCGGCCTACTGGGAACTAACCGAATTCACCATGTTACTCAGATTCGGCTCACCAAATTTTGATAAATCTTTAAAAGTACACATCGTACAAGAGCAGGCTACTGGGAACTAACTGAATTCACAGAGAAACAGTGTTTCAGTTCGTTAAAACGTTGCTCTTTCTTTAATAGTAAGCTTATTACATGCGAATCCTATTGGGAACCTACTGAATTCACCATGATACTTAGATTCCGTTCCACAAAATGTTGCTCTATATTGAAAAGCAGACTCATACAAGCATGTCCCATTGGGAACTCACTGAATTCGCCTAGAAATTTTGATTCCATTCGTGAAAATTTTTCTCTATCCCGAGCAGTCCACTCATTACTACTGCGGCCTACTGGGAACTAACCGAATTCACCATGTTACTCAGATTCGGCTCACCAAATTTTGATAAATCTTTAAAAGTACACATCGTACAAGAGCAGGCTACTGGGAACTAACTGAATTCACAGAGAAACAGTGTTTCAGTTCGTTAAAACGTTGCTCTATCTTGAATGACAAGCTTATTACATGCGAATCCTATTGGGAACCTACTGAATTCACCATGATACTTAGATTCCGTTCCACAAAATGTTGCTCTATATTGAAAAGCAGACTCATACAATCATGTCCCATTGGGAACTCACTGAATTCGCCTAGAGATTTTGATTCCATTCGTGAAAATTTTTCTCTATCCCGAACAGTCCACTCATTACTACTGCGGCCTACTGGGAACTAACCGAATTCACCATGTTACTCAGATTCGGCTCACCAAATTTTGATAAATCTTTAAAAGTACACATCGTACAAGAGCAGGCTACTGGGAACTAACTGAATTCACAGAGAAACAGTGTTTCAGTTCGTTAAAACGTTGCTCTTTCTTGAATAACAAGCTTATTACATGCGAATCCTATTGGGAACCTACTGAATTCACCATGTTACTTAGATTCCGTTCCACAAAATGTTGCTCTATATTGAAAAGCAGACTCATACAAGCATGTCCCATTGGGAACTCACTGAATTCGCCTAGAAATTTTGATTCCATTCGTGAAAATTTTTCTCTATCCCGAACAGTCCACTCATTACTACTGCGGCCTACTGGGAACTAACCGAATTCACCATGTTACTCAGATTCGGCTCACCAAATTTTGATAAATCTTTAAAAGTACACATCGTACAAGAGCAGGCTACTGGGACCTAACTGAATTCACAGAGAAACAGTGTTTCAGTTCGTTAAAACGTTGCTCTATCTTGAATAACAAGCTTATTACATGCGAATCCTATTGGGAACCTACTGAATTCACCATGATACTTAGATTCCGTTCCACAAAATGTTGCTCTATATTGAAAAGCAGACTCATACAAGCATGTCCCATTGGGAACTCACTGAATTCGCCCAGAAATTTTGATTCCATTCGTGAAAATTTTTCTCTATCCCGAACAGTCCACTCATTACTACTGCGGCCTACTGGGAACTAACCGAATTCACCATGTTACTCAGATTCGGCTCACCAAATTTTGATAAATCTTTAAAAGTACACATCGTACAAGAGCAGGCTACTGGGAACTAACTGAATTCACAGAGATACAGTGTTTCAGTTCGTTAAAACGTTGCTCTATCTTGAATAACAAGCTTATTACATGCGAATCCTATTGGGAACCTACTGAATTCACCATGATACTTAGATTCCGTTCCACAAAATGTTGCTCTATATTGAAAAGCAGACTCATACAAGCATGTCCCATTGGGAACTCACTGAATTCGCCTAGAAATTTTGATTCCATTCGTGAAAATTTTTCTCTATCCCGAACAGTCCACTCATTACTACTGCGGCCTACTGGGAACTAACCGAATTCACCATGTTACTCAGATTCGGCTCACCAAATTTTGATAAATCTTTAAAAGTACACATCGTACAAGAGCAGGCTACTGGGAACTAACTGAATTCACAGAGAAACAGTGTTTCAGTTCGTTAAAACGTTGCTCTATCTTGAATAACAAGCTTATTACATGCGAATCCTATTGGGAACCTACTGAATTCACCATGATACTTAGATTCCGTTCCACAAAATGTTGCTCTATATTGAAAAGCAGACTCATACAAGCATGTCCCATTGGGAACTCACTGAATTCGCCTAGAAATTTTGATTCCATTCGTGAAAATTTTTCTATATCCCGAACAGTCCACTCATTACTACTGCGGCCTACTGGGAACTAACCGAATTCACCATGTTACTCAGATTCGGCTCACCAAATTTTGATAAATCTTTAAAAGTACACATCGTACAAGAGCAGGCTACTGGGAACTAATTGAATTCACAGAGAAACAGTGTTTCAGTTCGTTAAAACGTTGCTCTATCTTGAATAACAAGCTTATTACATGCGAATCCTATTGGGAACCTACTGAATTCACCATGATACTTAGATTCCGTTCCACAAAATGTTGCTCTATACTGAAAAGCAGACTCATACAAGCATGTCCCATTGGGAACTCACTGAATTCGCCTAGAGATTTTGATTCCATTCGTGAAAATTTTTCTCTATCCCGAACAGTCCACTCATTACTACTGCGGCCTACTGGGAACTAACCGAATTCACCATGTTACTCAGATTCGGCTCACCAAATTTTGATAAATCTTTAAAAGTACACATCGTACAAGAGCAGGCTACTGGGAACTAACTGAATTCACAGAGAAACAGTGTTTCAGTTCGTTAAAACGTTGCTCTATCTTGAATAACAAGCTTATTACATGCGAATCCTATTGGGAACCTACTGAATTCACCATGATACTTAGATTCCGTTCCACAAAATGTTGCTCTATATTGAAAAGCAGACTCATACAAGCATGTCCCATTGGGAACTCACTGAATTCGCCTAGAAATTTTGATTCCATTCGTGAAAATTTTTCTCTATCCCGAACAGTCCACTCATTACTACTGCGGCCTACTGGGAACTAACCGAATTCACCATGTTACTCAGATTCGGCTCACCAAATTTTGATAAATCTTTAAAAGTACACATCGTACAAGAGCAGGCTACTGGGAACTAACTGAATTCACAGAGAAACAGTGTTTCAGTTCGTTGAAACGTTGCTCTATCTTGAATAACAAGCTTATTACATGCGAATCCTATTGGGAACCTACTGAATTCACCATGATACTTAGATTCCGTTCCACAAAATGTTGCTCTATATTGAAAAGCAGACTCATACAAGCATGTCCCATTGGGAACTCACTGAATTCGCCTAGAAATTTTGATTCCATTCGTGAAAATTTTTCTATATCCCGAACAGTCCACTCATTACTACTGCGGCCTACTGGGAACTAACCGAATTCACCATGTTACTCAGATTCGGCTCACCAAATTTTGATAAATCTTTAAAAGTACACATCGTACAAGAGCAGGCTACTGGGAACGAACTGAATTCACAGAGAAACAGTGTTTCAGTTCGTTAAAACCTTGCTCTATCTTGAATAACAAGCTTATTACATGCGAATCCTATTGGGAACCTACTGAATTCACCATGATACTTAGATTCCGTTCCACAAAATGTTGCTCTATATTGAAAAGCAGACTCATACAAGCATGTCCCATTGGGAACTCACTGAATTCGCCTAGAAATTTTGATTCCATTCGTGAAAATTTTTCTCTATCCCGAACAGTCCACTCATTACTACTGCGGCCTACTGGGAACTAACCGAATTCACCATGTTACTCAGATTCGGCTCACCAAATTTTGATAAATCTTTAAAAGTACACATCGGACAAGAGCAGGCTACTGGGAACTAACTGAATTCACAGAGAAACAGTGTTTCAGTTCGTTAAAACGTTGCTCTTTCTTGAATAACAAGCTTATTACATGCGAATCCTATTGGGAACCTACTGAATTCACCATGATACTTAGATTCCGTTCCACAAAATGTTGCTCTATATTGAAAAGCAGACTCATACAAGCATGTCCCATTGGGAACTCACTGAATTCGCCTAGAAATTTTGATTCCATTCGTGAAAATTTTTCTCTATCCCGAACAGTCCACTCATTACTACTGCGGCCTACTGGGAACTAACCGAATTCACCATGTTACTCAGATTCGGCTCACCAAATTTTGATAAATCTTTAAAAGTACACATCGTACAAGAGCAGGCTACTGGGAACTAACTGAATTCACAGAGAAACAGTGTTTCAGTTCGTTAAAACGTTGCTCTATCTTGAATAACAAGCTTATTACATGTGAATCCTATTGGGAACCTACTGAATTCACCATGATACTTAGATTCCGTTCCACAAAATGTTGCTCTATACTGAAAAGCAGACTCATACAAGCATGTCCCATTGGGAACTCACTGAATTCGCCTAGAGATTTTGATTCCATTCGTGAAAATTTTTCTCTATCCCGAACAGTCCACTCATTACTACTGCGGCCTACTGGGAACTAACCGAATTCACCATGTTACTCAGATTCGGCTCACCAAATTTTGATAAATCTTTAAAAGTACACATCGTACAAGAGCAGGCTACTGGGAACTAACTGAATTCACAGAGAAACAGTGTTTCAGTTCGTTAAAACGTTGCTCTATCTTGAATAACAAGCTTATTACATGCGAATCCTATTGGGAACCTACTGAATTCACCATGATACTTAGATTCCGTTCCACAAAATGTTGCTCTATATTGAAAAGCAGACTCATACAAGCATGTCCCATTGGGAACTCACTGAATTCGCCTAGAAATTTTGATTCCATTCGTGAAAATTTTTCTCTATCCCGAACAGTCCACTCATTACTACTGCGGCCTACTGGGAACTAACCGAATTCACCATGTTACTCAGATTCGGCTCACCAAATTTTGATAAATCTTTAAAAGTACACATCGTACAAGAGCAGGCTACTGGGAACTAACTGAATTCACAGAGAAACAGTGTTTCAGTTCGTTAAAACGTTGCTCTATCTTGAATAACAAGCTTATTACATGCGAATCCTATTGGGAACCTACTGAATTCACCATGATACTTAGATTCCGTTCCACAAAATGTTGCTCTATATTGAAAAGCAGACTCATACAAGCATGTCCCATTGGGAACTCACTGAATTCGCCTAGAAATTTTGATTCCATTCGTGAAAATTTTTCTCTATCCCGAACAGTCCACTCATTACTACTGCGGCCTACTGGGAACTAACCGAATTCACCATGTTACTCAGATTCGGCTCACCAAATTTTGATAAATCTTTAAAAGTACACATCGTACAAGAGCAGGCTACTGGGAACTAACTGAATTCACAGAGAAACAGTGTTTCAGTTCGTTAAAACGTTGCTCTATCTTGAATACAAGCTTATTACATGCGAATCCTATTGGGAACCTACTGAATTCACCATGATACTTAGATTCCGTTCCACAAAATGTTGCTCTATACTGAAAAGCAGACTCATACAAGCATGTCCCATTGGGAACTCACTGAATTCGCCTAGAAATTTTGATTCCATTCGTGAAAATTTTTCTCTATCCCGAACAGTCCACTCATTACTACTGCGGCCTACTGGGAACTAACCGAATTCACCATGTTACTCAGATTCGGCTCACCAAATTTTGATAAATCTTTAAAAGTACACATCGTACAAGAGCAGGCTACTGGGAACTAACTGAATTCACAGAGAAACAGTGTTTCAGTTCGTTAAAACGTTGCTCTATCTTGAATAACAAGCTTATTACATGCGAATCCTATTGGGAACCTACTGAATTCACCATGATACTTAGATTCCGTTCCACAAAATGTTGCTCTATACTGAAAAGCAGACTCATACAAGCATGTCCCATTGGGAACTCACTGAATTCGCCTAGAGATTTTGATTCCATTCGTGAAAATTTTTCTCTATCCCGAACAGTCCACTCATTACTACTGCGGCCTACTGGGAACTAACCGAATTCACCATGTTACTCAGATTCGGCTCACCAAATTTTGATAAATCTTTAAAAGTACACAAGGTACAAGAGCAGGCTACTGGGAACTAACTGAATTCACAGAGAAACAGTGTTTCAGTTCGTTG
The DNA here is from genome assembly GCF_021556685.1 of Rattus norvegicus. Lineage (NCBI taxonomy): Eukaryota > Metazoa > Chordata > Mammalia > Rodentia > Muridae > Rattus > Rattus norvegicus. The sequence goes on along the minus strand of NC_141541.1, from coordinate 5,546,211 downwards.
AAACGTTGCTCTATCTTGAATAACAAGCTTATTACATGCGAATCCTATTGGGAACCTACTGAATTCACCATGATACTTAGATTCCGTTCCACAAAATGTTGCTCTATATTGAAAAGCAGACTCATACAAGCATGTCCCATTGGGAACTCACTGAATTCGCCTAGAAATTTTGATTCCATTCGTGAAAATTTTTCTCTATCCCGAACAGTCCACTCATTACTACTGCGGCCTACTGGGAACTAACCGAATTCACCATGTTACTCAGATTCGGCTCACCAAATTTTGATAAATCTTTAAAAGTACACATCGTACAAGAGCAGGCTACTGGGAACTAACTGAATTCACAGAGAAACAGTGTTTCAGTTCGTTAAAACGTTGCTCTATCTTGAATAACAAGCTTATTACATGCGAATCCTATTGGGAACCTACTGAATTCACCATGATACTTAGATTCCGTTCCACAAAATGTTGCTCTATATTGAAAAGCAGACTCATACAAGCATGTCCCATTGGGAACTCACTGAATTCGCCTAGAAATTTTGATTCCATTCGTGAAAATTTTTCTCTATCCCGAACAGTCCACTCATTACTACTGCGGCCTACTGGGAACTAACCGAATTCACCATGTTACTCAGATTCGGCTCACCAAATTTTGATAAATCTTTAAAAGTACACATCGTACAAGAGCAGGCTACTGGGAACTAACTGAATTCACAGAGAAACAGTGTTTCAGTTCGTTAAAACGTTGCTCTATCTTGAATAACAAGCTTATTACATGCGAATCCTATTGGGAACCTACTGAATTCACCATGATACTTAGATTCCGTTCCACAAAATGTTGCTCTATATTGAAAAGCAGACTCATACAAGCATGTCCCATTGGGAACTCACTGAATTCGCCTAGAAATTTTGATTCCATTCGTGAAAATTTTTCTCTATCCCGAACAGTCCACTCATTACTACTGCGGCCTACTGGGAACTAACCGAATTCACCATGTTACTCAGATTCGGCTCACCAAATTTTGATAAATCTTTAAAAGTACACATCGTACAAGAGCAGGCTACTGGGAACTAACTGAATTCACAGAGAAACAGTGTTTCAGTTCGTTAAAACGTTGCTCTATCTTGAATAACAAGCTTATTACATGCGAATCCTATTTGGAACCTACTGAATTCACCATGATACTTAGATTCCGTTCCACAAAATGTTGCTCTATATTGAAAAGCAGACTCATACAATCATGTCCCATTGGGAACTCACTGAATTCGCCTAGAGATTTTGATTCCATTCGTGAAAATTTTTCTCTATCCCGAACAGTCCACTCATTACTACTGCGGCCTACTGGGAACTAACCGAATTCACCATGTTACTCAGATTCGGCTCACCAAATTTTGATAAATCTTTAAAAGTACACATCGTACAAGAGCAGGCTACTGGGAACTAACTGAATTCACAGAGAAACAGTGTTTCAGTTCGTTAAAACGTTGCTCTTTCTTGAATAACAAGCTTATTACATGCGAATCCTATTGGGAACCTACTGAATTCACCATGATACTTAGATTCTGTTCCACAAAATGTTGCTCTATATTGAAAAGCAGACTCATACAAGCATGTCCCATTGGGAACTCACTGAATTCGCCTAGAAATTTTGATTCCATTCGTGAAAATTTTTCTCTATCCCGAACAGTCCACTCATTACTACTGCGGCCTACTGGGAAGTAACCGTTTTCACCATGTTACTCAGATTCGGCTCACCAAATTTTGATAAATCTTTAAAAGTACACATCGTACAAGAGCAGGCTACTGGGAACTAACTGAATTCACAGAGAAACAGTGTTTCAGTTCGTTAAAACGTTGCTCTATCTTGAATAACAAGCTTATTACATGCGAATCCTATTGGGAACCTACTGAATTCACCATGATACTTAGATTCCGTTCCACAAAATGTTGCTCTATATTGAAAAGCAGACTCATACAAGCATGTCCCATTGGGAACTCACTGAATTCGCCTAGAAATTTTGATTCCATTCGTGAAAATTTTTCTCTATCCCGAACAGTCCACTCATTACTACTGCGGCCTACTGGGAACTAACCGAATTCACCATGTTACTCAGATTCGGCTCACCAAATTTTGATAAATCTTTAAAAGTACACATCGTACAAGAGCAGGCTACTGGGAACTAACTGAATTCACAGAGAAACAGTGTTTCAGTTCGTTAAAACGTTGCTCTATCTTGAATAACAAGCTTATTACATGCGAATCCTATTGGGAACCTACTGAATTCACCATGATACTTAGATTCCGTTCCACAAAATGTTGCTCTATATTGAAAAGCAGACTCATACAAGCATGTCCCATTGGGAACTCACTGAATTCGCCTAGAAATTTTGATTCCATTCGTGAAAATTTTTCTCTATCCCGAACAGTCCACTCATTACTACTGCGGCCTACTGGGAACTAACCGAATTCACCATGTTACTCAGATTCGGCTCACCAAATTTTGATAAATCTTTAAAAGTACACATCGTACAAGAGCAGGCTACTGGGAACTAACTGAATTCACAGAGAAACAGTGTTTCAGTTCGTTAAAACGTTGCTCTATCTTGAATAACAAGCTTATTACATGCGAATCCTATTGGGAACCTACTGAATTCACCATGATACTTAGATTCCGTTCCACAAAATGTTGCTCTATACTGAAAAGCAGACTCATACAAGCATGTCCCATTGGGAACTCACTGAATTCGCCTAGAAATTTTGATTCCATTCGTGAAAATTTTTCTCTATCCCGAACAGTCCACTCATTACTACTGCGGCCTACTGGGAACTAACCGAATTCACCATGTTACTCAGATTCGGCTCACCAAATTTTGATAAATCTTTAAAAGTACACATCGTACAAGAGCAGGCTACTGGGAACTAACTGAATTCACAGAGAAACAGTGTTTCAGTTCGTTGAAACGTTGCTCTATCTTGAATAACAAGCTTATTACATGCGAATCCTATTGGGAACCTACTGAATTCACCATGATACTTAGATTCCGTTCCACAAAATGTTGCTCTATATTGAAAAGCAGACTCATACAAGCATGTCCCATTGGGAACTCACTGAATTCGCCTAGAAATTTTGATTCCATTCGTGAAAATTTTTCTCTATCCCGAACAGTCCACTCATTACTACTGCGGCCTACTGGGAACTAACCGAATTCACCATGTTACTCAGATTCGGCTCACCAAATTTTGATAAATCTTTAAAAGTACACATCGTACAAGAGCAGGCTACTGGGAACTAACTGAATTCACAGAGAAACAGTGTTTCAGTTCGTTAAAACGTTGCTCTATCTTGAATAACAAGCTTATTACATGCGAATCCTATTGGGAACCTACTGAATTCACCATGATACTTAGATTCCGTTCCACAAAATGTTGCTCTATATTGAAAAGCAGACTCATACAAGCATGTCCCATTGGGAACTCACTGAATTCGCCTAGAAATTTTGATTCCATTCGTGAAAATTTTTCTCTATCCCGAACAGTCCACTCATTACTACTGCGGCCTACTGGGAACTAACCGAATTCACCATGTTACTCAGATTCGGCTCACCAAATTTTGATAAATCTTTAAAAGTACACATCGTACAAGAGCAGGCTACTGGGAACTAACTGAATTCACAGAGAAACAGTGTTTCAGTTCGTTAAAACGTTGCTCTATCTTGAATAACAAGCTTATTACATGCGAATCCTATTGGGAACCTACTGAATTCACCATGATACTTAGATTCCGTTCCACAAAATGTTGCTCTATATTGAAAAGCAGACTCATACAAGCATGTCCCATTGGGAACTCACTGAATTCGCCTAGAAATTTTGATTCCATTCGTGAAAATTTTTCTCTATCCCGAACAGTCCACTCATTACTACTGCGGCCTACTGGGAACTAACCGAATTCACCATGTTACTCAGATTCGGCTCACCAAATTTTGATAAATCTTTAAAAGTACACATCGTACAAGAGCAGGCTACTGGGAACTAACTGAATTCACAGAGAAACAGTGTTTCAGTTCGTTAAAACGTTGCTCTATCTTGAATAACAAGCTTATTACATGCGAATCCTATTGGGAACCTACTGAATTCACCATGATACTTAGATTCCGTTCCACAAAATGTTGCTCTATATTGAAAAGCAGACTCATACAAGCATGTCCCATTGGGAACTCACTGAATTCGCCTAGAAATTTTGATTCCATTCGTGAAAATTTTTCTCTATCCCGAACAGTCCACTCATTACTACTGCGGCCTACTGGGAACTAACCGAATTCACCATGTTACTCAGATTCGGCTCACCAAATTTTGATAAATCTTTAAAAGTACACATCGTACAAGAGCAGGCTACTGGGAACTAACTGAATTCACAGAGAAACAGTGTTTCAGTTCGTTAAAACGTTGCTCTATCTTGAATAACAAGCTTATTACATGCGAATCCTATTGGGAACCTACTGAATTCACCATGATACTTAGATTCCGTTCCACAAAATGTTGCTCTATATTGAAAAGCAGACTCATACAAGCATGTCCCATTGGGAACTCACTGAATTCGCCTAGAAATTTTGATTCCATTCGTGAAAATTTTTCTATATCCCGAACAGTCCACTCATTACTACTGCGGCCTACTGGGAACTAACCGAATTCACCATGTTACTCAGATTCGGCTCACCAAATTTTGATAAATCTTTAAAAGTACACATCGGACAAGAGCAGGCTACTGGGAACTAACTGAATTCACAGAGAAACAGTGTTTCAGTTCGTTAAAACGTTGCTCTTTCTTGAATAACAAGCGTATTACATGCGAATCCTATTGGGAACCTACTGAATTCACCATGATACTTAGATTCCGTTCCACAAAATGTTGCTCTATATTGAAAAGCAGACTCATACAAGCATGTCCCATTGGGAACTCACTGAATTCGCCTAGAAATTTTGATTCCATTCGTGAAAATTTTTCTCTATCCCGAACAGTCCACTCATTACTACTGCGGCCTACTGGGAACTAACCAAATTCACCATGTTACTCAGATTCGGCTCACCAAATTTTGATAAATCTTTAAAAGTACACATCGTACAAGAGCAGGCTACTGGGAACTAACTGAATTCACGGAGAAACAGTGTTTCAGTTCGTTAAAACGTTGCTCTATCTTGAATAACAAGCTTATTACATGCGAATCCTATTGGGAACCTACTGAATTCACCATGATACTTAGATTCCGTTCCACAAAATGTTGCTCTATATTGAAAAGCAGACTCATACAAGCATGTCCCATTGGGAACTCACTGAATTCGCCTAGAGATTTTGATTCCATTCGTGAAAATTTTTCTCTATCCCGAACAGTCCACTCATTACTACTGCGGCCTACTGGGAACTAACCGAATTCACCATGTTACTCAGATTCGGCTCACCAAATTTTGATAAATCTTTAAAAGTACACATCGTACAAGAGCAGGCTACTGGGAACTAACTGAATTCACAGAGAAACAGTGTTTCAGTTCGTTAAAACGTTGCTCTATCTTGAATAACAAGCTTATTACATGCGAATCCTATTGGGAACCTACTGAATTCACCATGATACTTAGATTCCGTTCCACAAAATGTTGCTCTATATTGAAAAGCAGACTCATACAAGCATGTCCCATTGGGAACTCACTGAATTCGCCTAGAAATTTTGATTCCATTCGTGAAAATTTTTCTCTATCCCGAACAGTCCACTCATTACTACTGCGGCCTACTGGGAACTAACCGAATTCACCATGTTACTCAGATTCGGCTCACCAAATTTTGATAAATCTTTAAAAGTACACATCGTACAAGAGCAGGCTACTGGGAACTAACTGAATTCACAGAGAAACAGTGTTTCAGTTCGTTAAAACGTTGCTCTATCTTGAATAACAAGCTTATTACATGCGAATCCTATTGGGAACCTACTGAATTCACCATGATACTTAGATTCCGTTCCACAAAATGTTGCTCTATATTGAAAAGCAGACTCATACAAGCATGTCCCATTGGGAACTCACTGAATTCGCCTAGAAATTTTGATTCCATTCGTGAAAATTTTTCTATATCCCGAACAGTCCACTCATTACTACCGCGGCCTACTGGGTACTAACCAAATTCACCATGTTACTCAGATTCGGCTCACCAAATTTTGATAAATCTTTAAAAGTACACATCGTACAAGAGCAGGCTACTGGGAACTAACTGAATTCACAGAGAAACAGTGTTTCAGTTCGTTAAAACGTTGCTCTATCTTGAATAACAAGCTTATTACATGCGAATCCTATTGGGAACCTACTGAATTCACCATGATACTTAGATTCCGTTCCACAAAATGTTGCTCTATATTGAAAAGCAGACTCATACAAGCATGTCCCATTGGGAACTCACTGAATTCGCCTAGAAATTTTGATTCCATTCGTGAAAATTTTTCTATATCCCGAACAGTCCACTCATTACTACCGCGGCCTTCTGGGAACTAACCGAATTCACCATGTTACTCAGATTCGGCTCACCAAATTTTGATAAATCTTTAAAAGTACACATCGGACAAGAGCAGGCTACTGGGAACTAACTGAATTCACAGAGAAACAGTGTTTCAGTTCGTTAAAACGTTGCTCTTTCTTGAATAACAAGCTTATTACATGCGAATCCTATTGGGAACCTACTGAATTCACCATGATACTTAGATTCCGTTCCACAAAATGTTGCTCTATATTGAAAAGCAGACTCATACAAGCATGTCCCATTGGGAACTCACTGAATTCGCCTAGAAATTTTGATTCCATTCGTGAAAATTTTTCTCTATCCCGAACAGTCCAGTCATTACTACCGCGGCCTACTGGGAACTAACCGAATTCACCATGTTACTCAGATTCGGCTCACCAAATTTTGATAAATCTTTAAAAGTACACATCGTACAAGAGCAGGCTACTGGGAACTAACTGAATTCACAGAGAAACAGTGTTTCAGTTCGTTAAAACGTTGCTCTATCTTGAATAACAAGCTTATTACATGCGAATCCTATTGGGAACCTACTGAATTCACCATGATACTTAGATTCCGTTCCACAAAATGTTGCTCTATATTGAAAAGCAGACTCATACAAGCATGTCCCATTGGGAACTCACTGAATTCGCCTAGAAATTTTGATTCCATTCGTGAAAATTTTTCTCTATCCCGAACAGTCCACTCATTACTACTGCGGCCTACTGGGAACTAACCGAATTCACCATGTTACTCAGATTCGGCTCACCAAATTTTGATAAATCTTTAAAAGTACACATCGTACAAGAGCAGGCTACTGGGAACTAACTGAATTCACGGAGAAACAGTGTTTCAGTTCGTTAAAACGTTGCTCTATCTTGAATAACAAGCTTATTACATGCGAATCCTATTGGGAACCTACTGAATTCACCATGATACTTAGATTCCGTTCCACAAAATGTTGCTCTATATTGAAAAGCAGACTCATACAAGCATGTCCCATTGGGAACTCACTGAATTCGCCTAGAAATTTTGATTCCATTCGTGAAAATTTTTCTCTATCCCGAACAGTCCACTCATTACTACTGCGGCCTACTGGGAACTAACCGAATTCACCATGTTACTCAGATTCGGCTCACCAAATTTTGATAAATCTTTAAAAGTACACATCGTACAAGAGCAGGCTACTGGGAACTAACTGAATTCACAGAGAAACAGTGTTTCAGTTCGTTAAAACGTTGCTCTATCTTGAATAACAAGCTTATTACATGCGAATCCTATTGGGAACCTACTGAATTCACCATGATACTTAGATTCCGTTCCACAAAATGTTGCTCTATATTGAAAAGCAGACTCATACAAGCATGTCCCATTGGGAACTCACTGAATTCGCCTAGAAATTTTGATTCCATTCGTGAAAATTTTTCTCTATCCCGAACAGTCCACTCATTACTACTGCGGCCTACTGGGAAGTAACCGAATTCACCATGTTACTCAGATTCGGCTCACCAAATTTTGATAAATCTTTAAAAGTACACATCGTACAAGAGCAGGCTACTGGGAACTAACTGAATTCACAGAGAAACAGTGTTTCAGTTCGTTAAAACGTTGCTCTATCTTGAATAACAAGCTTATTACATGCGAATCCTATTGGGAACCTACTGAATTCACCATGATACTTAGATTCCGTTCCACAAAATGTTGCTCTATATTGAAAAGCAGACTCATACAAGCATGTCCCATTGGGAACTCCCTGAATTCGCCTAGAAATTTTGATTCCATTCGTGAAAATTTTTCTATATCCCGAACAGTCCACTCATTACTACCGCGGCCTACTGGGAAGTAACCGAATTCACCATGTTACTCAGATTCGGCTCACCAAATTTTGATAAATCTTTAAAAGTACACATCGTACAAGAGCAGGCTACTGGGAACTAACTGAATTCACAGAGAAACAGTGTTTCAGTTCGTTAAAACGTTGCTCTATCTTGAATAACAAGCTTATTACATGCGAATCCTATTGGGAACCTACAGAATTCACCATGATACTTAGATTCCGTTCCACAAAATGTTGCTCTATACTGAAAAGCAGACTCATACAAGCATGTCCCATTGGGAACTCACTGAATTCGCCTAGAAATTTTGATTCCATTCGTGAAAATTTTTCTCTATCCCGAACAGTCCACTCATTACTACCGCGGCCTACTGGGAACTAACCGAATTCACCATGTTACTCAGATTCGGCTCACCAAATTTTGATAAATCTTTAAAAGTACACATCGTACAAGAGCAGGCTACTGGGAACTAACTGAATTCACAGAGAAACAGTGTTTCAGTTCGTTAAAACGTTGCTCTATCTTGAATAACAAGCTTATTACATGCGAATCCTATTGGGAACCTACTGAATTCACCATGATACTTAGATTCCGTTCCACAAAATGTTGCTCTATATTGAAAAGCAGACTCATACAAGCATGTCCCATTGGGAACTCACTGAATTCGCCTAGAAATTTTGATTCCATTCGTGAAAATTTTTCTATATCCCGAACAGTCCACTCATTACTACTGCGGCCTACTGGGAACTATCCGAATTCACCATGTTACTCAGATTCGGCTCACCAAATTTTGATAAATCTTTAAAAGTACACATCGTACAAGAGCAGGCTACTGGGAACTAACTGAATTCACAGAGAAACAGTGTTTCAGTTCGTTAAAACGTTGCTCTATCTTGAATAACAAGCTTATTACATGCGAATCCTATTGGGAACCTACTGAATTCACCATGATACTTAGATTCCGTTCCACAAAATGTTGCTCTATATTGAAAAGCAGACTCATACAAGCATGTCCCATTGGGAACTCACTGAATTCGCCTAGAAATTTTGATTCCATTCGTGAAAATTTTTCTCTATCCCGAACAGTCCACTCATTACTACTGCGGCCTACTGGGAACTAACCGAATTCACCATGTTACTCAGATTCGGCTCACCAAATTTTGATAAATCTTTAAAAGTACACATCGTACAAGAGCAGGCTACTGGGAACTAACTGAATTCACAGAGAAACAGTGTTTCAGTTCGTTAAAACGTTGCTCTATCTTGAATAACAAGCTTATTACATGCGAATCCTATTGGGAACCTACTGAATTCACCATGATACTTAGATTCCGTTCCACAAAATGTTGCTCTATATTGAAAAGCAGACTCATACAAGCATGTCCCATTGGGAACTCACTGAATTCGCCTAGAAATTTTGATTCCATTCGTGAAAATTTTTCTCTATCCCGAACAGTCCACTCATTACTACCGCGGCCTACTGGGAACTAACCGAATTCACCATGTTACTCAGATTCGGCTCACCAAATTTTGATAAATCTTTAAAAGTACACATCGTACAAGAGCAGGCTACTGGGAACTAACTGAATTCACAGAGAAACAGTGTTTCAGTTCGTTAAAATGTTGCTCTATCTTGAATAACAAGCTTATTACATGCGAATCCTATTGGGAACCTACTGAATTCACCATGATACTTAGATTCCGTTCCACAAAATGTTGCTCTATATTGAAAAGCAGACTCATACAAGCATGTCCCATTGGGAACTCACTGAATTCGCCTAGAAATTTTGATTCCATTCGTGAAAATTTTTCTATATCCCGAACAGTCCACTCATTACTACCGCGGCCTACTGGGAACTAACCGAATTCACCATGTTACTCAGATTCGGCTCACCAAATTTTGATAAATCTTTAAAAGTACACATCGAACAAGAGCAGGATACTGGGAACTAACTGAATTCACAAAGAAACAGTGTTTCAGTTCGTTAAAACGTTGCTCTATCTTGAATAACAAGCTTATTACATGCGAATCCTATTGGGAACCTACTGAATTCACCATGATACTTAGATTCCGTTCCACAAAATGTTGCTCTATATTGAAAAGCAGACTCATACAAGCATGTCCCATTGGGAACTCACTGAATTCGCCTAGAAATTTTGATTCCATTCGTGAAAATTTTTCTATATCCCGAACAGTCCACTCATTACTACTGCGGCCTACTGGGAACTAACCGAATTCACCATGTTACTCAGATTCGGCTCACCAAATTTTGATAAATCTTTAAAAGTACACATCATACAAGAGCAGGCTACTGGGAGCTAACTGAATTCACAGAGAAACAGTGTTTCAGTTCGTTAAAACGTTGCTCTATCTTGAATAACTGGCTTATTACATGCGAATCCTATTGGGAACCTACTGAATTCACCATGATACTTAGATTCCGTTCCACAAAATGTTGCTCTATATTGAAAAGCAGACTCATACAAGCATGTCCCATTGGGAACTCACTGAATTCGCCTAGAAATTTTGATTCCATTCGTGAAAATTTTTCTCTATCCCGAACAGTCCACTCATTACTACTGCGGCCTACTGGGAAGTAACCGAATTCACCATGTTACTCAGATTCGGCTCACCAAATTTTGATAAATCTTTAAAAGTACACATCGTACAAGAGCAGGCTACTGGGAACTAACTGAATTCACAGAGAAACAGTGTTTCAGTTCGTTAAAACGTTGCTCTATCTTGAATAACAAGCTTATTACATGCGAATCCTATTGGGAACCTACTGAATTCACCATGATACTTAGATTCCGTTCCACAAAATGTTGCTCTATATTGAAAAGCAGACTCATACAAGCATGTCCCATTGGGAACTCACTGAATTCGCCTAGAAATTTTGATTCCATTCGTGAAAATTTTTCTCTATCCCGAACAGTCCACTCATTACTACCGCGGCCTACTGGGAACTAACCGAATTCACCATGTTACTCAGATTCGGCTCACCAAATTTTGATAAATCTTTAAAAGTACACATCGTACAAGAGCAGGCTACTGGGAACTAACTGAATTCACAGAGAAACAGTGTTTCAGTTCGTTAAAACGTTGCTCTATCTTGAATAACAAGCTTATTACATGCGAATCCTATTGGGAACCTACTGAATTCACCATGATACTTAGATTCCGTTCCACAAAATGTTGCTCTATACTGAAAAGCAGACTCATACAAGCATGTCCCATTGGGAACTCACTGAATTCGCCTAGAAATTTTGATTCCATTCGTGAAAATTTTTCTCTATCCCGAACAGTCCACTCATTACTACTGCGGCCTACTGGGAACTAACCGAATTCACCATGTTACTCAGATTCGGCTCACCAAATTTTGATAAATCTTTAAAAGTACACATCGTACAAGAGCAGGCTACTGGGAACTAACTGAATTCACAGAGAAACAGTGTTTCAGTTCGTTAAAACGTTGCTCTATCTTGAATAACAAGCTTATTACATGCGAATCCTATTGGGAACCTACTGAATTCACCATGATACTTAGATTCCGTTCCACAAAATGTTGCTCTATATTGAAAAGCAGACTCATACAAGCATGTCCCATTGGGAACTCACTGAATTCGCCTAGAAATTTTGATTCCATTCGTGAAAATTTTTCTCTATCCCGAACAGTCCACTCATTACTACCGCGGCCTACTGGGAACTAACCGAATTCACCATGTTACTCAGATTCGGCTCACCAAATTTTGATAAATCTTTAAAAGTACACATCGTACAAGAGCAGGCTACTGGGAACTAACTGAATTCACAGAGAAACAGTGTTTCAGTTCGTTAAAACGTTGCTCTATCTTGAATAACAAGCTTATTACATGCGAATCCTATTGGGAACCTACTGAATTCACCATGATACTTAGATTCCGTTCCACAAAATGTTGCTCTATATTGAAAAGCAGACTCATACAAGCATGTCCCATTGGGAACTCACTGAATTCGCCTAGAAATTTTGATTCCATTCGTGAAAATTTTTCTCTATCCCGAACAGTCCACTCATTACTACTGCGGCCTACTGGGAACTAACCGAATTCACCATGCTACTCAGATTCGGCTCACCAAATTTTGATAAATCTTTAAAAGTACACATCGGACAAGAGCAGGCTACTGGGAACTAACTGAATTCACAGAGAAACAGTGTTTCAGTTCGTTAAAACGTTGCTCTTTCTTGAATAACAAGCTTATTACATGCGAATCCTATTGGGAACCTACTGAATTCACCATGATACTTAGATTCCGTTCCACAAAATGTTGCTCTATATTGAAAAGCAGACTCATACAAGCATGTCCCATTGGGAACTCACTGAATTCGCCTAGAAATTTTGATTCCATTCGTGAAAATTTTTCTCTATCCCGAACAGTCCACTCATTACTACTGCGGCCTACTGGGAACTAACCGAATTCACCATGTTACTCAGATTCGGCTCACCAAATTTTGATAAATCTTTAAAAGTACACATCGTACAAGAGCAGGCTACTGGGAACTAACTGAATTCACGGAGAAACAGTGTTTCAGTTCGTTAAAACGTTGCTCTATCTTGAATAACAAGCTTATTACATGCGAATCCTATTGGGAACCTACTGAATTCACCATGATACTTAGATTCCGTTCCACAAAATGTTGCTCTATATTGAAAAGCAGACTCATACAAGCATGTCCCATTGGGAACTCACTGAATTCGCCTAGACATTTTGATTCCATTCGTGAAAATTTTTCTCTATCCCGAACAGTCCACTCATTACTACTGCGGCCTACTGGGAACTAACCGAATTCACCATGTTACTCAGATTCGGCTCACCAAATTTTGATAAATCTTTAAAAGTACACATCGTACAAGAGCAGGGTACTGGGAGCTAACTGAATTCACGGAGAAACAGTGTTTCAGTTCGTTAAAACTTTGCTCTATCTTGAATAACAAGCTTATTACATGCGAATCCTATTGGGAACCTACTGAATTCACCATGATACTTAGATTCCGTTCCACAAAATGTTGCTCTATATTGAAAAGCAGACTCATACAAGCATGTCCCATTGGGAACTCACTGAATTCGCCTAGAAATTTTGATTCCATTCGTGAAAATTTTTCTCTATCCCGAACAGTCCACTCATTACTACTGCGGCCTACTGGGAAGTAACCGAATTCACCATGTTACTCAGATTCGGCTCACCAAATTTTGATAAATCTTTAAAAGTACACATCGTACAAGAGCAGGCTACTGGGAACTAACTGAATTCACAGAGAAACAGTGTTTCAGTTCGTTAAAACGTTGCTCTATCTTGAATAACAAGCTTATTACATGCGAATCCTATTGGGAACCTACTGAATTCACCATGATACTTAGATTCCGTTCCACAAAATGTTGCTCTATATTGAAAAGCAGACTCATACAAGCATGTCCCATTGGGAACTCACTGAATTCGCCTAGAAATTTTGATTCCATTCGTGAAAATTTTTCTATATCCCGAACAGTCCACTCATTACTACCGCGGCCTACTGGGAACTAACCGAATTCACCATGTTACTCAGATTCGGCTCACCAAATTTTGATAAATCTTTAAAAGTACACATCGTACAAGAGCAGGCTACTGGGAACTAACTGAATTCACAGAGAAACAGTGTTTCAGTTCGTTAAAACGTTGCTCTATCTTGAATAACAAGCTTATTACATGCGAATCCTATTGGGAACCTACTGAATTCACCATGATACTTAGATTCCGTTCCACAAAATGTTGCTCTATATTGAAAAGCAGACTCATACAAGCATGTCCCATTGGGAACTCACTGAATTCGCCTAGAAATTTTGATTCCATTCGTGAAAATTTTTCTATATCCCGAACAGTCCACTCATTACTATCGCGGCCTTCTGGGAACTAACCGAATTCACCATGTTACTCAGATTCGGCTCACCAAATTTTGATAAATCTTTAAAAGTACACATCGTACAAGAGCAGGCTACTGGGAACTAACTGAATTCACAGAGAAACAGTGTTTCAGTTCGTTAAAACGTTGCTCTATCTTGAATAACAAGCTTATTACATGCGAATCCTATTGGGAACCTACTGAATTCACCATGATACTTAGATTCCGTTCCACAAAATGTTGCTCTATATTGAAAAGCAGACTCATACAAGCATGTCCCATTGGGAACTCACTGAATTCGCCTAGAAATTTTGATTCCATTCGTGAAAATTTTTCTCTATCCCGAACAGTCCAGTCATTACTACCGCGGCCTACTGGGAACTAACCGAATTCACCATGTTAGTCAGATTCGGCTCACCAAATTTTGATAAATCTTTAAAAGTACACATCGTACAAGAGCAGGCTACTGGGAACTAACTGAATTCACAGAGAAACAGTGTTTCAGTTCGTTAAAACGTTGCTCTATCTTGAATAACAAGCTTATTACATGCGAATCCTATTGGGAACCTACTGAATTCACCATGATACTTAGATTCCGTTCCACAAAATGTTGCTCTATATTGAAAAGCAGACTCATACAAGCATGTCCCATTGGGAACTCACTGAATTCGCCTAGAAATTTTGATTCCATTCGTGAAAATTTTTCTCTATCCCGAACAGTCCACTCATTACTACTGCGGCCTACTGGGAACTAACCGAATTCACCATGTTACTCAGATTCGGCTCAACAAATTTTGATAAATCTTTAAAAGTACACATCGTACAAGAGCAGGCTACTGGGAACTAACTGAATTCACGGAGAAACAGTGTTTCAGTTCGTTAAAACGTTGCTCTATCTTGAATAACAAGCTTATTACATGCGAATCCTATTGGGAACCTACTGAATTCACCATGATACTTAGATTCCGTTCCACAAAATGTTGCTCTATATTGAAAAGCAGACTCATACAAGCATGTCCCATTGGGAACTCACTGAATTCACCTAGAAATTTTGATTCCATTCGTGAAATTTTTTCTCTATCCCGAACAGTCCACTCATTACTACTGCGGCCTACTGGGAACTAACCGAATTCACCATGTTACTCAGATTCGGCTCACCAAATTTTGATAAATCTTTAAAAGTACACATCGTACAAGAGCAGGCTACTGGGAACTAACTGAATTCACAGAGAAACAGTGTTTCATTTCGTTAAAACGTTGCTCTATCTTGAATAACAAGCTTATTACATGCGAATCCTATTGGGAACCTACTGAATTCACCATGATACTTAGATTCCGTTCCACAAAATGTTGCTCTATATTGAAAAGCAGACTCATACAAGCATGTCCCATTGGGAACTCACTGAATTCGCCTAGAAATTTTGATTCCATTCGTGAAAATTTTTCTCTATCCCGAACAGTCCACTCATTACTACTGCGGCCTACTGGGAAGTAACCGAATTCACCATGTTACTCAGATTCGGCTCACCAAATTTTGATAAATCTTTAAAAGTACACATCGTACAAGAGCAGGCTACTGGGAACTAACTGAATTCACAGAGAAACAGTGTTTCAGTTCGTTAAAACGTTGCTCTATCTTGAATAACAAGCTTATTACATGCGAATCCTATTGGGAACCTACTGAATTCACCATGATACTTAGATTCCGTTCCACAAAATGTTGCTCTATATTGAAAAGCAGACTCATACAAGCATGTCCCATTGGGAACTCACTGAATTCGCCTAGAAATTTTGATTCCATTCGTGAAAATTTTTCTATATCCCGAACAGTCCACTCATTACTACCGCGGCCTACTGGGAAGTAACCGAATTCACCATGTTACTCAGATTCGGCTCACCAAATTTTGATAAATCTTTAAAAGTACACATCGTACAAGAGCAGGCTACTGGGAACTAACTGAATTCACAGAGAAACAGTGTTTCAGTTCGTTAAAACGTTGCTCTATCTTGAATAACAAGCTTATTACATGCGAATCCTATTGGGAACCTACAGAATTCACCATGATACTTAGATTCCGTTCCACAAAATGTTGCTCTATATTGAAAAGCAGACTCATACAAGCATGTCCCATTGGGAACTCACTGAATTCGCCTAGAAATTTTGATTCCATTCGTGAAAATTTTTCTCTATCCGGAACAGTCCACTCATTACTACCGCGGCCTACTGGGAACTAACCGAATTCACCATGTTACTCAGATTCGGCTCACCAAATTTTGATAAATCTTTAAAAGTACACATCGTACAAGAGCAGGCTACTGGGAACTAACTGAATTCACAGAGAAACAGTGTTTCAGTTCGTTAAACGTTGCTCTATCTTGAATAACAAGCTTATTACATGCGAATCCTATTGGGAACCTACTGAATTCACCATGATACTTAGATTCCGTTCCACAAAATGTTGCTCTATATTGAAAAGCAGACTCATACAAGCATGTCCCATTGGGAACTCACTGAATTCGCCTAGAAATTTTGATTCCATTCGTGAAAATTTTTCTCTATCCCGAACAGTCCACTCATTACTACTGCGGCCTACTGGGAGCTAACCGAATTCACCATGTTACTCAGATTCGGCTCACCAAATTTTGATAAATCTTTAAAAGTACACATCGTACAAGAGCAGGCTACTGGGAACTAACTGAATTCACAGAGAAACAGTGTTTCAGTTCGTTAAAACGTTGCTCTATCTTGAATAACAAGCTTATTACATGCGAATCCTATTGGGAACCTACTGAATTCACCATGATACTTAGATTCCGTTCCACAAAATGTTGCTCTATATTGAAAAGCAGACTCATACAAGCATGTCCCATTGGGAACTCACTGAATTCGCCTAGAAATTTTGATTCCATTCGTGAATATTTTTCTCTATCCCGAACAGTCCACTCATTACTACTGCGGCCTACTGGGAAGTAACCGAATTCACCATGTTACTCAGATTCGGCTCACCAAATTTTGATAAATCTTTAAAAGTACACATCGTACAAGAGCAGGCTACTGGGAACTAACTGAATTCACAGAGAAACAGTGTTTCAGTTCGTTAAAACGTTGCTCTATCTTGAATAACAAGCTTATTACATGCGAATCCTATTGGGAACCTACTGAATTCACCATGATACTTAGATTCCGTTCCACAAAATGTTGCTCTATATTGAAATGCAGACTCATACAAGCATGTCCCATTGGGAACTCACTGAATTCGCCTAGAAATTTTGATTCCATTCGTGAAAATTTTTCTATATCCCGAACAGTCCACTCATTACTACCGCGGCCTACTGGGAAGTAACCGAATTCACCATGTTACTCAGATTCGGCTCACCAAATTTTGATAAATCTTTAAAAGTACAATCGTACAAGAGCAGGCTACTGGGAACTAACTGAATTCACAGAGAAACAGTGTTTCAGTTCGTTAAAACGTTGCTCTATTTTGAATAACAAGCTTATTACATGCGAATCCTATTGGGAACCTACTGAATTCACCATGATACTTAGATTCCGTTCCACAAAATGTTGCTCTATACTGAAAAGCAGACTCATACAAGCATGTCCCATTGGGAACTCACTGAATTCGCCTAGAAATTTTGATTCCATTCGTGAAAATTTTTCTCTATCCCGAACAGTCCACTCATTACTACTGCGGCCTACTGGGAACTAACCGAATTCACCATGTTACTCAGATTCGGCTCACCAAATTTTGATAAATCTTTAAAAGTACACATCGTACAAGAGCAGGCTACTGGGAACTAACTGAATTCACAGAGAAACAGTGTTTCAGTTCGTTAAAACGTTGCTCTATCTTGAATAACAAGCTTATTACATGCGAATCCTATTGGGAACCTACTGAATTCACCATGATACTTAGATTCCGTTCCACAAAATGTTGCTCTATATTGAAAAGCAGACTCATACAAGCATGTCCCATTGGGAACTCACTGAATTCGCCTAGAAATTTTGATTCCATTCGTGAAAATTTTTCTCTATCCCGAACAGTCCACTCATTACTACTGCGGCCTACTGGGAACTAACCGAATTCACCATGTTACTCAGATTCGGCTCAACAAATTTTGATAAATCTTTAAAAGTACACATCGTACAAGAGCAGGCTACTGGGAACTAACTGAATTCACAGAGAAACAGTGTTTCAGTTCGTTAAAACGTTGCTCTATCTTGAATAACAAGCTTATTACATGCGAATCCTATTGGGAACCTACTGAATTCACCATGATACTTAGATTCCGTTCCACAAAATGTTGCTCTATATTGAAAAGCAGACTCATACAAGCATGTCCCATTGGGAACTCACTGAATTCGCCTAGAAATTTTGATTCCATTCGTGAAAATTTTTCTCTATCCCGAACAGTCCACTCATTACTACCGCGGCCTACTGGGAACTAACCGAATTCACCATGTTACTCAGATTCGGCTCACCAAATTTTGATAAATCTTTAAAAGTACACATCGTACAAGAGCAGGCTACTGGGAACTAACTGAATTCACAGAGAAACAGTGTTTCAGTTCGTTAAAACGTTGCTCTATCTTGAATAACAAGCTTATTACATGCGAATCCTATTGGGAACCTACTGAATTCACCATGATACTTAGATTCCGTTCCACAAAATGTTGCTCTATATTGAAAAGCAGACTCATACAAGCATGTCCCATTGGGAACTCACTGAATTCGCCTAGAAATTTTGATTCCATTCGTGAAAATTTTTCTATATCCCGAACAGTCCACTCATTACTACCGCGGCCTACTGGGAACTAACCGAATTCACCATGTTACTCAGATTCGGCTCACCAAATTTTGATAAATCTTTAAAAGTACACATCGAACAAGAGCAGGCTACTGGGAACTAACTGAATTCACAAAGAAACAGTGTTTCAGTTCGTTAAAACGTTGCTCTATCTTGAATAACAAGCTTATTACATGCGAATCCTATTGGGAACCTACTGAATTCACCATGATACTTAGATTCCGTTCCACAAAATGTTGCTCTATATTGAAAAGCAGACTCATACAAGCATGTCCCATTGGGAACTCACTGAATTCGCCTAGAAATTTTGATTCCATTCGTGAAAATTTTTCTATATCCCGAACAGTCCACTCATTACTACTGCGGCCTACTGGGAACTAACCGAATTCACCATGTTACTCAGATTCGGCTCACCAAATTTTGATAAATCTTTAAAAGTACACATCGTACAAGAGCAGGCTACTGGGAGCTAACTGAATTCACAGAGAAACAGTGTTTCAGTTCGTTAAAACGCTGCTCTATCTTGAATAACTGGCTTATTACATGCGAATCCTATTGGGAACCTACTGAATTCACCATGATACTTAGATTCCGTTCCACAAAATGTTGCTCTATATTGAAAAGCAGACTCATACAAGCATGTCCCATTGGGAACTCACTGAATTCGCCTAGAAATTTTGATTCCATTCGTGAAAATTTTTCTCTATCCCGAACAGTCCACTCATTACTACTGCGGCCTACTGGGAGCTAACCGAATTCACCATGTTACTCAGATTCGGCTCACCAAATTTTGATAAATCTTTAAAAGTACACATCGTACAAGAGCAGGCTACTGGGAACTAACTGAATTCACAGAGAAACAGTGTTTCAGTTCGTTAAAACGTTGCTCTATCTTGAATAACAAGCTTATTACATGCGAATCCTATTGGGAACCTACTGAATTCACCATGATACTTAGATTCCGTTCCACAAAATGTTGCTCTATATTGAAAAGCAGACTCATACAAGCATGTCCCATTGGGAACTCACTGAATTCGCCTAGAAATTTTGATTCCATTCGTGAAAATTTTTCTATATCCCGAACAGTCCACTCATTACTACTGCGGCCTACTGGGAACTAACCGAATTCACCATGTTACTCAGATTCGGCTCACCAAATTTTGATAAATCTTTAAAAGTACACATCGTACAAGAGCAGGCTACTGGGAACTAACTGAATTCACAGAGAAACAGTGTTTCAGTTCGTTAAAACGTTGCTCTATCTTGAATAACAAGCTTATTACATGCGAATCCTATTGGGAACCTACTGAATTCACCATGATACTTAGATTCCGTTCCACAAAATGT
Source organism: Rattus norvegicus (assembly GCF_021556685.1). Taxonomy (NCBI): domain Eukaryota; kingdom Metazoa; phylum Chordata; class Mammalia; order Rodentia; family Muridae; genus Rattus; species Rattus norvegicus. The sequence continues at coordinate 5,525,764 of NC_141541.1, read as the reverse complement.
TGCTCTATATTGAAAAGCAGACTCATACAAGCATGTCCCATTGGGAACTCACTGAATTCGCCTAGAAATTTTGATTCCATTCGTGAAAATTTTTCTCTATCCCGAACAGTCCACTCATTACTACTGCGGCCTACTGGGAACTAACCGAATTCACCATGTTACTCAGATTCGGCTCACCAAATTTTGATAAATCTTTAAAAGTACACATCGTACAAGAGCAGGCTACTGGGAACTAACTGAATTCACAGAGAAACAGTGTTTCAGTTCGTTAAAACGTTGCTCTATCTTGAATAACAAGCTTATTACATGCGAATCCTATTGGGAACCTACTGAATTCACCATGATACTTAGATTCCGTTCCACAAAATGTTGCTCTATATTGAAAAGCAGACTCATACAAGCATGTCCCATTGGGAACTCACTGAATTCGCCTAGAAATTTTGATTCCATTCGTGAAAATTTTTCTCTATCCCGAACAGTCCACTCATTACTACCGCGGCCTACTGGGAACTAACCGAATTCACCATGTTACTCAGATTCGGCTCACCAAATTTTGATAAATCTTTAAAAGTACACATCGTACAAGAGCAGGCTACTGGGAACTAACTGAATTCACAGAGAAACAGTGTTTCAGTTCGTTAAAACGTTGCTCTATCTTGAATAACAAGCTTATTACATGCGAATCCTATTGGGAACCTACTGAATTCACCATGATACTTAGATTCCGTTCCACAAAATGTTGCTCTATATTGAAAAGCAGACTCATACAAGCATGTCCCATTGGGAACTCACTGAATTCGCCTAGAAATTTTGATTCCATTCGTGAAAATTTTTCTATATCCCGAACAGTCCACTCATTACTACCGCGGCCTACTGGGAACTAACCGAATTCACCATGTTACTCAGATTCGGCTCACCAAATTTTGATAAATCTTTAAAAGTACACATCGAACAAGAGCAGGCTACTGGGAACTAACTGAATTCACAAAGAAACAGTGTTTCAGTTCGTTAAAACGTTGCTCTATCTTGAATAACAAGCTTATTACATGCGAATCCTATTGGGAACCTACTGAATTCACCATGATACTTAGATTCCGTTCCACAAAATGTTGCTCTATATTGAAAAGCAGACTCATACAAGCATGTCCCATTGGGAACTCACTGAATTCGCCTAGAAATTTTGATTCCATTCGTGAAAATTTTTCTATATCCCGAACAGTCCACTCATTACTACTGCGGCCTACTGGGAACTAACCGAATTCACCATGTTACTCAGATTCGGCTCACCAAATTTTGATAAATCTTTAAAAGTACACATCGTACAAGAGCAGGCTACTGGGAGCTAACTGAATTCACAGAGAAACAGTGTTTCAGTTCGTTAAAACGTTGCTCTATCTTGAATAACTGGCTTATTACATGCGAATCCTATTGGGAACCTACTGAATTCACCATGATACTTAGATTCCGTTCCACAAAATGTTGCTCTATATTGAAAAGCAGACTCATACAAGCATGTCCCATTGGGAACTCACTGAATTCGCCTAGAAATTTTGATTCCATTCGTGAAAATTTTTCTCTATCCCGAACAGTCCACTCATTACTACTGCGGCCTACTGGGAGCTAACCGAATTCACCATGTTACTCAGATTCGGCTCACCAAATTTTGATAAATCTTTAAAAGTACACATCGTACAAGAGCAGGCTACTGGGAACTAACTGAATTCACAGAGAAACAGTGTTTCAGTTCGTTAAAACGTTGCTCTATCTTGAATAACAAGCTTATTACATGCGAATTCTATTGGGAACCTACTGAATTCACCATGATACTTAGATTCCGTTCCACAAAATGTTGCTCTATATTGAAAAGCAGACTCATACAAGCATGTCCCATTGGGAACTCACTGAATTCGCCTAGAAATTTTGATTCCATTCGTGAAAATTTTTCTATATCCCGAACAGTCCACTCATTACTACTGCGGCCTACTGGGAACTAACCGAATTCACCATGTTACTCAGATTCGGCTCACCAAATTTTGATAAATCTTTAAAAGTACACATCGTACAAGAGCAGGCTACTGGGAACTAACTGAATTCACAGAGAAACAGTGTTTCAGTTCGTTAAAACGTTGCTCTATCTTGAATAACAAGCTTATTACATGCGAATCCTATTGGGAACCTACTGAATTCACCATGATACTTAGATTCCGTTCCACAAAATGTTGCTCTATATTGAAAAGCAGACTCATACAAGCATGTCCCATTGGGAACTCACTGAATTCGCCTAGAAATTTTGATTCCATTCGTGAAAATTTTTCTCTATCCCGAACAGTCCACTCATTACTACTGCGGCCTACTGGGAACTAACCGAATTCACCATGTTACTCAGATTCGGCTCACCAAATTTTGATAAATCTTTAAAAGTACACATCGTACAAGAGCAGGCTACTGGGAACTAACTGAATTCACAGAGAAACAGTGTTTCAGTTCGTTAAAACGTTGCTCTATCTTGAATAACTGGCTTATTACATGCGAATCCTATTGGGAACCTACTGAATTCACCATGATACTTAGATTCCGTTCCACAAAAAGTTGCTCTATATTGAAAAGCAGACTCATACAAGCATGTCCCATTGGGATCTCACTGAATTCGCCTAGAAATTTTGATTCCATTCGTGAAAATTTTTCTCTATCCCGAACAGTCCACTCATTACTACTGCGGCCTACTGGGAGCTAACCGAATTCATCATGTTACTCAGATTCGGCTCACCAAATTTTGATAAATCTTTAAAAGTACACATCGTACAAGAGCAGGCTACTGGGAACTAACTGAATTCACAGAGAAACAGTGTTTCAGTTCGTTAAAACGTTGCTCTATCTTGAATAACAAGCTTATTACATGCGAATCCTATTGGGAACCTACTGAATTCACCATGATACTTAGATTCCGTTCCACAAAATGTTGCTCTATATTGAAAAGCAGACTCATACAAGCATGTCCCATTGGGAACTCACTGAATTCGCCTAGAAATTTTGATTCCATTCGTGAAAATTTTTCTCTATCCCGAACAGTCCACTCATTACTACTGCGGCCTACTGGGAACTAACCGAATTCACCATGTTACTCAGATTCGGCTCACCAAATTTTGATAAATCTTTAAAAGTACACATCGTACAAGAGCAGGCTACTGGGAACTAACTGAATTCACAGAGAAACAGTGTTTCAGTTCGTTAAAACGTTGCTCTATCTTGAATAACAAGCTTATTACATGCGAATCCTATTGGGAACCTACTGAATTCACCATGATACTTAGATTCCGTTCCACAAAATGTTGCTCTATATTGAAAAGCAGACTCATACAAGCATGTCCCATTGGGAACTCACTGAATTCGCCTAGAAATTTTGATTCCATTCGTGAAAATTTTTCTATATCCCGAACAGTCCACTCATTACTACTGCGGCCTACTGGGAACTAACCGAATTCACCATGTTACTCAGATTCGGCTCACCAAATTTTGATAAATCTTTAAAAGTACACATCGTACAAGAGCAGGCTACTGGGAACTAACTGAATTCACAGAGAAACAGTGTTTCAGTTCGTTAAAACGTTGCTCTATCTTGAATAACAAGCTTATTACATGCGAATCCTATTGGGAACCTACTGAATTCACCATGATACTTAGATTCCGTTCCACAAAATGTTGCTCTATATTGAAAAGCAGACTCATACAAGCATGTCCCATTGGGAACTCACTGAATTCGCCTAGAAATTTTGATTCCATTCGTGAAAATTTTTCTATATCCCGAACAGTCCACTCATTACTACCGCGGCCTACTGGGAACTAACCGAATTCACCATGTTACTCAGATTCGGCTCACCAAATTTTGATAAATCTTTAAAAGTACACATCGAACAAGAGCAGGCTACTGGGAACTAACTGAATTCACAGAGAAACAGTGTTTCAGTTCGTTAAAACGTTGCTCTATCTTGAATAACAAGCTTATTACATGCGAATCCTATTGGGAACCTACTGAATTCACCATGATACTTAGATTCCGTTCCACAAAATGTTGCTCTATATTGAAAAGCAGACTCATACAAGCATGTCCCATTGGGAACTCACTGAATTCGCCTAGAAATTTTGATTCCATTCGTGAAAATTTTTCTATATCCCGAACAGTCCACTCATTACTACTGCGGCCTACTGGGAACTAACCGAAATCACCATGTTACTCAGATTCGGCTCACCAAATTTTGATAAATCTTTAAAAGTACACATCGTACAAGAGCAGGCTACTGGGAGCTAACTGAATTCACAGAGAAACAGTGTTTCAGTTCGTTAAAACGTTGCTCTATCTTGAATAACTGGCTTATTACATGCGAATCCTATTGGGAACCTACTGAATTCACCATGATACTTAGATTCCGTTCCACAAAATGTTGCTCTATATTGAAAAGCAGACTCATACAAGCATGTCCCATTGGGAACTCACTGAATTCGCCTAGAAATTTTGATTCCATTCGTGAAAATTTTTCTCTATCCCGAACAGTCCACTCATTACTACTGCGGCCTACTGGGAGCTAACCGAATTCACCATGTTACTCAGATTCGGCTCACCAAATTTTGATAAATCTTTAAAAGTACACATCGTACAAGAGCAGGCTACTGGGAACTAACTGAATTCACAGAGAAACAGTGTTTCAGTTCGTTAAAACGTTGCTCTATCTTGAATAACAAGCTTATTACATGCGAATCCTATTGGGAACCTACTGAATTCACCATGATACTTAGATTCCGTTCCACAAAATGTTGCTCTATATTGAAAAGCAGACTCATACAAGCATGTCCCATTGGGAACTCACTGAATTCGCCTAGAAATTTTGATTCCATTCGTGAAAATTTTTCTATATCCCGAACAGTCCACTCATTACTACCGCGGCCTACTGGGAACTAACCGAATTCACCATGTTACTCAGATTCGGCTCACCAAATTTTGATAAATCTTTAAAAGTACACATCGTACAAGAGCAGGCTACTGGGAACTAACTGAATTCACAGAGAAACAGTGTTTCAGTTCGTTAAAACGTTGCTCTATCTTGAATAACAAGCTTATTACATGCGAATCCTATTGGGAACCTACTGAATTCACCATGATACTTAGATTCCGTTCCACAAAATGTTGCTCTATATTGAAAAGCAGACTCATACAAGCATGTCCCATTGGGAACTCACTGAATTCGCCTAGAAATTTTGATTCCATTCGTGAAAATTTTTCTATATCCCGAACAGTCCACTCATTACTACTGCGGCCTACTGGGAACTAACCGAATTCACCATGTTACTCACATTCGGCTCACCAAATTTTGATAAATCTTTAAAAGTACACATCGTACAAGAGCAGGCTACTGGGAACTAACTGAATTCACAGAGAAACAGTGTTTCAGTTCGTTAAAACGTTGCTCTATCTTGAATAACAAGCTTATTACATGCGAATCCTATTGGGAACCTACTGAATTCACCATGATACTTAGATTCCGTTCCACAAAATGTTGCTCTATATTGAAAAGCAGACTCATACAAGCATGTCCCATTGGGAACTCACTGAATTCGCCTAGAAATTTTGATTCCATTCGTGAAAATTTTTCTCTATCCCGAACAGTCCACTCATTACTACCGCGGCCTACTGGGAACTAACCGAATTCACCATGTTACTCAGATTCGGCTCACCAAATTTTGATAAATCTTTAAAAGTACACATCGAACAAGAGCAGGCTACTGGGAACTAACTGAATTCACAGAGAAACAGTGTTTCAGTTCGTTAAAACGTTGCTCTATCTTGAATAACAAGCTTATTACATGCGAATCCTATTGGGAACCTACTGAATTCACCATGATACTTAGATTCCGTTCCACAAAATGTTGCTCTATATTGAAAAGCAGACTCATACAAGCATGTCCCATTGGGAACTCACTGAATTCGCCTAGAAATTTTGATTCCATTCGTGAAAATTTTTCTATATCCCGAACAGTCCACTCATTACTACTGCGGCCTACTGGGAACTAACCGAATTCACCATGTTACTCAGATTCGGCTCACCAAATTTTGATAAATCTTTAAAAGTACACATCGTACAAGAGCAGGCTACTGGGAGCTAACTGAATTCACAGAGAAACAGTGTTTCAGTTCGTTAAAACGTTGCTCTATCTTGAATAACTGGCTTATTACATGCGAATCCTATTGGGAACCTACTGAATTCACCATGATACTTAGATTCCGTTCCACAAAATGTTGCTCTATATTGAAAAGCAGACTCATACAAGCATGTCCCATTGGGAACTCACTGAATTCGCCTAGAAATTTTGATTCCATTCGTGAAAATTTTTCTCTATCCCGAACAGTCCACTCATTACTACTGCGGCCTACTGGGAGCTAACCGAATTCACCATGTTACTCAGATTCGGCTCACCAAATTTTGATAAATCTTTAAAAGTACACATCGTACAAGAGCAGGCTACTGGGAACTAACTGAATTCACAGAGAAACAGTGTTTCAGTTCGTTAAAACGTTGCTCTATCTTGAATAACAAGCTTATTACATGCGAATCCTATTGGGAACCTACTGAATTCACCATGATACTTAGATTCCGTTCCACAAAATGTTGCTCTATATTGAAAAGCAGACTCATACAAGCATGTCCCATTGGGAACTCACTGAATTCGCCTAGAAATTTTGATTCCATTCGTGAAAATTTTTCTCTATCCCGAACAGTCCACTCATTACTACCGCGGCCTACTGGGAACTAACCGAATTCACCATGTTACTCAGATTCGGCTCACCAAATTTTGATAAATCTTTAAAAGTACACATCGTACAAGAGCAGGCTACTGGGAACTAACTGAATTCACAGAGAAACAGTGTTTCAGTTCGTTAAAACGTTGCTCTATCTTGAATAACAAGCTTATTACATGCGAATCCTATTGGGAACCTACTGAATTCACCATGATACTTAGATTCCGTTCCACAAAATGTTGCTCTATATTGAAAAGCAGACTCATACAAGCATGTCCCATTGGGAACTCACTGAATTCGCCTAGAAATTTTGATTCCATTCGTGAAAATTTTTCTCTATCCCGAACAGTCCACTCATTACTACCGCGGCCTACTGGGAACTAACCGAATTCACCATGTTACTCAGATTCGGCTCACCAAATTTTGATAAATCTTTAAAAGTACACATCGTACAAGAGCAGGCTACTGGGAACTAACTGAATTCACAGAGAAACAGTGTTTCAGTTCGTTAAAACGTTGCTCTATCTTGAATAACAAGCTTATTACATGCGAATCCTATTGGGAACCTACTGAATTCACCATGATACTTAGATTCCGTTCCACAAAATGTTGCTCTATATTGAAAAGCAGACTCATACAAGCATGTCCCATTGGGAACTCACTGAATTCGCCTAGAAATTTTGATTCCATTCGTGAAAATTTTTCTATATCCCGAACAGTCCACTCATTACTACCGCGGCCTACTGGGAACTAACCGAATTCACCATGTTACTCAGATTCGGCTCACCAAATTTTGATAAATCTTTAAAAGTACACATCGAACAAGAGCAGGCTACTGGGAACTAACTGAATTCACAGAGAAACAGTGTTTCAGTTCGTTAAAACGTTGCTCTATCTTGAATAACAAGCTTATTACATGCGAATCCTATTGGGAACCTACTGAATTCACCATGATACTTAGATTCCGTTCCACAAAATGTTGCTCTATATTGAAAAGCAGACTCATACAAGCATGTCCCATTGGGAACTCACTGAATTCGCCTAGAAATTTTGATTCCATTCGTGAAAATTTTTCTATATCCCGAACAGTCCACTCATTACTACTGCGGCCTACTGGGAACTAACCGAATTCACCATGTTACTCAGATTCGGCTCACCAAATTTTGATAAATCTTTAAAAGTACACATCGTACAAGAGCAGGCTACTGGGAGCTAACTGAATTCACAGAGAAACAGTGTTTCAGTTCGTTAAAACGTTGCTCTATCTTGAATAACTGGCTTATTACATGCGAATCCTATTGGGAACCTACTGAATTCACCATGATACTTAGATTCCGTTCCACAAAATGTTGCTCTATATTGAAAAGCAGACTCATACAAGCATGTCCCATTGGGAACTCACTGAATTCGCCTAGAAATTTTGATTCCATTCGTGAAAATTTTTCTCTATCCCGAACAGTCCACTCATTACTACTGCGGCCTACTGGGAGCTAACCGAATTCACCATGTTACTCAGATTCGGCTCACCAAATTTTGATAAATCTTTAAAAGTACACATCGTACAAGAGCAGGCTACTGGGAACTAACTGAGTTCACAGAGAAACAGTGTTTCAGTTCGTTAAAACGTTGCTCTATCTTGAATAACAAGCTTATTACATGCGAATCCTATTGGGAACCTACTGAATTCACCATGATACTTAGATTCCGTTCCACAAAATGTTGCTCTATATTGAAAAGCAGACTCATACAAGCATGTCCCATTGGGAACTCACTGAATTCGCCTAGAAATTTTGATTCCATTCGTGAAAATTTTTCTATATCCCGAACAGTCCACTCATTACTACCGCGGCCTACTGGGAACTAACCGAATTCACCATGTTACTCAGATTCGGCTCACCAAATTTTGATAAATCTTTAAAAGTACACATCGTACAAGAGCAGGCTACTGGGAACTAACTGAATTCACAGAGAAACAGTGTTTCAGTTCGTTAAAACGTTGCTCTATCTTGAATAACAAGCTTATTACATGCGAATCCTATTGGGAACCTACTGAATTCACCATGATACTTAGATTCCGTTCCACAAAATGTTGCTCTATATTGAAAAGCAGACTCATACAAGCATGTCCCATTGGGAACTCACTGAATTCGCCTAGAAATTTTGATTCCATTCGTGAAAATTTTTCTCTATCCCGAACAGTCCACTCATTACTACCGCGGCCTACTGGGAACTAACCGAATTCACCATGTTACTCAGATTCGGTTCACCAAATTTTGATAAATCTTTAAAAGTACACATCGTACAAGAGCAGGCTACTGGGAACTAACTGAATTCACAGAGAAACAGTGTTTCAGTTCGTTAAAACGTTGCTCTATCTTGAATAACTGGCTTATTACATGCGAATCCTATTGGGAACCTACTGAATTCACCATGATACTTAGATTCCGTTCCACAAAATGTTGCTCTATATTGAAAAGCAGACTCATACAAGCATGTCCCATTGGGAACTCACTGAATTCGCCTAGAAATTTTGATTCCATTCGTGAAAATTTTTCTCTATCCCGAACAGTCCACTCATTACTACTGCGGCCTACTGGGAGCTAACCGAATTCACCATGTTACTCAGATTCGGCTCACCAAATTTTGATAAATCTTTAAAAGTACACATCGTACAAGAGCAGGCTACTGGGAACTAACTGAATTCACAGAGAAACAGTGTTTCAGTTCGTTAAAACGTTGCTCTATCTTGAATAACAAGCTTATTACATGCGAATCCTATTGGGAACCTACTGAATTCACCATGATACTTAGATTCCGTTCCACAAAATGTTGCTCTATATTGAAAAGCAGACTCATACAAGCATGTCCCATTGGGAACTCACTGAATTCGCCTAGAAATTTTGATTCCATTCGTGAAAATTTTTCTATATCCCGAACAGTCCACTCATTACTACTGCGGCCTACTGGGAACTAACCGAATTCACCATGTTACTCAGATTCGGCTCACCAAATTTTGATAAATCTTTAAAAGTACACATCGTACAAGAGCAGGCTACTGGGAACTAACTGAATTCACAGAGAAACAGTGTTTCAGTTCGTTAAAACGTTGCTCTATCTTGAATAACAAGCTTATTACATGCGAATCCTATTGGGAACCTACTGAATTCACCATGATACTTAGATTCCGTTCCACAAAATGTTGCTCTATATTGAAAAGCAGACTCATACAAGCATGTCCCATTGGGAACTCACTGAATTCGCCTAGAAATTTTGATTCCATTCGTGAAAATTTTTCTCTATCCCGAACAGTCCACTCATTACTACTGCGGCCTACTGGGAACTAACCGAATTCACCATGTTACTCAGATTCGGCTCACCAAATTTTGATAAATCTTTAAAAGTACACATCGTACAAGAGCAGGCTACTGGGAACTAACTGAATTCACAGAGAAACAGTGTTTCAGTTCGTTAAAACGTTGCTCTATCTTGAATAACAAGCTTATTACATGCGAATCCTATTGGGAACCTACTGAATTCACCATGATACTTAGATTCCGTTCCACAAAATGTTGCTCTATATTGAAAAGCAGACTCATACAAGCATGTCCCATTGGGAACTCACTGAATTCGCCTAGAAATTTTGATTCCATTCGTGAAAATTTTTCTCTATCCCGAACAGTCCACTCATTACTACTGCGGCCTACTGGGAACTAACCGAATTCACCATGTTACTCACATTCGGCTCACCAAATTTTGATAAATCTTTAAAAGTACACATCGTACAAGAGCAGGCTACTGGGAACTAACTGAATTCACAGAGAAACAGTGTTTCAGTTCGTTAAAACGTTGCTCTATCTTGAATAACAAGCTTATTACATGCGAATCCTATTGGGAACCTACTGAATTCACCATGATACTTAGATTCCGTTCCACAAAATGTTGCTCTATATTGAAAAGCAGACTCATACAAGCATGTCCCATTGGGAACTCACTGAATTCGCCTAGAAATTTTGATTCCATTCGTGAAAATTTTTCTATATCCCGAACAGTCCACTCATTACTACTGCGGCCTACTGGGAACTAACCGAATTCACCATGTTACTCAGATTCGGCTCACCAAATTTTGATAAATCTTTAAAAGTACACATCGTACAAGAGCAGGCTACTGGGAACTAACTGAATTCACGGAGAAACAGTGTTTCAGTTCGTTAAAATGTTGCTCTATCTTGAATAACAAGCTTATTACATGCGAATCCTATTGGGAACCTACTGAATTCACCATGATACTTAGATTCCGTTCCACAAAATGTTGCTCTATATTGAAAAGCAGACTCATACAAGCATGTCCCATTGGGAACTCACTGAATTCGCCTAGAAATTTTGATTCCATTCGTGAAAATTTTTCTCTATCCCGAACAGTCCACTCATTACTACTGCGGCCTACTGGGAGCTAACCGAATTCACCATGTTACTCAGATTCGGCTCACCAAATTTTGATAAATCTTTAAAAGTACACATCGTACAAGAGCAGGCTACTGGGAACTAACTGAATTCACAGAGAAACAGTGTTTCAGTTCGTTAAAACGTTGCTCTATCTTGAATAACAAGCTTATTACATGCGAATCCTATTGGGAACCTACTGAATTCACCATGATACTTAGATTCCGTTCCACAAAATGTTGCTCTATATTGAAAAGCAGACTCATACAAGCATGTCCCATTGGGAACTCACTGAATTCGCCTAGAAATTTTGATTCCATTCGTGAAAATTTTTCTATATCCCGAACAGTCCACTCATTACTACTGCGGCCTACTGGGAACTAACCGAATTCACCATGTTACTCAGATTCGGCTCACCAAATTTTGATAAATCTTTAAAAGTACACATCGTACAAGAGCAGGCTACTGGGAACTAACTGAATTCACAGAGAAACAGTGTTTCAGTTCGTTAAAACGTTGCTCTATCTTGAATAACAAGCTTATTACATGCGAATCCTATTGGGAACCTACTGAATTCACCATGATACTTAGATTCCGTTCCACAAAATGTTGCTCTATATTGAAAAGCAGACTCATACAAGCATGTCCCATTGGGAACTCACTGAATTCGCCTAGAAATTTTGATTCCATTCGTGAAAATTTTTCTCTATCCCGAACAGTCCACTCATTACTACTGCGGCCTACTGGGAACTAACCGAATTCACCATGTTACTCAGATTCGGCTCACCAAATTTTGATAAATCTTTAAAAGTACACATCGTACAAGAGCAGGCTACTGGGAACTAACTGAATTCACAGAGAAACAGTGTTTCAGTTCGTTAAAACGTTGCTCTATCTTGAATAACAAGCTTATTACATGCGAATCCTATTGGGAACCTACTGAATTCACCATGATACTTAGATTCCGTTCCACAAAATGTTGCTCTATATTGAAAAGCAGACTCATACAAGCATGTCCCATTGGGAACTCACTGAATTCGCCTAGAAATTTTGATTCCATTCGTGAAAATTTTTCTCTATCCCGAACAGTCCACTCATTACTACTGCGGCCTACTGGGAACTAACCGAATTCACCATGTTACTCACATTCGGCTCACCAAATTTTGATAAATCTTTAAAAGTACACATCGTACAAGAGCAGGCTACTGGGAACTAACTGAATTCACAGAGAAACAGTGTTTCAGTTCGTTAAAACGTTGCTCTATCTTGAATAACAAGCTTATTACATGCGAATCCTATTGGGAACCTACTGAATTCACCATGATACTTAGATTCCGTTCCACAAAATGTTGCTCTATATTGAAAAGCAGACTCATACAAGCATGTCCCATTGGGAACTCACTGAATTCGCCTAGAAATTTTGATTCCATTCGTGAAAATTTTTCTATATCCCGAACAGTCCACTCATTACTACTGCGGCCTACTGGGAACTAACCGAATTCACCATGTTACTCAGATTCGGCTCACCAAATTTTGATAAATCTTTAAAAGTACACATCGTACAAGAGCAGGCTACTGGGAACTAACTGAATTCACGGAGAAACAGTGTTTCAGTTCGTTAAAATGTTGCTCTATCTTGAATAACAAGCTTATTACATGCGAATCCTATTGGGAACCTACTGAATTCACCATGATACTTAGATTCCGTTCCACAAAATGTTGCTCTATATTGAAAAGCAGACTCATACAAGCATGTCCCATTGGGAACTCACTGAATTCGCCTAGAAATTTTGATTCCATTCGTGAAAATTTTTCTATATCCCGAACAGTCCACTCATTACTACCGCGGCCTACTGGGAACTAACCGAATTCACCATGTTACTCAGATTCGGCTCACCAAATTTTGATAAATCTTTAAAAGTACACATCGTACAAGAGCAGGCTACTGGGAACTAACTGAATTCACAGAGAAACAGTGTTTCAGTTCGTTAAAACGTTGCTCTATCTTGAATAACAAGCTTATTACATGCGAATCCTATTGGGAACCTACTGAATTCACCATGATACTTAGATTCCGTTCCACAAAATGTTGCTCTATATTGAAAAGCAGACTCATACAAGCATGTCCCATTGGGAACTCACTGAATTCGCCTAGAAATTTTGATTCCATTCGTGAAAATTTTTCTCTATCCCGAACAGTCCACTCATTACTACTGCGGCCTACTGGGAACTAACCGAATTCACCATGTTACTCAGATTCGGCTCACCAAATTTTGATAAATCTTTAAAAGTACACATCGTACAAGAGCAGGCTACTGGGAACTAACTGAATTCACAGAGAAACAGTGTTTCAGTTCGTTAAAACGTTGCTCTATCTTGAATAACAAGCTTATTACATGCGAATCCTATTGGGAACCTACTGAATTCACCATGATACTTAGATTCCGTTCCACAAAATGTTGCTCTATATTGAAAAGCAGACTCATACAAGCATGTCCCATTGGGAACTCACTGAATTCGCCTAGAAATTTTGATTCCATTCGTGAAAATTTTTCTCTATCCCGAACAGTCCACTCATTACTACTGCGGCCTACGGGGAACTAACCGAATTCACCATGTTACTCACATTCGGCTCACCAAATTTTGATAAATCTTTAAAAGTACACATCGTACAAGAGCAGGCTACTGGGAACTAACTGAATTCACAGAGAAACAGTGTTTCAGTTCGTTAAAACGTTGCTCTATCTTGAATAACAAGCTTATTACATGCGAATCCTATTGGGAACCTACTGAATTCACCATGATACTTAGATTCCGTTCCACAAAATGTTGCTCTATATTGAAAAGCAGACTCATACAAGCATGTCCCATTGGGAACTCACTGAATTCGCCTAGAAATTTTGATTCCATTCGTGAAAATTTTTCTCTATCCCGAACAGTCCACTCATTACTACTGCGGCCTACTGGGAACTAACCGAATTCACCATGTTACTCAGATTCGGCTCACCAAATTTTGATAAATCTTTAAAAGTACACATCGTACAAGAGCAGGCTACTGGGAACTAACTGAATTCACAGAGAAACAGTGTTTCAGTTCGTTAAAACGTTGCTCTATCTTGAATAACTGGCTTATTACATGCGAATCCTATTGGGAACCTACTGAATTCACCATGATACTTAGATTCCGTTCCACAAAATGTTGCTCTATATTGAAAAGCAGACTCATACAAGCATGTCCCATTGGGAACTCACTGAATTCGCCTAGAAATTTTGATTCCATTCGTGAAAATTTTTCTCTATCCCGAACAGTCCACTCATTACTACTGCGGCCTACTGGGAGCTAACCGAATTCACCATGTTACTCAGATTCGGCTCACCAAATTTTGATAAATCTTTAAAAGTACACATCGTACAAGAGCAGGCTACTGGGAACTAACTGAATTCACAGAAAAACAGTGTTTCAGTTCGTTAAAACGTTGCTCTATCTTGAATAACAAGCTTATTACATGCGAATCCTATTGGGAACCTACTGAATTCACCATGATACTTAGATTCCGTTCCACAAAATGTTGCTCTATATTGAAAAGCAGACTCATACAAGCATGTCCCATTGGGAACTCACTGAATTCGCCTAGAAATTTTGATTCCATTCGTGAAAATTTTTCTCTATCCCGAACAGTCCACTCATTACTACTGCGGCCTACTGGGAACTAACCGAATTCACCATGTTACTCAGATTCGGCTCACCAAATTTTGATAAATCTTTAAAAGTACACATCGTACAAGAGCAGGCTACTGGGAACTAACTGAATTCACAGAGAAACAGTGTTTCAGTTCGTTAAAACGTTGCTCTATCTTGAATAACAAGCTTATTACATGCGAATCCTATTGGGAACCTACTGAATTCACCATGATACTTAGATTCCGTTCCACAAAATGTTGCTCTATATTGAAAAGAAGACTCATACAAGCATGTCCCATTGGGAACTCACTGAATTCGCCTAGAAATTTTGATTCCATTCGTGAAAATTTTTCTATATCCCGAACAGTCCACTCATTACTACCGCGGCCTACTTGGAACTAACCGAATTCACCATGTTACTCAGATTCGGCTCACCAAATTTTGATAAATCTTTAAAAGTACACATCGTACAAGAGCAGGCTACTGGGAACTAACTGAATTCACAGAGAAACAGTGTTTCAGTTCGTTAAAACGTTGCTCTATCTTGAATAACAAGCTTATTACATGCGAATCCTATTGGGAACCTACTGAATTCACCATGATACTTAGATTCCGTTCCACAAAATGTTGCTCTATATTGAAAAGCAGACTCATACAAGCATGTCCCATTGGGAACTCACTGAATTCGCCTAGAAATTTTGATTCCATTCGTGAAAATTTTTCTCTATCCCGAACAGTCCACTCATTACTACTGCGGCCTACTGGGAACTAACCGAATTCACCATGTTACTCAGATTCGGCTCACCAAATTTTGATAAATCTTTAAAAGTACACATCGTACAAGAGCAGGCTACTGGGAACTAACTGAATTCACAGAGAAACAGTGTTTCAGTTCGTTAAAACCTTGCTCTATCTTGAATAACAAGCTTATTACATGCGAATCCTATTGGGAACCTACTGAATTCACCATGATACTTAGATTCCGTTCCACAAAATGTTGCTCTATATTGAAAAGCAGACTCATACAAGCATGTCCCATTGGGAACTCACTGAATTCGCCTAGAAATTTTGATTCCATTCGTGAAAATTTTTCTCTATCCCGAACAGTCCACTCATTACTAGTGCGGCCTACTGGGAACTAACCGAATTCACCATGTTACTCAGATTCGGCTCACCAAATTTTGATAAATCTTTAAAAGTACACATCGTACAAGAGCAGGCTACTGGGAGCTAACTGAATTCACAGAGAAACAGTGTTTCAGTTCGTTAAAACGTTGCTCTATCTTGAATAACAAGCTTATTACATGCGAATCCTATTGGGAACCTACTGAATTCACCATGATACTTAGATTCCGTTCCACAAAATGTTGCTCTATATTGAAAAGCAGACTCATACAAGCATGTCCCATTGGGAACTCACTGAATTCGCCTAGAAATTTTGATTCCATTCGTGAAAATTTTTCTCTATCCCGAACAGTCCACTCATTACTACTGCGGCCTACTGGGAACTAACCGAATTCACCATGTTACTCAGATTCGGCTCACCAAATTTTGATAAATCTTTAAAAGTACACATCGTACAAGAGCAGGCTACTGGGAACTAACTGAATTCACAGAGAAACAGTGTTTCAGTTCGTTAAAACGTTGCTCTATCTTGAATAACAAGCTTATTACATGCGAATCCTATTGGGAACCTACTGAATTCACCATGATACTTAGATTCCGTTCCACAAAATGTTGCTCTATATTGAAAAGCAGACTCATACAAGCATGTCCCATTGGGAACTCACTGAATTCGCCTAGAAATTTTGATTCCATTCGTGAAAATTTTTCTCTATCCCGAACAGTCCACTCATTACTACTGCGGCCTACTGGGAACTAACCGAATTCACCATGTTACTCAGATTCGGCTCACCAAATTTTGATAAATCTTTAAAAGTACACATCGTACAAGAGCAGGCTACTGGGAACTAACTGAATTCACAGAGAAACAGTGTTTCAGTTCGTTAAAACGTTGCTCTATCTTGAATAACTGGCTTATTACATGCGAATCCTATTGGGAACCTACTGAATTCACCATGATACTTAGATTCCGTTCCACAAAATGTTGCTCTATATTGAAAAGCAGACTCATACAAGCATGTCCCATTGGGAACTCACTGAATTCGCCTAGAAATTTTGATTCCATTCGTGAAAATTTTTCTCTATCCCGAACAGTCCACTCATTACTACTGCGGCCTACTGGGAACTAACCGAATTCACCATGTTACTCAGATTCGGCTCACCAAATTTTGATAAATCTTTAAAAGTACACATCGTACAAGAGCAGGCTACTGGGAACTAACTGAATTCACAGAGAAACAGTGTTTCAGTTCGTTAAAACGTTGCTCTATCTTGAATAACAAGCTTATTACATGCGAATCCTATTGGGAACCTACTGAATTCACCATGATACTTAGATTCCGTTCCACAAAATGTTGCTCTATATTGAAAAGCAGACTCATACAAGCATGTCCCATTGGGAACTCACTGAATTCGCCTAGAAATTTTGATTCCATTCGTGAAAATTTTTCTATATCCCGAACAGTCCACTCATTACTACTGCGGCCTACTGGGAACTAACCGAATTCACCATGTTACTCAGATTCGGCTCACCAAATTTTGATAAATCTTTAAAAGTTCACATCGTACAAGAGCAGGCTACTGGGAACTAACTGAATTCACGGAGAAACAGTGTTTCAGTTCGTTAAAACGTTGCTCTATCTTGAATAACAAGCTTATTACATGCGAATCCTATTGGGAACCTACTGAATTCACCATGATACTTAGATTCCGTTCCACAAAATGTTGCTCTATATTGAAAAGCAGACTCATACAAGCATGTCCCATTGGGAACTCACTGAATTCGCCTAGAAATTTTGATTCCATTCGTGAAAATTTTTCTATATCCCGAACAGTCCACTCATTACTACTGCGGCCTACTGGGAACTAACCGAATTCACCATGTTACTCAGATTCGGCTCACCAAATTTTGATAAATCTTTAAAAGTTCACATCGTACAAGAGCAGGCTACTGGGAACTAACTGAATTCACGGAGAAACAGTGTTTCAGTTCGTTAAAACGTTGCTCTATCTTGAATAACAAGCTTATTACATGCGAATCCTATTGGGAACCTACTGAATTCACCATGATACTTAGATTCCGTTCCACAAAATGTTGCTCTATATTGAAAAGCAGACTCATACAAGCATGTCCCATTGGGAACTCACTGAATTCGCCTAGAAATTTTGATTCCATTCGTGAAAATTTTTCTATATCCCGAACAGTCCACTCATTACTACTGCGGCCTACTGGGAACTAACCGAATTCACCATGTTACTCAGATTCGGCTCACCAAATTTTGATAAATCTTTAAAAGTACACATCGTACAAGAGCAGGCTACTGGGAACTAACTGAATTCACAGAGAAACAGTGTTTCAGTTCGTTAAAACGTTGCTCTATCTTGAATAACAAGCTTATTACATGCGAATCCTATTGGGAACCTACTGAATTCACCATGATACTTAGATTCCGTTCCACAAAATGTTGCTCTATATTGAAAAGCAGACTCATACAAGCATGTCCCATTGGGAACTCACTGAATTCGCCTAGAAATTTTGATTCCATTCGTGAAAATTTTTCTATATCCCGAACAGTCCACTCATTACTACTGCGGCCTACTGGGAACTAACCGAATTCACCATGTTACTCAGATTCGGCTCACCAAATTTTGATAAATCTTTAAAAGTACACATCGTACAAGAGCAGGCTACTGGGAACTAACTGAATTCACAGAGAAACAGTGTTTCAGTTCGTTAAAACCTTGCTCTATCTTGAATAACAAGCTTATTACATGCGAATCCTATTGGGAACCTACTGAATTCACCATGATACTTAGATTCCGTTCCACAAAATGTTGCTCTATATTGAAAAGCAGACTCATACAAGCATGTCCCATTGGGAACTCACTGAATTCTCCTAGAAATTTTGATTCCATTCGTGAAAATTTTTCTATATCCCGAACAGTCCACTCATTACTACTGCGGCCTACTGGGAACTAACCGAATTCACCATGTTACTCAGATTCGGCTCACCAAATTTTGATAAATCTTTAAAAGTACACATCGTACAAGAGCAGGCTACTGGGAGCTAACTGAATTCACAGAGAAACAGTGTTTCAGTTCGTTAAAACGTTGCTCTATCTTGAATAACAAGCTTATTACATGCGAATCCTATTGGGAACCTACTGAATTCACCATGATACTTAGATTCCGTTCCACAAAATGTTGCTCTATATTGAAAAGCAGACTCATACAAGCATGTCCCATTGGGAACTCACTGAATTCGCCTAGAAATTTTGATTCCATTCGTGAAAATTTTTCTATATCCCGAACAGTCCACTCATTACTACTGCGGCCTACTGGGAACTAACCGAATTCACCATGTTACTCAGATTCGGCTCACCAAATTTTGATAAATCTTTAAAAGTACACATCGTACAAGAGCAGGCTACTGGGAACTAACTGAATTCACAGAGAAACAGTGTTTCAGTTCGTTAAAACGTTGCTCTATCTTGAATAACAAGCTTATTACATGCGAATCCTATTGGGAACCTACTGAATTCACCATGATACTTAGATTCCGTTCCACAAAATGTTGCTCTATATTGAAAAGCAGACTCATACAAGCATGTCCCATTGGGAACTCACTGAATTCGCCTAGAAATTTTGATTCCATTCGTGAAAATTTTTCTCTATCCCGAACAGTCCACTCATTACTACTGCGGCCTACTGGGAACTAACCGAATTCACCATGTTACTCAGATTCGGCTCACCAAATTTTGATAAATC